>NC_045698.1:24246734-24549765 GCF_009834535.1 Camelus ferus | reverse complement strand
AAAGTACAGGGAGCACTGCAGGCTGGTTAGGACACTGACTGCAAGCAGCCAAACCAATTCTTAAGATACAATGTCTAGATGTAGTGCCGGGTCAAAGTGGAAATGCTTCCCTATAAAAAACATACTCAATAATGCAGAGTATGTGATCATAAAGTAAACATTCATTGTGTTTATTTATTTGTGGAGTTTACTAATTTGACATTAAATACTGCCTTGGATGAAGATAATATAAAATTCATAATATCCCACTACAATGAAAACATCGACAAGAAACTGGCTAATGAATGTCATCAGTTCGGAGTATTTAAGAGTCTAATATAAAGAAAACTTGACAGTGAAAAAGAATGCGACAATGAACACGTGTATGTTCATGTATAACTGAAAAATTGTGCTCTACTCTGAAAATTGACACAACATTGTAAACTTACTATAACTCAATTAAAAAATTTAAAAATTAAAAATAAATAAATAAAGTCAAAATCACACACACACACACACAGAGTCTAATGTAAAGAAAACTTGAAATGCCCTAAAATCTTACAGCTCACATAGGAGAGGCTTTTCCAAATTTCAGATTCACATCACATTACCAATAAAGAGTTGTGAAGATGAAACAATAATAAAAACAACTTCTGATCAATCATGCCAGAAGAGACCAAATTATCTTCCTTTTCTCTAGAGAAGCTATTCAAAAATCAATTCTTGCCATAGAAAAATATTACAGAAAGAAGCAATCAAAGAACACATGGAAAAGAGAACTGAAAAAAAGTAATGGAATGTTATCTGACAGCTAATAAATAAAAATATCAAGTGAATTCTCCTGGATTTTGTGACATTTGTGGTATTTATGAGCTTTTAAAAGGAGTTAATTGTTGTCTTTCTTTTCTCATTCTAAATAAACATTCACTATCACACTTCATTTTTATTTGTAATTTTGTGTGTGTATATTTTCCTTAAAAAGGATTCCCAAAATATATGCCTTAGCCCCACAGGATCTGGGTCCAACCCAGTGCATGGGAGTTTGTGATTTTTGATGGCTAATCCCAGATTTCCCTCTAATGAGGACGTGCCAACTCAAATTTCCACCAGCAGTTAATGATCACATTTGTTTCCTCAAAACAGCATTGAGAAAGAATAGCCATGAAGTAGGTTCTGTACTTCCAGACATTAAACCATATTATGAAAGCACTGTCACTAAAACAGTGACCTTCTGGTGACAGATAAACGTATCAGTGGACTAATCTGGAAAGCCCAGAAAGAGATCCCAGAATCTATATGTAGAAGGTGGCATATTGGCTTTGCAGTGGCACCTCAAATCAGTGGAGAAATAAAGGGTGATTCAATAAATTATTTGGAAAATAAGCCTGAGAAAATAGTGATGGCAGTTAAGTTCTTTATTCCATACACCAAACTAAATTCTGCATGGATTAGAAATAAAATGCTAAAAGTTTTAAAAGTATAGAAAAATGTACATCTCATTTAGGGATGAGAATGCTTGACTAATAAAAAATATGCACAAAATAGTAAGCCACAATGGAAAGTATCAGTTAATTAAATTTAATTGAGTTATATAAAATTAACATCATAAAAATTAAATGCTATATATAATTTGGGAGAAAACTATATTCCACATTGTTGGTAAATATAGTTTTTTAATATAAAAAAATCTGATAGAATAAATGGGCAAGTATGAATTTCAGAAAAGAAAAATGCAAATGGTTAATAAATATAATACACATCCAACCTCACCAAGTAATTAAATATAAACATGTTAAATAATAATGTGAACAATTTCTTTGCTTTCCAACTAGGTGAATGTTTTATGACCGTTGTGGCAGTTGTTTGTAAAGGTCTCTTAGTATTGGTGAATATGCAGTCAACAGACCCTTTTACTTACCATTTCTAACAATGTAACATTTTCTGTAGGACAGATTGGCTGAACAGAAAAAGACCTTCAGAATATAAATTATTGCTCCTGCTACTATGAATTCTTGTAAAGGAGTAAACAAGAATTGTGTACAGATTTATGATCTAGAAAGTATTTATAACAGCAAACATTTAGAAAAATCCAAATTTCTGAGGATTAAGAACAAATAAATGACAATACAGTCATGTGATGAAACCTCGTGAGACCATGAGAAAAAGTGATGCTTTTAAGAAGCATATGTTCATGGAACCATATGTTCAGGGAAGCATATGTTCATGGCATATATTAAGTGAGACATCAGGTTTCACACATCTCTGTGGCTATGTTTTCTACTTAGTTACTATCCTCCAAGATCTTCTCCTGGCTTCCCCCTTATCATTTCAAGTCTCACTGCAAATGCTCCTGGCTCAGAATGACTTCTTGAACCACTGGTGAAGGCAAACCTCACCCCTCACCTCCGAATCCAGGAGCCAGCACATTAGCTCATCTTCCTTACACTACTTGTTAATATCTAAAATTTTCTTCCTCCTTTTATTTAAGTATTTATTGTCGATAGATCTTCACGCCCCACCTGCAATGCATACAATACGATATACACTCATTTAGTTGTTTTTTTCATTGCTGAAAATAGAATAGTGTTGGTCAGCCAATGCCTGATGGGCAAATGCGTGGGAAAAAGACTGGAAGAAAATATATCTTTTTTTTTTTTTTTAATAACCACCTCTGAGTGTCGAGGTCATAGTTGATTTTTATCTTCTGTTTTATGTTTGTATGATTCTTCAGGTTTCTTGTAGATAAATAATCAGGAAAAATAATGTAAACTCCTCGGTGTTCATAGTCCAGCTCAAAGACATCTTTCCCACACAACCCTCCCAAATTCCTTTGGTAGTGAATTCATCACGAGTAACCAGTACTCAGGAGGAGGTGATCAAGATGGCAGAACTGAAGGATGTGGATCTCACCTCCTCCCACAAATATGAGTAACCAGCACTCATATAGCGTTCTACACCTCCTTCATAACACTCATCACATTCTATCTCTTTACACATCAACTTCCCAACAGACCCAGACTTTTCTAGTGCAAAGACTGTGCCTTCATATCTATATCTATATGCAGATACTAGCAAAGTGTTTGAAACATTGGGTATTCCATAAATGCTTGTTGAAGGTATTTATCTTGAAATAAAACACATATACAAAAGTGCATAAAACAACTTACGCTATTATAAAACAAACAGCTCTGGACTCAACCGCCTCATCGATAGATAGAACATTGATGGCATTTTGGAAGTTCTCTGAATGTTCCAACTTACAGCTCTCTTGATTCTTCTTAAATATAACCAATATTCTGAATCATATGGTGATCAATTCCTTGCTTTTATCATCTTAGAATAACTTTTAAATGTAATAGCTTAATATTGACTGCTATTGAACCTTACATAATTGGAATCACATATAATTAATTAA
Source organism: Camelus ferus (assembly GCF_009834535.1). Lineage (NCBI taxonomy): Eukaryota > Metazoa > Chordata > Mammalia > Artiodactyla > Camelidae > Camelus > Camelus ferus. The sequence continues at coordinate 24,546,371 of NC_045698.1, read as the reverse complement.
TTCATTCATTCATTCCACTGCAGTAGACATTTTCATTGTGTTTTATTTTAGGTTACTGTGTGTAATATTTGTAACACCTATGAATATTATCTGCCGCATCATGAGGTATGTGTATGTTCACTTTTAGTAGATATTGTCAAACTCCTTTTTAACACGTTTGTACCAGGTTATACTTTCTTCAGTCACACTTGAGGGTTCCCATTGTTCCATAACATTGGTTGTTTCAGTTTTTTTATTTCAATACTAGTCATTCTGACAGGTACATGATGGTATTCCCTTGTGTTAATTCACAATGCCTTTATGACTCTTTTCATAATGTATTTTGACCATTTGTGTTTCCTGATGTGTGAGGTACCTGTTTAAACCCCTTACAAAAATGATCTTCAAATTTATGGAAAGCAAGAAAAGTAATACCAAGAAAAAAATACAGTCTTAAATACTTACATCAATAAAAGAAGAAATTTAAAATGAATTAATTCACTTGTGACTAGTACATTGAAAAAAGCACAATACAATACACCGTAAAAAAGTAAAAAGTGCTTTAAAAATGAAGGCAGAAATTAGAAAGTTAGAAAGCAGAAAAAGAGTAGAACTTAAAAAATACCCAAACATTGGTTCTTTGAGAAACTCAATAAAATAATTATTGGCTATCTTAAGAAAAAAATTAGAGAAAAAAAGTACAACTGTACCAAATAAAACTAAGGTTGAAACAAAGGAAATTTAAAGAAATATAAGAAAGCCTTTGTACAATTTCATATAAATAAATTAAAATTTGGGGTTAAAACAAATAATTTTCTAGAAAAAAATATAACTTAAAATTTATCCCAGATGAAACACACTATCTTAAAATGCAATTTTATGTAGGAAAAAAATAGAGAAATTTTTCAAAGAAACAACCTCATGGGCACCAGACCTGTGGAGTTTGTACCAAATCCTGAAGAATTACAGAGCTATTAAATGACTCAAAGCAAAGAATAAAAAGGAAAATTTCCAAAAAGTTTTATTGATATCTTGGCTACTATGTGTAACATTAATAATACAGGAAAAACAAAACTACAAAACAAAAATTCTAAATAAAATGTTAGCAACAACAACAAAAAGGCTCCATGGCAGTTTAGAGGAATAATATGTAAAGATCAAGTGTAACTTAATCCCACTGCATGATAATGACACAATGCTGGGAAATTAGTTGGTGTAATGTATCATTTTATTTGACTTAAGGATATAAATCATGTGATCATTTCCAAGCAAACTGAAAAAGCATCTGACAACATTCAGCAATCATTCTTGAGACATAAAAAAGAAGCAATTAAAAAAGAATAAATGGATAGTTTATATAACAAACTATTCTCTGTCAACTCCAACATCATGATTAATGAGAAAACACTAAATTCAGAAATAAGACAAGCAGTTCCACTACTGCTACTATTATTTGACATCTTATTGTAGCCAAAGCAATTAGGCAACAGAAAGAAATCAGAGGTACAAAATTTAGACAGGGGGAAATGAACCTTTCCCTACTGCAACTGGTATTATTATATACCCAAAAACTCCAAATTATAAGATAAAAAAAATTCAAATAATGAGATGTTACATAAGTTTGGGAAATACAAAATCAATTATTTTATGTACATAAACAATAACCAGAAAGATATTTATACAGCTTTACATATTTATATATTTAATAAATATTAAATCATTTTAATAATAAAATCATCATAATATAGTAAACATAATTATAATTTACCCTGATTTTATAACTACAGTAGAATAATTAATATATTGTAATATTTATATATAATAATAAAATAGATTAGAATAAAATAAATATAAGAGAATCAATGTAAAAATCTTAGAAATAAACTGGAAAATTCATGTGCAAGATGAACACAAAGAAAAGTTTAAAAGATTACCAAAAGTCACCAAAAAAAAGACTTATTACAATTTCATAAATTAAAGATAAAATGATTCAACATTATAAAAATTTCAGTTCTCCCTATATTAGCATATAAATGTAGTAAAATCCTAATAAATACATTAACAATTTTTTTAATGTATCTAGCTATGTTTTTGTTAAAAAAAAAAAAAAAAAAACAGAATAGCCATGAAGACTCTGGGAAAATAAAACAGCAGTCATGGGAATAGCTTTACCAGATATTAAGGTATATTACAGAGCCTCAATAATTGAAAGTATACTATATTCGTGTACAAGTAGGACAATGGAACAGAAAATAACTTTAGGAAAAGACCCCCAAACAACTAGAAATTTAGTATATAATTAGGTAACATTTCAAATCAGTAAGAAAAAGGTGGATGATTCAATAAATGGTGCTGCAGCCACCTGGAAAAACATAACTGTTAGGGCTACACTCCCACCATTCATGAGAATAAATGCTAAATGAATCAGAGATGTAATTATAAAAATTAAAGCCATAGAACACTAAATTAAAAAATTAGAAAATTTCTTTATAATTTTGAAGTAAGGATAGCCTTTCTATGATTCACAATCTATAAGCTATGAAGTTTGATTAGTTTGGCTACATAAAAAGCTTTTTTAACTGCATTAAAAAATAATCAAAGTCAAAACACAAATGATAAAGTGAGGGAAAAAATCACAAATGATTAACTGAGAAAAATATTGGAACGTCACAACAAGAAGGGTATATTGGCTTCATACATATATTTTTCATAAGGAGAAAAATAGAAAAAAAAATATGAGAAAGATATAAAGTTCTCAGAAAAGGAAATCACAAAAAGTTCTCTGTTGACAAAAGTGTAACTTCGACTATTGAAAAAGGAGAAATGAAGATTTAAACTCTACAGGTATGTCAAACTTGTAGATTTTTGCCAGTTCGATGACACATGGTATTTCTTGGCAAAACGGTGGTGAAGCATTCTCATGAACTTCCTTGAGCCTTGTGTCAACTGACACAATCCTTATAGATGATAATTTGACAATATTTATCAAAATTACAAATGTATGTGCCCTTTTACCCAGCAATTCTACTTCTGAGAATATGACCTGCACATACATTTGCACAGTGATGGACAGGCTTGCTCACTGCAGCGTGACAACACAGCTTGTTATAGTAAAAGATCACCAAAAACAACAAGAGCAACAACAAAAACTCAAGTATCCGTCAACAGGGGAGTACTGAAGTACAGACCAGTGCATTCACAGAACTATGCAGCCATGAAAAGAATGAGGAAGAATAAGGAAGATCTTGGTACTGGTATGAAAGCATCTCCAAAATATGTTGCTGTCAGATAGTGTATGGACTGTCTGGAGTGGCCGATTATTCTGGTTTGCCCAGAACTAAAAAGTTTCCCAAGACACAAGACTCTCAGTACTAAAACTGAGAATGTTCTGGGCTAGGAGACACTGGTGGTCCTCTTAAGCCTAGCCTCTTTTTTCTTTAAAAGATGTGAGAATTAGGATGTAAGTTCATAATCATTTATTTAGGCATACAAAGCCTCCAGAAGGATATGCAAGAAAGTACCAATAATGCTCACCTATTTTATCAATGGTGGGGGTGGAGGGGAACTGGGTGGGTAGAGGACTGAGACTGAAGTTATTTCATTCTGTTTATATTTTAAATTTTTTGACCTCTATGAATTGGATAGCTGTTCCAAAACGAAGCAAGCAAACAAACAAAAACAAATGCATCAGAAAAGAACAGGCAGTCTGATTTGTGAGGGGAAATGTGTTCTTTTCCTAAGTCGAGAGCAAGAGTCTGCGTTATTTATACAGTTGAACAGCTTGGAAACTTTCTTGCAAAATGTACTTTTTTTATAACCTCTGACTGCAGCCAGCTTTGGGATAATGAATACAATGCAATGTACTGCCCTTTGAGAACAAATTGTTGCCGGTTGTCTTGCCCTGGTCAAAAAGAGCAAGTCTGAGCTGATCTTAAATTTCTGAATTGACCAGACAGTCTCAACACAGGGCCATAATCCTACTGTCTGAAAGAAGATGGTATTGAAACCAAATCAGCCTGTGAGCAACTGCATATTCAACTCAATCTGAAAATGCAGCCTGTATCATGGATTTTATTCTTCTTTATACCCATCCTGCTCATGATAGTAAGACACTGTAAAATATTTGGTGACTTAGAAAAGCCTCTAGAAAACTTTGGTTTATTTTCAAATTTGTATTTTTTCTAAAATGTTTGTTTTTCCACTTTTTAGGGCAGTAGAGAGAGAGGAAGCAACAGAAAGAGCAGACCTGGGTCCCGGGGCAATGCATGTATGAATGTGGGTGTCACCAGGGCTTACACTCCTGCTTTTGAACCAATAGCACTGATGGCGGAAGTCTCAGTCCAAAGGCAAGAGAAGACCAATGTCCCAGTTCAACAGTCAACAAAAAGAGAGAGAGAGACACACAGAGAGAGAGAGAAAATTATCTCCTCCTCCCTCTTTTGTTCTATTCAGGCCCTTAAGAGATTGGATAATGCCTTCTCACACTGGGGAGGGCAGTCGACTTTACCGGATCTATGGATTCCATTGCAAATCTCATCCAGAATCACCCTCACCGACACATCTCAAAATAATGTTTAGCCAAATATCTGGGCACTTCGTGATCCAGTCAAGTTGACACATAAAATTAATCATCACCACGGAGATCAGAGATATATAGAAATGGGTAAGATACAATCCCTGCCTCCAAGGATAAGTGACCATCATACACATGCAGAATGTACTAGTGCCACAACCCTGGACATGGCTGGGCACAGTTATAGTTGGAATACCTGAATGGTACAGAATGGAAGGTGCCAGACTTGGAGCTGGACATCTGGTCTGAGACAGAGAAGGCTTTCAGTGGAAAGACCGTGTGGAAGTGTTTGGGGGATATTCAGTGCATCCAGAGGAGAGGAGAATGGATAATGAGGTTAGGCAGTATTGCAAGTAGCACCCAAAATATGTAGCATGCAGTGGCAGGGTCTGCTGATAGGAAGGCGACAGAGGACGGGCAGAGGAATCAAGGAGCAGGCACTATCTGTGGAGAAAAAATCTGGCAAAACTAAACTAAATGCCCTGATGTGTGGGCATGAAGATCCCTTCCCCTAGTGCACTCGACATTGCTTTAATTCCAAAATGATATGAGTGTCATTTTGAAACAGTTCCATATGCCAGCAATCCATTTCTGTTGTGGCTCAAAGATTCAATCACTGAATGCTTTTACGTCCAAAAAAATTGGGGATTTTTTTATACTAAAATGCAGTAAATTGTTGAAAGCATTTGTCTTCCTAAATGGAATTATGTTACCGAAGACTTAATTGATAGGGCTTCCTGCCCCATACTTAAATGTTTCCCAGTTCACAAGTACAAATATTATTAGCAAACAAAACTCCAAAAGCTCCATAATTAAGTTCCAGATCCTTTACACATTTATGTATTAATCATAAACAGGTAATGTTGACTCTGTTCTTCAGAGTCCCAGCTACCAAACGGAGGCATTAATTTTTGATAAAACGATATGATAAGCTTCTAGTATAATCCAAGTCTCTTTAGGTTCCATAGTAGAAATTTCTCTTGCAAAACCAATATCTGGTTTTCCTTTCTTTTTAGACATACAGAAACATGACACTTCCCAGCCGCATTATAGGTAGGTGGGGCCATGTGACTGGTTGCAGCCAATGGACTAAAATAAGTGGAAGTAACATGTGTCCCTTCTGGGAAGATGCATAGGAGGAGAGGTATGGAATCTCCATGCTGTCTTTTCCCTGCCAGTCAAGAAGGCCATGATCCGTAAAATGGTGGAGCATCTATCAGCCTGGATTCCTGAGTGACGGCGTGAGAAACAGTACTCCACCTCTCCCCTCCCCCAGTCAAACTGTATATATCCTCAAGAGCTAGAAATAAAACACTGGTAAGCTAAGTCACTGATATTCCCAGGTTTCATTTGTTACTGCAGCATTCCTGGCTTAGCCTGCCTAACAAAGTTTCAAATACCTTTCTAAGAATTGAATGACGAGTCCGTACCTTCTCCCAAGCTGGTTGTGTATTCAAACAACATTTTATTTTATTTTATTTTATTTAACTTTTAAAAAAATTGGGGGGGAGAGGAAAGTAATTGGGTTTATTTATTTATTTATGTATTTTTTTAGCAGAAGTACTGGGGATTGAACCCAGGACCTTATGCATGCTAAACACACTCTCTCCCACTGAGCTACACCCTCCCCCTCAAACAACATTTTAAGTAAAGAATATGAATAAGCCTCTCCTTGAATCCTTACCACAGATGGATATTAAAGATAAAAGAATATTTAGCTCTTTTCTAGCATACAAATGATATTGTGTGTGTGTGTGTGTGTGTGTGTGTTTAGAAATACTATTGCCATGTTATAATGGTTTAGAAGTAACCTAATTTTGCAACTAATAGTTGAAGAGTTGATATAGGAAAATCAGTCAAATAAATCTTAGATTGTGCATCAAAACACACTTAGTCCATCTCTAAGCACAATAACTAAACTGAAGGAGTCGCTTACTGTCCGGAGGGAGAAGGAACAGCTGAGTGTTTGCTGGTTGGGCTTTCTTTGTCCAGTGGAGGGTACAGTCCCTAGAGGGGTCTGCTTTCCCTGGGGGTTGAAATTGTGAACTGAAAGCAAAAACCCTTCACCATTCTGACTTGTTTACTTCAGAGAAAGTGAGTAACTTTCTGCTTCTCAGAAAGAAACAACAAAAAAAGGAATACTCTGCAGAGTCCCCTAGAAAGTCTTCCTTAACATCAAAGGGCTCTTCTGAGAAGCTGCGCTGGCAAGGGAAATAAAAAGTATCCGAACCCTCCAGAACTATTAAACATTGAAAGGTAGAAGTGTTTTGTTAAAATGTTTTCAATTTACTGTGCTAAACCCCTCATATTTAAATCATAGTGTTTGAAGTGTTCACTAAATAAATCACTTGCATTGTATTTTCAGCACAGATGTGTGTACCGAGGCTAGTTCCTGGCGGGTGTGGGGAGATAGCATGCCTTCTGTGCCTCATCTCATTCCAGGTTCTTTCTCCTTTTTGGTCCCCACTATATATTCCTGTCCAGCTTTCCCCTTCTCCACCCCGCCTTCCCTTCCCAGCTCCTACTTCTGCTCACTATACTGCCTGGTAGGGTGTAGGCTAATCCTTGGCTAGCCTCTCACTTATTGAAGTATTGGCAATATTTAGGTTAATGTTTAGCTCATCAGGGTTAGGCTGCTTGTATACGTCAGTGGTGATAACCTCTTGATCCAAAAAAATGGAAGTTTCTTAAATCAAGAACGCAAAGACATTGAAGGTCTTTTACTTTCAACTGTGAAAGACAGTGTGTCCACTTGGGCACTGTGTATTGTCAGCACAGAAGATACAATGCCCCTTTCCTGCTAGCAAAGAAAGTGACAAGAGCAGAGGTAGACTGTTTCTTGGAGAAACGGAGAGGTGAAATGAAGACATTTAGTTTACCTATGAGACTGCTCACAGGGCACAAAACAGTTGTCTGCAGAAGGGCTTATACATGGAAAATGGAACAGCTGCTTTTTGAAGCCTTGAAGGTTAGAACTAGAGAAACCAGTGGAAGGCATGAGTAGAGATAAAAATGTTAAGCCAACACATGAAAGATTTTTTGTTGTTGTTATTAAAATTAGTCAAAGATTAGGACTATTCTTCAACTTAAATGTGAAGGGAATAAATGCATAAAACCATAAACCAGGACATCAAAAAGGAAAAATAATGAATAAAAAACAATAAGAGCAATAGCTAACATTTACTGAATATATTATCACTTGTCCAGCACAAATGGTTAATAAGAGTCCTGTTTATATTAATTCAAACTAAACGCCCCCAAATCCCAAATAATGGTAGATATGGCTACCATTTTTATAGATAAGGTTACTTATCAGAGAAGTTCAATAAGGTTAAGAAAAAAATCCATGGTTACCCAGTAATTACTGGAGCTGGGATTTTGAAGCAAGGCAGTCTAGCTCCAAAGTCTGTATTTTTATCTACATTACAACTGAGAGAAAGAAGTATATTGAAATTTATGGGAAAAAAACAAATAGGAAGATGGATAAGAACAAGATGACTGGCCCATGAACAAAGTATAGATCACAAGCAAAATAAAATATAAATATCAACAAATAAACGTAAACAGAGGCTCATAGCTACTCTCATAGAACTGATGGAATGGGAGGGTAACATGTCCCAGGAAAGGTATTTATTCCTTGTTCAAAAGAAACAGACTGAATTGAAAGAAAGAATAGAAATAAGTAAAGTACGCTTGTTCCTTAGATCTGCAAAATGGAGAGAAAGGATACTGAGGTAAGAATTAAAGGTCATAGTACAAACGGACTGGCCAGGAAAAAAATGTAATGGTGCATATTATAGAGGCAAACTATTAAAGAGATGATGTGCCTATTGGCCATTTGTGTGTCTTCATTGGAGAGTTGCTTGTTTAGGTCTTCTTTGCATTTTTGTATTGGGTTGTTTGGGTTTTTGTTATTAAGTTGTATGAGCTGTTTATATATTCTGGAAATTAAACCTTTGTCAGTTGCATCATTTGCAAATATATTCTCCCATTCTGTAGGTTGTCATTTTGTTTTACATATGGTTTCCTTCACCTCACACCAGTCAGAATGGCCATCATTAAAAAATCTATGAACGATAAATGCTGGAGGGGATATGGAGAAAAGGGAACCCTCTTACACTGCTGGAGGGAATGTAGTTTGGTACAGCCATTACAGAAAACATTATGGAGATTCCTCAAAAAACTAAAAATAGACTTACCATATGATCCAGCAATCCTACTCCTGGGTGTATATCTGGAGGGAACTCTAATTCAGAAAGATACATGCACCCCAATGTTCATAGCAGCACTATATACAACAGCCAAGACACGGAAACAACCGAAATGTCCATTGACAGATGACTGGATAAAGAAGTTGTGGTTTATTTATATAATGGAATACTACTTATGCGTAACAATGAATTAAATAATGCCATTTGCAGCAACATGGATGGAACTGGAGATTGTCTTTCTAAGTAAAGTAAGTCAGAAACAGAAAGAAAAATACCATATGATATCACTCACATGTGGAATCTAAAAAAAGAAGAAATGAAAAAGGAAAAAAAGAAAGAGAAAAGAAGACACTAATGAACTCATCTACAAAACAGAAACAGGCTCATAGACATAGTAAACAATTTTATGGTTACCAGGGGAAAGAGGATGGGAAGGGATAAATTTGTGAGTTTGAGATTTGCAAAGGTTAACCACAATATATAAAAATAGATTAAAAACAAGAAGTTTTTTCTTTATGGCACAGGGAACTATATTCAATATCTTGAAATAACCTTTAGTGGAAAAGAACATGAAAATGAATATATATATATATATATATCACACACACACACACACACACACACACACACACACACACACACACACATACATGACTGGGACACTGTGCTGTACACCAGAAATTGACACATTATAACTGACTAAACTTTAATAAAAAAAAAAAGATGATGGGTGCATGTCTGGACACCAGTTGGCAGCCTTGTTCTTCTAAAAGACAATGGACCCAATTAATTCTTGATTTGCTGAAAGTTAATTGTTCAAAGGTAGAGGAAATAATGAGATTTAGGTCTACTCAGGTCCTAATTTTGGTCAAGGAAAACTTATTGAGGATATGGAAGTGGAAGGATACTTACAAGAAAGTGGCAATAAGGTACTGGATCTGTAATATCAAAGGAAGCTAAACTGGGTATAGTCAGCCATTATCTGGGCTTTAGGAAACACAAATTCAGAGCTGACCTTATGCACTCTTGACAATCATACAATATATTACTTTTATGACTTCTCTCATAAGGCTACAGCCTTAGAATACCTTAAATCTACTTACTGTCTTCTTGCCTTCTGTGTTAATATTTTCATGAATTTCAGGGCAATAGATACTTTAAATTCCATGACATATCATAATGCAGACTGTCTCTGACTTACAAGGGCTCCACTTAGGATTTTTTTACTTTATGATGGTCTGAAATTAACACACATTCAGTAGAAACTATACTTTGGATTTTACATTTTGATCTTTTCCATGACTAGGGATATGCTGAAGATAATTCTCGTGATACAGCGAGCTGTAGCTCCCAGTCAGCCACATACATGATCATGGGGGCAAATAACTGATATCCATACAACCATTCTATACCCACATAACCATTCTGTTTTGTACTATCAGTACAGTATTCAGTAAATCCCATCAGATATTCAACACCTTATTACAAAATAGGCTTTGTGTTAGATAATTTGTCCTAGAATGTGCTAATGCAAGTGTTCTGAGCACATTTAAGGTGGACGAGGTTAAGCTATGATGTTCCATTGGTTAGGTGTATTAAATGCATTATTGACTTGTGATACTTTGAAGTTATGATGGGTTTATAGGGATATGACCTCAGTGTAAGTCAAGAAAGATCTCTATCATTTTATATGATCAATTTCATTGAGAATCACCTATGTATTCACTTTGTCATGTTCTTTCTTCACACTGACACTTCTGTTTTCATCTAGGCTCATTTTCCTTCTGCCTAGAGAACTCCTTTTGTTCTTATTGTTTGTTTAGATGAAGTCTATTGATGGCAGAATAACTCAGAAGTCACTAGGGGGATGTTTTCTCTTGGTGTAGTTTGGGATGGTTTCTCTTGGGTATTTTTTGGTTTTGGGTTTTCTGGTGGTTTTTGTTTGTTTGTTTGTTTTTGTTTTTTTGCACTTTAAATGTCACTCAGCAGTTTTCTGACTAGAAGTCAACTGTCAGTATTAGTGTGTTTTCTTTGAAGGTTGTCTTTTTTTCTCTGTCACATTTAAGATTTTCTCTGGGTCTTTGATGTTCAGCCAATTTGACTTAGATGTGCCTCGTATAATTTTTTGAATTTTTGCTGCCTGAGGTTCTCTAAGCTTCCTGAGCCTATGGTTTGAAGTATCCCGTCAGTTATGGGAAATTCTCTACCATCATCTGTTCAAAAATTGCTTCTGTCTAGGTCCATGTCATTTTTCCTTTTGAATCCAATTATACAGATGTTAGAATTTTTTTAACCATGCTCCACATGATTCTTTTATTTTTGTTCATTTTTCTTCTTTGTATTTTCTCTCTGTGTGTACTTCATTGGGTATTTTCTATTAACCTCTTTTCCAGCTTACCAGTCTTCCTGTGTATCCAATCTATTATTAAATGCATTTACTAAATTCTTAATTTAAAATACTGTGGTTTTTAGTTCTAGAATGTACATTGGTTCTCTTTCATAGATTTCAATTCTGTGAAATCTTTGATCTTTTCATATGTTGTCTCCATCTTTTTCTCTGTTTTTTATTAACATATTAATCATAGTTATTTAAATTTCATGTCTGCTGACCTCAAGTTCTGAATCACTTTTGGGTAGGCTCCTATTATCTACTCTTTTTTTCTATTGGTTATTAACCATATGTTCTTGCTCTATCTCATGTCAAGAATTTTAAGTTTGTTGAGTACAAAAGAACTATAGAGTTTCCAGATGATCCTATCTCTCCCAGATGAGGTTCAGTCTTTCCTCTGGTAAGCAGAGAAAGTAGAGCATACATCACCATAATTCAGTCAGGGACTGAGCTAGGTCAGGATTGGAGCACAGTTTTAGTAAGCTTCAGTCTACCTCTAGTTCATCACTATTCCTAGGGGATTGGTCTCCGGGATTTCTATTGACAGTCTGGTAATGTTTGACTCTTTGGCTTTGAAATTCTGCAGGTGATTTAGTTCAGAGATCTTTGTTTCATGAGAATACAGGAGATTTTACTCTGTTCTCCAGGGGCTTTGGACTTTAGCCTCCCATGCAGCTTCAAAATTAAATGAATATCTTGTAGGCAACTAGCCGTATGTTTGAGATCTTTCAATTTTCCAATAGGTCATAGTAACCATGTACAGCATTCATTACAAGAGTGTCAAGTTCCATGAAGAACAGAAAACCCTAGGCATGTATAACATAGGGAAGCACTCGGAAGCAATCTCGTATGAGTATCAGGAAAGGTGTATGGGAAGAAGTAAATTCCAGGTATAAGATTAAGAAATTTGGAAGACCTAGTGCATAGTATGGTGACTATAGTTAATAATAATGTATTGTGTACTTGAATTTTGCTAAGAAAGTAGACTTTAACTGTTCTCAACACACACACATACACACAAAGGTAAATATATAAGATGTTGGATACATTAGCTTGATTTAGGCATCATTTCACCATATATATACGTGTGTGTATGTATATATATATATAAACTTTACATGTACACCTTAAATAGATACAATGACTGTTGGTCAATCATGCCTCAATAAAGCTGGAGTAAACAAACAAATAACAAAGAATTGACACCGTTAGCCATTCGAGGGGCAAGACTGGATGAGTTGCCCCTTCTGGTGCTTTCTTTGATTCTCTGTTTTCCTGCTTTGCAACACTGCTGATCCTTCTTCCCAGACAGTGATTAGGCTGTTGTGGCTTGCCAGTGTAAATGATTTACAGATTTGTGAGATTATTTAAAAATTCTCTGTAAAATTTAAATCCATGTTTGAAAAATGGAAAGTAAAACAGTACTTTAATACTAGTCATGCACTTTTTTCTCCCTTCAGCTCCCTTCAATTTATTTCTCCAGTGGTCTCATTGGAAGTAATGAATTTGTTTCTAATCATTAATTCCCATTTTGAAGAACAGCCTCATGTCTACGTGGAAAAGATAGGAAACCATGTTTACCTGGAATTACTTTGGCTCTGTACTACTATTCAAAGACTTCTTGAAAACAATGTGAAGTAATAGCTTTCGTGCTGGGCCACCCAGAAGCCTTGACATCGGTTGTGTCTGTGGATGCTGTAGCAACCGCAGCTTTGTAGTCATGGTAACAGCCTTGTGCTCCAGAGGCAAAACCAATGAGCTTTAAGCATCACTACATTCTAGCTAAGCTTTGCTGACCTTATCAGGAAGGAACAAGATCCGTCTGTTCTTCCAACTGCACGTGCCCCTCAGCAGGGAGGGAAAATTGTGCATAATGTACCTGATTTAAATGTCATACTTGGATTATTCAAACAAGTGAATACTTATTCTAGTTTAATGGATTAAATGGCAAGCTTATTTACAACTAGACTATTGATTTCAGTTACCCAGGAGCATTGTTACAAAAGCAGAGCATAGACCACGCGTGTTGTCAATGTTGTGATTACTAAACATTTTGGAGAAGTAAAAAGATTTCCCCTCAATAACACAGATTGGAAAACCCCAGGGGATAATAATTTTCCTCTGTTTTGTTCAATGTTTTCCTCTCATGCAGAATGGTAATAAGGAACAATAATCATCTTTCAAATTAATATGTCACACTAAGTTTGCAATAGCAAGAAACCAGTCATAACTCAATCTAACCTGGCTTACAGTATCTTTAAGAGGCTTATTACTCCTCCTGAATTCTTCCTTCCTACAACTGGACTAGTAAACTGTAGCCCTAAAAGCTGCACGTTCAACTATCTCAAGTTCAAAAGCATGAAACAGAGTACCAGCACTAAGCAACCCATTCATAAAAAGGACATAAGTAATTCCCCTTTCAGTTAAGCTTTAATATGTCCCCGCACTTGGATACATTACATACAATTGCATAACTTCATATGCAAATATCTCATAACTAACCAAATGGGTTTCCCAACTGTGATTATTGAATTCTTGTGTTTACCTAAACTGTTTTACACTTCACAGCATATTTTGTGTTGAAAAAAGAAACAGACAGCTCAAAATATTCATTTTTAATGTTTTTTGAATTACTTTTATCTTTTTTTTCCAAGTCCACTTTTAATTCATTCTGTTCTACTGGTGCTTCCATTCCATGCCAACATAAGATGAGAACTCCTCAAGGAAAATTGCCCTTTATAAATCAGTTCTACTGAGGTAACTTCCCTAAGAATAAATAAATAAAGCTAATTGCCTCCCCCAACCAAAAAAAATAAAAATAAAAAGTATAAATCAGCTCTAGTTAGACACATTTTTAATGCTTCTAACTGGTCCCAATTTACAAGAGTAACTCTTTCTTTCACATATGCAACTAATGTATGTAAATGTCTGTTATGAATTATGTGACATCCCATTGAAGAGACAAAGATGAACAAGAAATGGCTATTGCTGTCAAGAAACTTGCAGACTAGGCTTGGTTGAAATGGATCTCCCATCTTTGGCGCCGTGCAGTCACCTTAACATTAATTTAGCGACACTGACCTTCATTTCCAACAAAACCCAAGGAGAACTGTAGGTTTACTCCTTATTGACTTCTGTGGGTTCATGGGTTTGTTTTGTAGCTTTTATCTTGATAACTCTAAGATCTGAAGCATTTCTTTAAATGTTTAAGCAAGCTATTGTGTTTAAGATATATTTTGTTACAGGCATTTTGCAATCATGTCTGTGTTATTGCTGAGATTTTATTTTTATCACCAGTTTACAAAACAACATCTTAGCCATTTTACTGGATCAGAAAGTCTTTCTGTCAGGGGATCACAGCTGTTTGCTTCATGGCACCCTTCATTCCATAGCCTGTACCAGATGAAGAAGGTGGTGTTGGTGAATATGCTGGAATTGTCATAAAATGGGCAACAACGAGAGAATTTTAAATGACACTCAGACTTGGTGAACTAAACTTAAAAGAAGTCATGGTCCAAGAAATGACTTCAAACCTAAATCTTGGACTGGTTACCTAAAAAATAAAAGCCAAATGGAGAACATTGAATTTATTATTTGGAAAGTGATCTGATTTAGCACTGTGTCCTTTTGATAATTTATAATTATAAGCTTCATATCATTTAATTTTATCCTCATCTGGCCATTGCAATCTTTGCTGATACTGATAAGCAGAAAAATTTGAAGAAAGTTAGTGTGTTACAGAATCCCAAAAATAATACGGTTGGAATGGACATGATTCAGGTAGAGCACCTTCATCATTTTGAAAATGAGGAAATTGACATCTCTGGGTTTCCTTCCAGTTTAAAATGTCAGATTTAACTATTTCTTAACAACCCAACCAAAATGACTAAATGGCTGGCATCAGTGTTGACTCCTAGACAAATAAAAGTTGTCTGCTTTCAGTTGGATTCATTTGATTTACTCGCTTTAATTTCTTTCTCATCCTACTTTTCTTCTTCAGTTTATTTCATTTTAGCTTCCTCCAAGTCCAAGGATGGTTCAAGTTAATGAAGACTTATTAAGAGAGAGCTTTTTAACTGGTACTCTCCAAGGTGAGATGATCTTAAATTGCCTGTTTGGGATTTAGTTAAATATGGGGAAGAAATGGGTAATAGTGATAACAGGCTTTTTAAGAAATATTTTGAGTTTTCTGAGTCAATGATTTCTTCTGCTTTTCGGATTGCCTTTCCCTCTTATTATTCCTTATCTTATTATGGCCAATCTCCATATGCCTTCATATTTTCAATTTACTTCCTCACGTCAGTTCTCTTCTTAACCTTCTATAAACTCATTCTTCTCTTCTTGAGTGTCTTAGTGGTAGCCAAGCTGAGATGTCATTTAATCTTTAACATCTGAATAGGAATATAATGAACTCATCATCTTGTATGACTGTTCTGATTCTGTGGAAGAAATCTGTGTGAGAGAACACACACACACACACACACACACACACACACACACACACACACACACAGGTGCTGTCTCCTAAGAACAAATCTCTTCTATAGGCAAACTGTGGTTTGAGAAAATTTGTCCTTAGCATCCCTTTATCAGCGCCTTCATTTTATTTGCGTGACCCCCCTGCACTCAGTGACTCCAGGGCACAATCTCTTTGTTATTTCTTTGGGATCTCTATGGAGGAGTGTTCTCACCCATGGTGCCCTATGTCCTTATGCTTTCAATCTCCCTCTCCCCTTGGAAAACTTATTTCCTCCAGATAATATGTTTTCAAGATGCTGGTCTCTAAGACCAGCTAAAATCTCCTAAATTATTTTTCTAAAGATGTTAATGGAGGATAATGGCTTAATGTGCATCTTAAAAGGACTCTTCAGTGCTCTAACCTAACTGAGCGGGGTATTTCTACTACTCCGGTGTGCTGGTTGGAGATATTTCAAGAGTTCAACTTTTGCTCTATCTGCCCTTTAATTCTTTCAGTGGGTGGTTGTTCACCATCCACTGTGAGCCAGCCCTGTCTACCCAGCCTAAATGCTTCTACCTGGTCTTTCCTCCGTGTGTACCCCTATCTGTGCCCTAATCCCCTTTTAGATGGACACCAGTCACAGTGAATCAGGACTTACCCATATAACCTTATTTTACCTTAATTAACTCTTCGAAGTTCTCACCTTCAGTATGGTCACATTCTGAAGCTTGGGCTTCAACATATGAGTTTTGGGGAAGAAACAATTCAACCTCTAACAGGGTTTCACATTATATCAAACAATGTACATGTGTTATCTTTTATCACTAACAAGACCTAGAGAGGTTCATGTTATTGTCCATTTTTTTTCTGTTGAAAAATTGAGGGCCCAAGAGGATAAGTAACTTATCCAAGTTTACATAACTAACTATTAGGTAGTGAAATTGGAAATTGAATTGAGACTTACAGCTCCGAAGCTCATATTTTTTCTACTATTTTTATCATTTTACCTCCAGCTAAGATTTACAGACAGTCAGCCTGCCTGCTCCAAGACACATTGATTGTTCTTCCTGGAATTTTTTGTTTCATGGGAGACTGAAATTTAACTGACATGTAGGCAAAAATTTTCCTAGAAAGAACGTGTTCAAAAAGCAAAAAAATGCACTATTTTCTTATGGTCAGATTTTTTAACTTGGCGAACATTAAAGAAGATTTGACTTTTTTTTTTTCCAGCAACAAGGGAGTTTTGGAATTTTAGTTTTTTACCATAATGGCTTTAATTAGCATGTGTATATCAGGTCCTTAACCCATCAGGAGGTACTAGGTGAACTAACTTGGGATCTTCAATGTTTTATGAGCAAAGCAAGCCACAAAATCCTTCGGTTTTTCTTAATTCAAATATGCTTTTCAAAGGAAAGGACTGTCTGAGCATAAAATAAGTCCCTACTTCTTTGCTGGTCTCCTTTTATATCATTGGAAATGCAGACAAGATGTCTCCTTACTCACTCAACTTATTTACTTTGCCATTTTTTTCCTTCAGTATACTAAAATGAGAGATTCAATGGGAAGAGATAGTCTGTGACATGTTAGTTTCTTCGTTATTATTCTTTGTAGCAGAGAATGTCTTCATGAAAAGAAATCCATAACTTAAATCAAATGACAAAATAATGACAGTATTCCTAAAAGAAAATAATAAGAAAGTGAAATTCTTTTATACTCGCTTCTAGTTAAGACTTTTTGTTTAAGCATTCTGAAGAAAGGGAAAATTTTAGTGAGGAGGGAAAAAAGAATAAAGTAAGGTTTGGACATCAGGGTAGTAAACCTGGATACAGGATGGTATTGAAATTATGATAAAAATCTTTCTTTCCAGTCCTATCTGTATTATAGAAAAATTAGAGAAATATTTTCGTACCATTTGCAATGTTTCTTTTTTGTGGTGTAGTTATTACTCTGGAATAAATATACAAGTAATGCTGAAAATTTAATTCAGCAATGGGGAAAAAAGAGGAATTGGGTTCCTCAGATCTAATAATTTAAAAATTAGTAATTTTACCAAATGTCGAGTTTATAACTCTAAAATCTCCCGACAGAAGCACAGCAACTCTGCAGAGGTATCCAAGACCACAGTTATGTCAGTGTCTGGGCTGGCACAGAGTACTAGAGCGCTTCCTCTCTAGATTTCATTTTATGAGCTAGTTGGTCTCTGTCCCTAGGTATTGGCCACTGACCTTACTTCCAAACCTAGTTAGGCATCTTGCTCTTAGATGCTCCTGATCTACAGGTGACTTGATGAGACTGTAGATAGTTCATGGTAAATCTAATTTTATTCAAAGAAATAGCAAAACAATAGTTGCCAGCATCAGAATATGTGAAGGACAGCTTGTATGCAGGGACTCAGTACTGGAGTTTGGCATTGCACCCACACTTCTAGAAGGGGAACATGTAGACATGAAACTTCTCAAGATTTGTGAATTGGAGACAGTGGTGAGGGGGACCTGGGATTAGTTATTTCTGGACAAGAAAATTAAGTTTCTGCCTTAGAGATCAGAAATTTGATTGTCAGCTAACTTGAAGGAAATCAAGTTCAAGGAGATCATTTTATAAATTATCTATAACAAACTGATTTGCAAGTTTTTGCATCTCACATTACACCTAGCACTGTGCCAGGAGCGTGGGACATAGTAAAATAATTTATGAAACACGGTGTCCTGCTAATAGTTCATAAGGAAGATTGCAATTCACTAGTTTGCAGTGAGCAAGTATGCTTAACCTGTTTGAGGCATCATAAAATCCTTTGGGGATCTTTTGACATCCTAAAACCTTCTCTCTGAGAAATATAGTGCACATGTATCCAACATTTGTTGACAATATTAAAGTGTTTGCAGAATCTTCAGAGACCATGCATGGACACCATTTTCAGAAATTCTGACAGATAGAGGCATAAACCACCAGTGACCAGTATATTTGTATCATCAGTTCAGGTACTGGTATTTCAAGGAAAATAAATAAGGAGAAAGCTGTTTGATGCAGCTATCACTAGAGAATTGAGAAATGATTGTTAGATTATTTCATCTAAAGTAAGGCAGAATCAGATGCTCTGCTTAGCGGAGGAGGTTGCGTGGGAGTATGCAACCTTAAATAGCTTTTGCTAAGGCTTCAGTGGATGCGAAGTCCAGAGTCAAATGCCCAGGGCAAAGAGGAGATCCTATTGTCTCTGCTCTAAGTGGTTCAACTCTGAGTATTTAGCATATCAATTCCTTTAAGACAATATCATAACTGTATGTCAGGACCTATTCTCAAAATTTTTGTTTAAGATGAGCTACTATCATAAGGGTATATTGATTCCAAAATATTCATTTGACAAATAATTTTTATGGTAGGCACAGAAATATAGTGAACAAACACACTCTTTATGATTTCATGGAGTTTACAGACTAATGGAGTCACCAAACATGGGCAAAGCTAATTTTTTAAAGCTATCAGCTTTCTCTTGAACAAAGTAGACAAAGTAAAACAAAATACAACTGTCTCCTTGTAATGCTTTTCAAAGTTATTTAAGAAAATTTCCCAGAATTTAAATTAATAACTTCATTGAACTCTTCCAACATATAAAGCCTTGTCTATAAAGAAAGAATAAGATTAGTCCTCGTTCTTAATGAATTTATAATTTTACTAGGAAGATACGGTAGTTGTTATGAGTCAGGCAGATCTGGTTTCAAATTCTAATTCTGAAAAGTTCTACCTAATATTTTCCTTAGACAAGTTCCTTATCCTTTCTGATACTCAGTTTCTTCATCTTAAAGTAGGGAAAAGAATAGCTATGTCAGAGTATTCTTATGAAATGAAAAGAGGAAAAAAGTTTTAAAGAGGCTTGGCCCCTAAGTATTCAATAATAGTTATTGTAATTTCTAAAACAGACATAATAAATTATGTATAATTAACGTCATATATTGTAGACCAAAACAAAATGTCAAATGATTAGTATATGTAATAAAAGATTCTGTTGAGGAGGATAAAGTTGGACTGGAATAGTCAGAAGCTTCAGGGGAAGATGGACTCTGAATAGGATTTGGTACAGAAAAGAGAAGATCATACCAGATGGGAAAGTGGTATGAGTGGTGACTATGGACACTGAATGTACATGTTTACTTGGGTGACAGTGAGTAGAGATTAATCTGGCTTATTCAGAGGATTCCTGTAATATAAGAGAATTTTGGAGAGGTAGAACTGGGAAAAATTTGGGAGAGACCTTGAATCTTCCTGAACAAGCAAGAAAAAGGAAAAGCATTTCAGGAGACAATGACATGTTTTAGAAAGATTCATCACATCATTGTAGCACGGGGGATAAATTTTATTTGTGTAAAGGAGTTTAAGAGGTGGAGAAATAAGGCTGTTAAGTGAGGATATTAGAAAAAATAAGCTGAAACTGACATGAGCTGTTTGGATAATGGCAGTTAGAATGGAATGGAATAAGCCAAGGCTAGAAATATCAAAAAAAAAAAAAGATCACAGGTGTTTATTGGTTGATCAGAAAGAGAAATTGCCTAAAGATGATGGATTCAGCAAGTACATATTGAAAGGACAGAAGTGAACCTGAGTGTATTAGAGAAAAGAGGACACAGTGTATAAAGGAAATTGGGAAGTAGGTTTCTTTTAGCAGGCAGAAGTGAGGAGGAAATCATTTTAAGCTCTAAACAGTTTACTTCTTGAAGACAAGAATTGTGCATCATTCATCTTGGAATCCTCAACAGCACAGTATCAGGAAGATGCTGGGTTCACACCACATGTGAGGAACAAATATGCGATATGTCACGGTTCACTTTGGACTTGGGTAGCACAAGTGTACAGCTGGAATTCCAATCAAAATCAGAGCTGGAAATAGAGACTTGTATGGCTAGAAAATAAGATTAGGTACATTCTGAGGAAGAGAGGTAGATGGTGGGTGTGACCCATGGCTGGTGACTGACAGAAGTCCATCTTTCCCTGGCTTACCATTTCCATGCAGTAAACCAACATCCACTATCAGCATCAGCGACCCTTTGCTTGAAGACTTCCATTGCCCACCAAAGCCTCTTCAGCCTACATGTGAGACAAGAACAAGAAGCACTCAAGAGTTATCATCTTAAGGAACAGCCCTCAAACAATGTCCAAGAGGATCTGATGGGTAAATATCCCAGGTCCTTTAGGCAGGATAACACTGTGGTGTTTGTGTTATACGCTCTCCTAGTTCCCTGGTAAAATCCAGCTAGTGGACCACAGTGGTCATTTGCTTGATGGCTCACCTTTCTTTGGCTTCCTCCCCTTCCTCTGCCATTTCCTGCTGGTGTCATGTCCCATTGGTTTTTCCTAGTAATTCCTCATAAATGTCCTGTTTTCAATACATTTCAACGTGTATTGTATGTCCGCAAGTAGGCAGGTATCTGCTATGGGCCGTATCCATTATCGTTCTTTCAATATTTGCTCTCTTTTCCCCATCCCATTGGAATCTTTCCAGCACAGGCTCCTGTTTATCCTCCCAGGTCTCTGTGCTCTCTAGGGTAGCATGACACTGGTAAACAAGAGAACCAGGTCACATCAGGCTGATCCAATGAGTCAACAACTACTCCACCGGTTACCTTCCACTGTTGCTCTGTTCCAGCTCCTTGAGCACAGAGCCAGCCTGCTGTTCACCAAACTGAGCCTGGGTTTAGTCCACATTTCTTGGCTGCAACCCCACCATTCACCTTGCTCTCTGTTGAGCCAATTAACCAAAGTCTAGGCCACCAGATCTAGGTAATGTGGCTAGGTTATATCCTGCCTTTCACTCTAGATTATGAGATGTCTGTGGTGGTCACTATACCACACTCCTCTGCTGACAGTATTGAAGAAGATAGACATTTGGCAGCAGCACCAGGAAATGGCAAGAATTGTGTGGCTACTGTTATGGCTGCTGCTGACACCACAACAGCCCCCCATCTCCATGGCAACGGCCCATTCTCTGTACTGTCCTGGTTCTTGGCCCCTTGTTGACATTTCCAACATTTCAGAGAAACAATGACTGAAGGAGCCATAGACGGATGTCTCCTTGCTAAATGAAGCAGCTTGATTTTCAAATGTCAGGGCTTTGTCTCTTCATAGTTTACTTTCTTCCTTCAAAATATTCCACACTGAAGTGCCCTAGGAAATGGCAAAGTTTCCTAATTTAATCCAGGAACATGTGAAGTTTGTTGGGTGAGATGAGTCTTAAGAGCCTTGAACAGTTTCCTGTTGGTTGTAGTCAAAGTCAAAACTATTAAAACCCTCTTAGGAAATCATGTTGCTGGAAGGGAGCTACATTGGAAGTTTAGGTATTGGCTGGCTCACTTGAAAACCACCAGACACAAATGTATGGCACTTAGTAGGTTACACTGGAAGATCATATAAAAACATCTGTTAGAGCTGACTGTTCAGCTAAACTTAGAATGATTCTAGAGTCATATTTCTCCCTACAACACTTCAATAGAAAAAGAATGGACTGGTTGTAAAATACTCAGCTGGAAACACTTGATAGCCCATAGTTTTGTTCTAAGTGTTTTTCGATAAGATCACTTTTGATGATGGAAAAAATCAGTGAGAGCCCAAGCAAGGAACTATATCATATAAAGTTAGTGTTAGCCTTCTTCATGGTAAGGGTGTTCATGTATGTATATGTGTAATAAATTATGAATAGTGTAAAATAGAGTTATATGTATCAGTCATGTTATGGCCGCCATTGGCTTGAACCTAAAAAATTCTAATGTAAAATTCAGCTGTAAAACAGATTATTCTGGTAAATTCTTGTTTTATAAAAGGGTTAATTACGAGTACCCTTTTCCTGTTTCACTTACTACAAGGGCATCATAGTATTGACCTTACCATCTAACAAAGGCCAGAAGAAACTGGGTGGATTAGTGGGAGGTAGGGAGAAGAAAATCTTAGCTATCTTAAAATATTTAATACCCTTGAAATTGAAAATATACTTGAACTCATAACAAAGCCATCACATTTTACAATCCTGCTGGTTACCTTAGTGTATTTGTTTACTGTGCAATAGATATGCACATAACACACAGAGCTATGGAATATTTGATGCTAATTTCTTTTCAGAATGTTATGGATGCACTATACTTGTGCTTTCAGAGAAAAGTTTTCATAATATTCAAATCAGAGTACAAATCAGGTAAGGCAGGTAAGCTATCAGTTTTTAATTAAGTGTTCTTAAGAGATACCATAAACTCAATATAATCTGTATTTATTTTTTAAAGGAATGAAATAGAAGGTAAAGGACCACAAACTTCATAGGTAAAGAAAACCTCTCAAAGGGCAGCCCCTGCAATGTGAAATCTAAGTTTTACGAACACTTGGTGATTCGTGGTGATTCAAGGGCCCCTGGTGGAGCTGAGGCTGGACAGAACAGTGATATAGCTGTATTTCTGCTGTTCTCTTGAGACCAATTGGTGCACGGAAGGAAGACTCTTATCTCAGTGCTTAATAATGGATGTGTTAATTTTTTTATTTAATGAGCACTTTACCTTGTGCTAGATACTATGGGAAACTAAGCAATCTTTTATCTTTTAATTTATGTCTTTTAATCCTTGTAACAACAGTCAAAAATAAGAACTATAATTATCCTTTCACAAGGGAGGAAACTAAGTCTGAAATTAGGTAAGTGACATGTCTGAGATGACCCAACTTATAAGAAATAGAACTGGGGTTCAAACCCAGATATCTGATTCAGAAGGCTGTGCTCCTGAACAGTGAGCTGTAACGACTCCTGGGTTGTCCATTCAAGATGAGTTTGTTGCCACTTAGGGTGCCACCAATGGGCCCAAGGCTATGACTTCCAAAGCCTTCTTGGTTTGTCCAATGGCAGTGTCCTTCTTTCCCCACGATGAGGCATGTGGGAGCCTGATCAGCTTAGAGGTGAGGGCTGGGGGCAAGGGGCTCAGGGACAGGAAAATGTCCTTCATTCAGGCATTGATATAAATAAAATTTAGAGTCCAAGCAACTCCTTTAAGGTGAAGGTCATCATACAATCCCACATGCCTTAGATAGAGCTGGCCATATGATAGGAAACCAATAAATGTCTATAAATTAGTCAGGAATTCCTAATTTCCCTGGTTACTGTGGGGGTGTGTGTGTGTATGTGTGTATGTGTATGTGTGGACACCTGCATAATGTGAGGTGCATAGTGTGTACTCAATCTCCAACAGATTAGACCTATATTCAAGTTTATGCACAGTTGACTATGAGTGAAGAAAGAAATCCCAGACATGGTTGAGAAGTTAATTTTTCTGGTACACAAAGAAACTATACCAGAGTATTGCTTTGTGGAGTCATTTTTTACTGGTGTATGTTCATAAAAAGAGCATCCAGGGTGTATCAGCTCAGTGGGCATGTGTAATTTTCCATGTGGACTTGTGATATGGTCATAATCCATAAATAACTGAAAATTTCTTACATCAGGCTGGAATTGGTTCCCTATCACTGGTTCTATCTCATGAGATCAATACTGAAAGATGTATCCATTTTAAGAGAGAGTCAACATGGGGCAAAGAGTCAAGATTCAGCCCCTCTCAGAAATATTTTTCAAAATAGTATACAGACAGTCAACTTAACGATGGTTTGAAATATGATTTTTCAACTTTCCAGTGATGCAAATGTCTCTGATGCAGTGGCAGTGACTCAGCTCCCGTTTGGCTATGTGATCACGAGGATGAACAACTGACACACTTACAACCACTCTGTACCCGTACAGCCATTCTGTTCTTCACTTCAAGCACAGTGTTCAATACATTCCATGGGATATTCGACACTTTATTATAAAATAAGATTTGCGTTAGACGATTTTGTCCAACTGTAGGCTAATGTTAGTGTTCTGAGTTAGAGCATGTTTAAGGAAGGCCAGGCTAAACTATGATGTTCGGTAACTTAGCTGTATTAAATGTATTTTCGACTTAACGATGTTTTCAGCTTATGTTGGGTTTATTGGAACGTAACCCCATTGTAAGTCGAGGAAGAGCTGGGTCGGGTTGGAGCTCTCAGTTTTCCCAGTGAAAAAACAGTCTGAAACAAGTGGCCAGTACAAAAACCTCCAACAAATACTAAGCTCATATTCATTATGTGAACTGAAATATATCCATGAATCAAAAGATATCTGTGACTGAAAATGATTTAAACATCTTTTTTTCTTATTTAGTCTATAAATGGAAATCTACATTTTTAAAGGTATTGGTAGGCCCCATATACTGCTTGACAAACTCTAAGAAACATTTTTCAACAGGCAAATAGCATATCTAAATCTATAAATGGGTGACTTCTGTGATAAAAAGGAGGAGGAGAGGGAGGAAGAGGAGAAAAAGGAAAAGAAGAAATCCCATTATAGGTGGTTGTAAGTTAAGTAAGAACTAGAGCCTCTTTGAATATTCAACAAAGTAACTTCATGACCAAATTGCAGAAAAGATTGTTTCTGGGTAAGCAGAGGCGATTGTAAATATATGTAAATGAATTTGATTAAAATGAACGAAAAGGGAGTTTTCGGTTTTGCTCAGACGTTATGACTAACACAGTTTGGTCTTGTGTGGCGTCTTTAATGAAGCTTGGCTAAAAATACTGCTGTGATTTAATCAGCTGTTGTTATGCTTGTAGGGCCTGTTAGTCTCCTGCAAGTAAGAATGTAATCTACATGGGGAGGTGCAAAGTGAAACACTGATAAGTGATCAGGAGTCCATGGGCATGAGGACACAGAGTGAAACTGCCAAAGATGACACGTCTACAGTTTCCTTACAGGTCACCAAGGCTCACAAATGAGGCTTTCTATCCGCAAACCCCATATTTCACCTTTTTCTGCCTACCACCTGGACCTCAAATTGTGACCAGGAGGAACCTGTGTGTCCTGTCATACTACACCAAGCGTGCTGGCCAGTTAGAAGTGTGGACTCAATGCAAGAACCATATTTGGAAGAGGAGGTGGGGACATGACACATTTAGTTATGGACATTTTGCTCTTGAAGCTTACTATTACTCACTTCTTTGTTATCACCCTCTGATGATGATTCTTTGACTACTTAATGACAACTTCCCTGAGGCACACTCTCAAGTTGTAGGGTAGGGAAGAGATTTCTTGGCTGTACTATAAATGAAGCTGTAATTCCTCACCAAAGAAAACAAAATTTTGAGAAAATTTTCTGAATATTCAGAGTCTCTCTCAGAGTTTAATTGAGTTGATCTCATACTACGTGTAAAATAATGAAACTTTGGGCTTTTTTCCCTACAATTCAGTGTGCAGCTCATACATGTCATAAATTTTAGCATATTTAATTTAACCAATATTTATTGAACACTTATGGGGTACATAGATTAGGATTATTTTCATTTGCTGCACAGCAATTCTTTGAATGCAAAGGAGCCTAGTTTTTCCATTTGATAGTTGAATCACCTTGCAACTTTGTTTTTGTGATGATCATTCATTGAAATGTCTCTGTTCTTAGTGAAAAGACAAACCTAAACTCAGACTTAAAATATCTGTGGTATAAATTAGTGAGGTCTGGCTGAATAATCTATTTCTTCTTCTTAAAAAATAACCCAGCTTAAATGCAAAACAGAATTCATATTTAAAGCAGACTTTTTAATACTGAGATAAGACGAATGTGTTTGAGGGATTATCCTGAAGCCTTCCTCCCTTAGGATAACCGTGTAGGGAATTTACGAATGGATAGTTCATTACAGATGGATTGCTGGACCATAAAACATGATAATTTAGCTCACATGATGGGCATTAGGTCTTTTTATTATCTTCTCACATTTATATCTGGCTTGACTTTCTTTAACAGTTTTAATCTTTGTAGGCATTGCTTTATTTTATTGATATGCCTTTTGTTTTCCCACTTATGTCATACACGGAGATACCACTTAACTGTGCCAGCCTCACCCCTCTGCTGCAAGTAACTTCCTGTGCTCTGCTCACTCTTAAAGGCCATATGGGGTCACTCTAGGACAGCTGGAGGACCCAGAGCTCCATGCTCCTTACCTTTATTCCTAATATCTCAGCCCATAAGTCTACACTGGGAAGCACAGTTCTTTCACTCTGAATGCTTTTCTATTGAGAAATCTTTGAGGAGATTTCCAGTGAGTAAATTTTTATTCCTTATACTTTACTACACACCCTCATACATGATCATTTCTATAAATTAGGTCTCAAAAGTAAGTGAGAGTATTGGCCTAGTTACAATTTTCTCATCTTAGGGTAAAAATGTTAAACTTAATGAAAAAATGCATACATATTTAATTTAGGCTCTTCACTGATTCCAAACCAGTCTTCCCAAATGATTAATAATTAATGAAGTTTATTCTCTTTTTAGAAAGGATATGATATTTAATGTCCTCTCATATTGGAAAATCTATTTTAAAAAGGCACAACTAAGCATATAATCTGAAACATTATGTACGTAGTAGGCCTGAGGTAAAATTAAATTATTGAAATTACCAGACACAGAGAAGTAAATAATAATGTAACTTGATTCAGTGATTTTACATTTCTGCTTGAGATAACCATTGAAGAATTCGAAATTAGAAAACTTGTCATTCAGTAAATACTATATACAATATAAACAATACTGCGGTTGCTTGTGAACTGCCATTGGCTTGAGGTGAAAATGGAAAGGGCAAACGTCACTGGAAAATAGTGACGTAGGATGGGATGGGATGAGGACAGTGGAGTGGGGAACCACAGCACTGAGAAGGAAACGGAGACTCGTGCAAAGAGAGTCAGCGAGGAGTTGGACAAGAGGGAGAC
Organism: Camelus ferus; assembly: GCF_009834535.1. Classification (NCBI taxonomy): domain Eukaryota; kingdom Metazoa; phylum Chordata; class Mammalia; order Artiodactyla; family Camelidae; genus Camelus; species Camelus ferus. The sequence continues at coordinate 24,518,972 of NC_045698.1, read as the reverse complement.
AACCGAGCAATTTCTTAGATATTACTAGACGCTCAGTTTATCCTGCTCTTCACTTGGGTTGTGGGTTTGGAAAACGTTTACCTTTTATTTTATGATTTGAAATTGGCACTGTAGTCAATGTCCTTAGTTCTCTAACTGCTTTTAATGATATTCTGTTCTTAATGATCTAACTGTTCGGTTTGGAAAATTATTTGATACACCTAAAAACAATGAGCAGGGTAATATCACCCCTTGGAACTGATTTTAGGTCAGCCCACTGGATATATCAAATCCAAGTCAGATGGCTGACTTCCCACCCCTGCCTTATTAAGCAAACTATAAAAGAGAACACAGTTACTAATATCGTGACTGTACCATTGATTGTAATGCAGTGTGTGCACACACACTCACGCCCACACAGACACACACAGACTAAAGCTGCCTTTCTTTTGGCAAAACTAATAGCATGTAGGTGACTGATGCCAGATATCCTTCCGCAGTTCAGGATGTTTTCCCATACTCCGTGCCAGGTTGAATTTCTGGACTGGTCCCAAGAATTAGAGAGAACAAACATAAAGAAAAAATATTTTTATATTTAGGGACTCAAGTATATAGAGACAGGATGAAGATTTTCTGTTGGAGAAGATACATTCACATAAATCTTTATGGTTTAGAAATGTTAATAAAGCAAAGAGCTGACATACGTTAACGCCTGTCATGTGTGAGCTTCTGTGCTTGGTAGTTTACAAATCTAATTTTCTGTGAGCTAAATAAACACAAATATTTGCAGACTTCAAGTATATTTTTCAAAATAGCTGTGGTCAATAATATGTGTTACAAACCTTCGATATTGCAGGTTCTGTGAAGAGAGGCAATGTAGTTAAGTAGGAAGACATGGTTTCTATTGCCGCAAAATGTAGTGGCTTACAGCAACTGTTTCATTGTGACAAATATTTTGTGGATGGATTTCAGGAACAGCTTGACTGTACAGTTCTTGCTTAGCATCTGTAATGGATGGAACAGTGACCCCAAGAGGCATGTCCACCTAGAATGTCAGGATGTAACCTTCTTAGAAATAATTAGTTGAGGATCTTAAGATGAAATCATGCTGGATGTAGAGTGGACCCCACATCCAATGACTGGCGTCTTTAAGGAGATGAGGGAAGACACTCACAGAGAGAAGACAATGTGGAGCTAGAAGTAAGCAAAGATTGGAGTTATGCTGCTCCAAGTCAAGGGACCCACCTGGAAGTTAAAAGGCAAAGAGGGATTCTTCTCTAGAGACTTCCAAGAAGGTAGGGCCTTCCAAGGCCCTTCTGACAACTTGACTTCATGTCCCTAGCCTCAGGTACTATGAAAGAATGAATTTCTGCTGTTTTAAGCCACCCAGTTCGTGGCACTTGATTACAGCAGCCCTGAAAAATGAACACGGAGTGTCTCATTGGATTGCAATCAGATCTCAGCTAGCTCTGTGATCATCTGAAGGCTCAACTGGGTGAGAAGTCACTGAGGATGAATCCATGGCACCACTGGCAAGTTGGTCTTGGCTGCTGGCTGGGAATTCATCCAAGACTGTCAGTTGCAGCTGCAATTCACCTCTATGTGAGCGTCCCCATGGGGCCATTTGGGCTTCCTCAAAGCATGGTGGCTGGCTTCCAAGAGGGAATGCCTTGAGAAGAAATTTTCCAAGAGAAAGGTTTCTCAAAGACTAAAGCAGAAGCTGTAAAACATTTTTATGACCAAACCTCAGAAATTCCAGAATACAACTTCCACTGCAGTCTACTCAAGAAAGTCACTAAGAGTAGCCCAAACTCAAGGAAGGGAAATCAGACTCCACTTCTCAACAGAAGGAGCTAAAAAGATTTTGTGATTGTCTGTAATCAGTTCCATAGACCTAAGTTCAAATCACAACTCTACCACTTGCTGAGAGTAAGTTACCAAACCTCTCAGCCTATTTTCCCATTCACAAAATGGAGATGACAATACCATTGATAGAAGGTTATTGCAATAATTAAACTAAATTAAATAATGCTGCTTCAGTCCATGAATATTACCTGTGCACAGATACACACATATAGGTAATGCATATACATATAAATGGTGAATATAGGCTTAGCTCCGTGAAGACATTAGCTAGGTGGGAACAGAATGCTAGTTTCAGATGTGACATTTTGGGAATCTCCTACTTGTTTATTGGTTGCAGTTTCTATGTCTAGAATTCAAATGAGAATCATGCTTACCTTTATCGTGACATGGAAATTGGGAAGGAAATGTAGCAGAGGTTTACGTGATAGCTCTAAAACGCCCACGGAGAATCCCAGTACCCCTCTGAAAATTCAGCAGCCAGTGTCCCCACCTCACCCTTCTACAAGGCAAAAGGATCGATTCTCCTTCTCTTCGGCTAAGGTTCAATTTTCTGTTTATGGAGTATTTTGCCATTTCTTATTCTGCCAGTCTGCTCCTGATCATCATCATGAATTCCCATCATACTTCTGTATTAAGTGTAGCACAGTTAAAGCTTTTCCTACAGCTCAATGAACTTTATGAACAAGAAATGGAGCTTTATACCTTAATAGCTGGGCAAATAAACCATTAAGAGCATGACAGGATGCAAGAAACCTTGAGTTCATACGGTCCATTCCTGTACTGCCATGTTCTCCTTTAGCTGGTCCATCTCAAACTTCTCCTTGCTCCCTGGCTTCAGGTTAGTGGTATATTCTTGGGTGATAGACTGAAAGTAGAAATTCTCCAAACCTTCTCACAACAAATTGTAAGCATCAGTCAGTTTGGACCTATCTATGGTCATCAAATATCTTTTTCCTTACACACTTCATCATAGAGACTCTGCTTATCTCAGTTCTCAAGTGGGATCCTGGGTTTTTAGGGTCATGATGTTGTCCAAAGATGCTACACAATTGCACGAGTTTGTTTGGGCTTTTTTCCCCACACAATTTAAGTTTATCCAAAATGGACACCACCAGTTGTTAAGAGCCCAGATTTTGAAGCCAGACCTCCTAGATTCATAGCTATAGTTCTGCCATTGATCAGCTCTGTGTTCTTGTGCAGCTTACCAACACTTTTTGTGCCTCAGTTTCCTAACCTGTAAAATGGGAATAATACAAATACCTATTTATAGTTATGAGAATTAACTGGTTGATATATGCAAGGTATTTTAAAGGGTACCTGGTATCTAGTAAGTGCTCAATAAATATTCATTTTTATATGAGATTATGTTAGGGGTTTACAAATGAACTTTTTGATGATTTTTAATTTATCTTAATGCATGCCTGAAAAAAAATAACTCACATATCAAACCTGTAATTTCAGATTATATTGCTCAGGCTACAGAAAATTTGTGAGCTGACTGAAAATGTGGATTATATAAACTAGCCCAAGTGATACATTGATAAGAAAAGAGTCACAGAAGTGGGCAGGTGAATGGCTACAATTTGGGAAACACTTCCCTAGTTGGAAAAGAATGAGAAACTGGCCCAGTAAGTAGACCCACTCATTCTTCATACATCTGTAAGTTCCTCATAGGATATGCTCTTAATGTAGACCCAAGGCATTTATTTATGCTTGGCAGTGGTCTCTGCAACCAGCCCTGGGTACGGATTTCCTTCTCCAGCTTTTGGCCACAAGGCAGATCCCTTGAATTGGGATATAATTGTTCTAAAAAACTAGACCTCTGTGGACTCTACATGACTCGCTACATTGCTGCTAGCCACCTTCAAGTAATGTGATAACGAGAACCAGGAGCAAGCCAACCTGGCCCCCAGTGCTCATTCGTGCCTTTTTTCAGCGGTCTAACCTCAGGCAAATGACTTACTCTTTCTGGCTTTGTGTTTTCCCTCATCTGTGAAACAGACATTTTAACGATAGCTCTGCTTCCTTAGAAGGATTTACATCAATTAACACACAGTGTGTGAAACTTCTCCATGTACCCCAGGAAGGACTGTGCACACACATGTAATTTTGACCTCATGATTAGACTGTGAAAAAACTGTTGTTAATGGCACTTTCAGGGGAAAATGGACAGTGCTCAAGATTCTTAAATGGGAGTGTAGCATAGTGGTCTGGCACGTAGACTCTAGAGCTGGACTATGGAGCACCCATAGCTCCAAGCTATGCCTCTGAACTGTGTATCTCAAGTTTCTCATCTGTAAAATGGGGATAACAATGCTCTCTTCCCAGGGATTTTATGAATAATTAATGTGTTAACACAGATAGAGTGCTTGGGACAATGGCTTATTCTCAGTATATGTTCATTAAGTTTTTAAGTATTAGCATCAAACTGCTACACTGCTGATGAGAATTCTGAGCACTGACTAGGGTGATTTTGGTTGACATATGCAATCTGGATTCTTTCTTGCCATACACTTTCCATTAAAATACAGCCTTTAAATGAATTGAGGAAAATTATTTTAAAGGTTTTAGATTTTTTTAAAGGTCCAAAGTTTTATTGTTTTGAATATATTCTCCAGTAGCCCCCAACTTCCCTTCCCCCCACACCCTCCATCCTCAATACAGTATAAGGTTTGACCACAGACCCCCACCCCAGAGGCCCAAGCTGAAGGCAGAGGGGACTTTGGTTTTAAGGCACCCCTCTCCACCTGCCTGCCTAAAGGCTAGTCCTAGGGGCAGCTGGGGGTGAAGGACGGACCAGCACTAGGGTGGAGGGGAGAGGGATCTCAGGCACTTGTAGAGGTCTGTGGCCTACAGGCAGCACCCCTCACCCTCCTCCACCCATCCAGACATGGAATTCTTGGTTCATCATAAAATGTCCCTCTCTCCCCTGCTGCAACCTTATAGGGTATGAGAAACCCAGGCACTCATGGCCCCTGGAGGGACAGGGAAGGCAGGACTGGAGCTGAGGATGGCCAGGGGTGGAAAGGAGAGGTATAGGAAGCAGAGAACAGGGAAGGAAACAAGGCTTTAGTTCCTAAACTACTTTGATAAAATTTCCTGGGCTTTGAGGCCAAAGCCTCAGTTCGAACATGAATTCCCCAGAATGGAGGCGGCCCCCCTAAGTTCCCCCTCCCCCCCCACCACCACTTTGTGCAGAGCTTAGTAACCCACAGAGACAGGGGTCAGCCCCCAGCCCTGGGCACCCACCCACCCTCACCATTGAAAAAAAGAAATTAAAAGTTTTATAGAAAACATTGGGGAGGGAAAAGGGAGGAGGCAGGGAAGAACGTTACATGTTCTTTCTCTTTTCCTTACTCTATATGGTTTGTCCCAGTGAGTACGACTTTTGAATGTTCAGACTTGGTCTTATAATATCTGATGGTTAAATTTTCCCCAAAAGCCAGGGGACTAGAGAACAGTGATCAAGCTATGGAGTCTGAAATTGAACTGCCTGGGTTTGAATCCCAGTTCTGTTATTTCCTGAGTATTTTGACTGCCTCGGACAAATTACTAAAGCTCTGAAAACATTAGTAACCTCAGGCATACATTAGAAATAATAAAAGCTTGTCTCACGGGGTTATTGAAGGGCTTATAGCAAATAAGTAAGTGTTTATTACCATTATTATTGGGTCAATTTGCAGTAGAATCTATGGCGTTACCCTTCAAGATGCTCTCATGGTGGAATTAGATACAGGGTTCGAGTTTGGAGACAGAAGTACATAATTCAGTAACGGTGCTATGACCCAGGCTTCTGACTCTAGCTACACGTTCATTAATGGGAGACCTCTATTGGAAAAGGTGCTCTGTGGGCAGGAGGGAGCCTGAACAGACATGGTCCGTGTTCTTCTTTTAACCTAATCACTTCAGTAAGATGCCAGGGACTCTGTGCCTTCTCTGTCTTTACTTGTCAACAGATCATCGTGCTGCCTTTTCATGTTCCTTCCTAGCACCTTGGCTACTTCTGAAGAGGCAGACGTTCATCTCAGGAATGTTTCTAGAGTTCTCCCTCAAAGTAAGCAAAATGCTTGAAAGCCCTGGTGATGGAGGCTTGATTGGTTTGAACTGGAAGTTGAGAGCAATTTGACAGGTAGACAGCCCAAGCCTGACACCTCTGTGGGTGACCACTGCCCAAGCCCCTGAGGCTTTATGCCACGTGGAGTCTGCCATCTGCCTTTCATTTCAGACTTCATTTAAATCAATGATTTTAAGCAGAAAACAGTTGTGCACTTCACAACCATGGTTTTAAGAGCAGCGCTGACATTTCGAAGCCTTGATCCGAGAAGATCTTTTTTTTTTTAACATTTTTTTTTGTTGAGGTATAGTCAGTTTACAATATTGTGTCAATTTCCAGTGTAGAGCACAATTTTTCAGTTTTACATGAACATACATATATTCATTGTCACATTTTTTTCGCTGTGAGCGACCACAAGATATTGTTTATATTTCCCTGTGCTATACAGTATAATCTTGTTTACCTATTCTGCATATGCCTGTCAGTATCTACAAATTTCAAACTCCCAGTCTATACTTTCCTTCCCCTCTCCCCCTTGGCAACCACAAGTTTGTATTCTATGTCTATGAGTCTGTTTCTGTTTTGTACTTATGTTCTTTTTTTTTAAGATTCCACATATGAGCCATCTCATATGGTATTTTTCTTTTTCTTTCTAGCTTACTTCACTTAGAATGACATTCTCCAGGAGAAATCCATGTTGCTGCAAATGGTGTTATGTTGTTGGTTTTTATGGCTGAATAGTATTCCATTGTATAAATGTACCACATCTTCTTTATCCAGTCATCTGTTGATGGACATTTAGGCTGTCTCCATGTCTTGGCTATTGTAAATAGTGCTGCTATGAACACTGGGGTGCAGGTGTCATCCTGAAGTAGGGTTCCTTCGAGAGGATCACTGAGATAAAAATACAGTCATTTTAAGCAAGCCAGATGTTTGACTTCAAGCCCCTAAAACTCAGGATGGGCAGTATAATCCACCAAGGGGCTTCCCCGCACAATGCGCTGGAGGGATTTTACGAAGTACATGGACACTGGTGGAACCTTGTGAAACTTGTTACTGGCAAGGGTTTCAAAGTCTTCCCCTTGCAATATAAATCATGCAAGTGTACGTTACTTGTGTAACGTGCGAGGCACTCACTAGAGAAAAGACTCAGAAGGACCACTTTCTGTAAAGAGGAATGGGCAGGGAATGTGGTTAATAGAACAGTAGCCACGAGATGGATAAACCACTAAAGCCCTTCACTTAAATTATCTTAAACTATCACATAATATGTAGTTCATGGTAGTCAAGATCCTAAAATACATAAAATTATGAATCTTCAAAGAATGTTACATCAGTCTTCAATCCCACATTCCAAAACAACAGTTGACAACCAGAGCAGCTAAGGAAATAGTTCTGAAATAGTCCAGTCTATTCTTGCCCACTCTGGGCATCTGAATCTTAAATACCTCCAGGTTGTCTGGTCTACACAATCCAAGTATCTCTTTTTCCCCCACGACAAATCTAGTCTGATTAATAATAGGATATCAATCACTGACATGAAATCAGGAAGGGCAAAGTACTCAAGAGCTCTGCTATCACCAGTGGGGCAACTTGCAACAGGCTTTAATTCTCAATACATTATCAAATCCATGGGTTATCAAGTAAGAAGGAAGACGGTAACAGGACATACTAGAGAGAGCTGTGATGCCCTTAAACTGCTGTGAGCTCAGGAATGATGTCCTTATGGTTCAAACAGAGTCCAGAACTTTCAGAACCAAACACAAGCTCCTCAGTCTGGCACACTAGCTCTTCCATAATCTTGGTTTCTGCCACACCTCCTTTCTTTGGTATTTCCCACCATATCTCTATTCAAATAACTCTCCTATCATTTTCTTTCTATTTGTCTATTTTTAAGTTGAGCATTGAGTAATTTTTATTAGCACAAATTAATGTAACACAAATTAATACCCTTGAGTATTTACTAAAAGAAATATACACATCTAGAACATTGGTAAAAATAATAAAATGACTTGTTGCTCATGACTAAAGCCATAGTTTATACAGGAACTATGTATTTGTTAAAGGATATTGAAGAAGTAAAGTCATAATCCTCATAAAATCTAAAAGAAATACATATCGAATAATTTGTGTAAACTATTCATTAAGAAGGTTCATAAACCACAACCCATTCAAAGAGGAATCCAAAGAGCAGACAGACATATAGGCAATTAGAAATGCTGGAGTGAATTCCATAACAGATGCACAACTTGTCAATATCAATGGGATATTAATCAACTGCACTTCTGGGCAAAAATCATTTGTATTTTTATGGAAAAGAATAATTTGCATTATTCCGGTTTTCTATAATTTACGGAGCTGTAAAGTAGCTCAAAGACAATGAATGTCACAGATAACCTGGTAAGGTATATTGGATGAAAAATCCAGTCATTTTCTCTTTTTTTTGCAAGGTTTTCCATAATTCTTCCTGACATATTATATACCATACAAGGTTATCCATAATAAAATAATAGTCATGATAAGTACTAACCACAGTGATAAGCTCTTTACTTAAATTATCTGAATGATCACATAACTCTATGAAGCAGCTGTTCATCAAGGCTTTCAAAATACATAAAACTATACACCTTCAAAGAACATTATATCCAAAGGATACCAGCAGGTAACAACAAGATAAAATTCCTTGCTCCTCCTAGAACTTAGACAACTTTTAAAAAGAAGTGGAACATTTGATGTAAGTGATAGGAAGTTTTATGGCAAAAAGAAAACAGGTGAGAGGGATGGAAAGTTAATGAAAATGGTATGAATTGAGGAAGACTGGAAATGGTTAAATGACATTGATCAAGGAATATCTCACAAAGAGGAGAGGGTGGGTGAGAGGTGTAGAGATCCAGGAAGTGGATGCACGTTTTGCAAGTGCGAAGATCCTGAGGTAGGAACACGACTAGAGTTTAAGGAACAGCAAGGAGGCTAGTAGAAATTCTGAGAAAGAGCTTACTTTTCTTCTTAAACATTGACAACGCAGCTCATTGTATGGACTTGATGTACCTCCAACCCTTTCAGCAACGCGGCAGGAGTACAAAGATAGACTGTTGAACAAATGAATGAATGCAGCCCAGTGTGCTTCTTCCAAGACGGTTCACAAAACATTAATATCACAGGCCTATGGAGTTTGTTTTTTCTACTCTAAAATTCATAAGAAGTTAACGATTTTAAAATAAGAGAACCCTTCATTTGATTGTCTTTTGACTAACTTGTTCCTTCTTATTTTTTGGATAGCTTATTTCAGAGGAAATTAAATCTTTGTTCTCTATTCTTTTATATTTAAATATTAAAATGAATGCAATGAAGTGTTAAGTGATATTGGAAAATGTCTATTTGCTCTCTAAATGATCCCTTTAAAAGCCTGGCAGAGGTGACTTGCCAAGAATAAGAATCTTTAACAAATGTTTAGTTTCAGAAAGAGATCAAAGATAGTGTTTTTCTTAAACTTTAGAATATGGCTAAATGTTTTCAAAATCATATACATGTCGTTTTTTTTTTTTTCAATTTCTATTTTGTTAATTTATTAGCCCTCCTGGTTCCATAGCACTATTATTTTAGGGCACCCCAGGTCAGACAGGATACTGAAAGTTATTAACACTAATATAGATATATAGATATAGATATAGATATATCTCCTATATATATATATAAAATCTTATGCTCCATATATTGTCATTCTGTGATTCCAAGGTGATGTGAGGGCTGGAGCATCAAAAGCTGAATAAGCCTGTTGTGTTTCTTGCCACGTGCTAACTTCAAAAGAAGTGCCCTCTCCATTAAGCTTCACCGGACAGGAAAAGAGAGAAGTAAGCTTTTAATGAACAAAGCAATCCAGGTCATTACCTGGCAGCTGGGGCCCCGCACATGCAATTTGCTCAGTATAACTCGGACGGACTGGCCTTACAGTGGAGCAGGACGATACTACTGCACAGAGGTGTCTTCAGGAGAGATGTACCTTGGTCCGTGCTAGTTTCTGCTGCCGCATTTCACATCCTTCTGTGGCTCTGATTGCCCCATTCTAAGATATCCAAGATTTTGAAAATGATCAGAACTTGGCAAGAGATTCTGATCGCATGTGTGATCAAACCAATTCATTACAGTCCTCTCTAGTTAATCTGTCATTTGCATGTTGTGATACGTTCTCAAACGGGAGTGGAATTCTACCCATTTGGGTATAGAAAGTGAGGAGAACCAGAACCCCAATAAGAACGTGGGTCTAGTAATACTATCAAATCATAATGATTCAATGTGGCTGCAGTGCTCCCCACAGAGCATAGACCTTTACAGCATCCACAATGATCCTCAAATGTAAGAGATACACAGTCAGTATGTGCAAGAAGCACCTCAGAACCTCTGGCCTGTAAAAATGCGAAAGTAAGAGATGTAAACTGCATGCTGCCTTCTACTAGGTGCATTAGTTTCTTAGGGTTGCCATAGTAAAGTACCAAACACTGGGTGGCTTACAATTGATGTTTATTGTCTCACAGTTCTGGAGGCCAGAGGTCTGAAATCAAGATGGCACAGGGCCACCCTCCCTTTAAAGGCTCTAGGGAAGAATCCTCCCTTGCCTCTTCCAGCTTCTGGTATTTGCGGGCCATCCGTGGTGTCCCTTGGCTTGTAGATGCTTGACTCCAGTCACATGGCCGTCTTCTCCCTATAGGTCTTTACACTGGTCTTCCCTCTGTGCATGTCTGTCTCTGTGTTCAAATGTCCCCTTTTTATGAAGACATTAGTCATACTCATTAGGACCCACCCTAATGACCTCATTTTAACTTAACCTCTGTATACCTCTATAAAGGCCCTATTACCATATAAGGCCACATTCTGAAGTAATAAGGTTAGAATTTCAACATGTCCTCTTGTGGGACACAGTTCAGCTGGTAACACACTAGGTTATACTGCAGGTTGTTGGCAGTGTCACCTTTTTAATCTGGGTTACCCAATCAGAGGGAAACAAGATAGGATTACCTGATTTAGGGAAAAAATTAAATTAAAATTTAAATTTAAATTACAGTTAAATTTGAGTTGCAGATCAATGATGCAGAATTTTTTAGTGTAAGTGTGTCTCAAATATTTTGAGATTTACTTGTGCTGAAAAAATGTATTGTTTATTTATATGAAATTCATATTAACTGGATGTCCTATATTTTATCTGGCAACTGTTGTGAGTCTTCCTTCTTCTGGTAGTTTCTGGTTTCCATTCCACTCCATCAAGATACCAGGAGCGATGGCTATACTCTGAAGAACCCTGCGCTCGGAGTCCTGAGCCTAGAATTCCACACTCAGTGCACTCTAGGTGTTTGACTTGTCCATAGCACTTAACATCTCTAAGACTCAGGGGTTTTTTTCAGTTAAAATAGAAGTATGAATGTCTTTCCCTCCTATCTTAAATTATTATTGTGATGCTCAAACAAGATGAATGAAGTGAAAATACTTCCAAAATATGCAAGTACTATCATGGTGGAAAGTTGCTTGTATAGCTTCGAATTTAGGAGCTTAAAGTTCTGCCTCATTCCTTGCTTTGTAAACCAATTCAGATCAGCAGATAGAGTATGGGTGCCTCCTTCCCCTCCCTTTAGTAAATGAAGGGCCTCCTTCAAGAACAGTTGCCGTAGCTTCAGTTGTTCACAGTGAAGGACTAAAGAATTGGAATGAGAAATGTTGGTTATAACAGTGACCCCCTGAGTCGATGACCAGGATATGTTGCTTTCAGACCTCTGCCCAGAAACATGAAAATGTTTTCCCATGAGCACTTTAATACATCTCTTTCTCCAGAGATAGAGTTCATGTTTGTGTACCTGTAGGCAAGAAACCGCTTTTTAAATTCAGAGAGAATCTCATCCAAAAAAACAAAGGAGAAAGAGGGAGGAAAAAAAAGACCCTAAGATGCTGAGTATTGAGATAATAGACTTTCATGAACAATATGCAGCCAATTCCAGAGAAAATTTTCAAATAAGAACTGGAATAATTACCCACACTTGCTGAATAAACACTGAATGTGTTTGCTATCAAAATGAAAATCCATCATTTCTATTTTGACTCTAAGGGCCCGTAATTAATAGGCTTGGCAGCTGTTTTAAATCCACACACCTAAGGAGGAAAATTATATGCTTTATCCAGTAAGGAGATTGTGGTTTGTATTTTAAATTTGGTCTGTAAGGGATTTTTTTTTTAACCAGTAAGTGAAAGATTTTTCTTCATTTATTTGAAGCAAAGTGCTCTTGTTTACAAAAAGTATCATAAAGTGATAATGAATTTCAGTATGAAATTCAGTACTGCAATGAATTTTCATGATAGTAGATTGCTATAACTTATGTAGCGTTTCAACGTATTTTCCATTCTACTTTCCTCAAATGTGCTATAATTAGTACAGAAGTATATTATATAAGTGCATCGATGTCATGCATTACTTCATTTGGACATTTAAGTGGGTAACTGTCAAACGTTAAATCAAATCAATTAAATTTTGTATGTTCTTATGAAACATTTTCTTTTACAACTATCTTCTGCTTCTGTGAGACCACTGTATACCACTAACAACGTGCGTGGTCTTTACTTGTGGGCCGTGCAAAGGGCAAATTCTGTGAAATTGTCAAGGAGAACAGTGTTAAAATATTTATGTTGTCTAGAAGAGCAAACACTTCTTGTTTTAACTGGAACTTTCATTTGTAAGTAAGATTTTCCTCTTTAATATCCTGTTTGATTGAAAACATGTCCTCAAGACATTAGTAATGTATAATAGTCAGTGACTTTCTGATAACCAGTGACTGCGTTTTTCCCCAAAGTGCACATCACTGGAGATGAGCACAGCGTAAGAGATGGGTACTTGTCTGTCAGCCTTGCTCAAAGGATTTGGGAGCTGGAAAAAAAACAGGCCTGTACAGTTCCAGCCATCCCGCCGTGGGCATAAAGAGTCCCAGGAGGAAAAGTGGCAAGAATGGGATGACGTCTGCTGAGCAGACCCACTGTGCAGACACATCCACTGGTAGGCCTGACAAATGCCCATCATCTGATGAACTCCAAGTAGCCTGTGCACAAGCCACAGGTTTCAGTGGTTGATTGGTGGATGCTGTGGATGATCTTGAGTTGTCCTTCAGAGTAAACTGAATCTGGATATCCCTCAATTTGGGAATATCTAGAGACTTTTAAGGTTTAAAAAAGCATTTTTTTTTTTTGAGATTTGCAAGCCTTTTGGCAGATGAGCGTATATTGGGCCATAACAGGACTAAGCTTTAGGACTAAGCAAAGATTGTTTACTACTAGATTAAACTAGCTTTCTAGAAGTGAGTCACTACTATCTATTTTCACTTTGCCATAATTACCCTTATTAACTATTCCCTGCCTTTGGAAAATTACAACACAATAAAGTACAATAAAACAAAGCTTAAAAAAACACTTTCACATTAGGTATCTCAAATCTCTTATCTCCATTTTAATAACTGAGGGACATATGTCTCAAAGAGATGGAACGATTTTCCCAGAGACCTACAATGAAGGTCTTCTCTAAAGTACCACGTGTCAGTTATTCCCTCATTGAAAACTATTAATGAGAACCTACTAAGTGCCATGCAATATAGTAGGTGCTGGGATCAATTTGTAATCAATCGAGAAATAAGACCTACCTGTCCCCACCCTCCTAGAGCCCACAGTTTGTGACGCAAAAGAGTTAAGTGAACAATGGCAACACTGCATAACGCGTGCTTTCCTAGGTGAGGGGGGCCTACGTTGCTGCTGAGAGGTTACTGAAGTCAAAGGAAAGGTGGATCCCAAATTCCAACAGGAAGTCTGGTTTCAGTCCAAGTAGACATCCACCTATTATCACCAATCACAACCTTCCTGAAGAAGAAATTAGGATGTGTGGTTAGTAAAACAACCCAGAGTTTTGTCCAGTGAGGCAGAAAGGGCTAGATTAATAATTGGTTTAAAATAAAATCTATTATAATTTTCAAACTGAATTGCTTTCAAAACTGAAATAGATCCTACAAGAGACTAACAAAGTTAAGCTTCTATGACCAGGGCACAGATATGATTTTAATGTTCTGACTGGCCCGTGGTTGCATCAAAGGACTTGGCTGCCAAGTTCATTTCTGTTCTATAGTAAGCAAGGTTTTTATCGTCTGTAAATCAATCAGGAGGGTAAAAATCACCAAATGATATCATTATGACCACAGAGTACCTAATCAATGCAGCAATTGAGTCTTGTTGTTGGAAAAACACCTAAGCTTCAACCATACTAAAATTTTCCCCCTAAAAGACTGGTCCAGGGCCAAGCTTCTCACAGCACATAGAATGATATATTTCCTCACTTCTGTCTAGTTTCTCTTGAGTTTCATTTTTACGATTTTTTTTAAACTTCCATTCAGGCACATTTAACAAACTTCCCATTCCAGCTGGTTATAATGTTTTAATATCAGATAAAACCATTTTTTCTTTGATTTGATGGCTTATTTTTTTATAGATACTAATTAGGGATCTAAAATACGGCTAGCAATTGGGAGTTAAAGTCAGGTGGCAGAAGTGTTTCAGCAAGAGGAGCACCATTTTGCTTGTTTTGCTTTGCAGTTTGGAAAAGGAAATTACATTGCTTTTGAAAATAAATGTTATGAAATTGTAAACCATACCACTTCTATTCTGGTCCTCAACTGAAACCATCTTTGCGGCAGTCAGTGTGTACAAAGTCCTCTCTTTCATCACCCTCAAACAATCTGCGTAGAACATTTATCTCATTTCCGACTACATTTAGGATGGCAAACTAGGACTATAGCAAAAATAAAATTACTGTGAACTATATTATTTAACGAAATGTATTCAACATGTGCTTTAGCTGTTTGTAATCTTTTTTTCTCCCATAAACCCCAAATCATAAAGTTCTTCTTTTAATGGCAATCTAATTGTATATTAAAGATATACTGAATCTTCATGTAAATTTTTTGTTAATGTTTGTTACCTCATCAGTTGTTAGGATAACTGACAATCAGCCTCTCTCTCCATTATGACAAATATCTGAAGTGACTCTATGATTCCTTTATATATAATATTTTTTAACTAAAAATATCATTACTCAATTTGATTATTTCCTTCTTACTAAATTTTGCTCTAAATGTCTTTTGTTTTTTTCAAAGATTTACAATTTGGAGTTTTTTTCCTCCCAAGATGTATACTTCTAAGGACTTTAGAAATAAATACTCTAAAAACTGAAAATTTCAAAAGATGACTAAAATTGATGTTTACAATAGTGACAATGTTGAATAAAGTACATAGCTCTAATCATACAATTATTATAAAATACAGCATTGGGGGTATATAATGTGAATTTTTAAAATAATATCTTAAAGGCATATGCTTTCACTTTTTCATCCAGGAGGTGACCTCTTGGAAGAGCAGCTTGTCCCTGATTCTATCAGGTCTACAAGAGAAGTAAACACGGAGGGAGCATCCAAAGTCAAGTGCAGAGCTGAGTGACAGAGATAGTAAGAGTTTGTTTAAAGAGCACAGGATAAAAACAGAACCTCAGTCAGAACAAGAGAAAGAGAAGAAAACAAATGGAATGTTAATAAGGGAAAAAATAACTACCCTCCAGGAAGTGCCTATTAGACATCAGATATTCTTCTGGAATGTTTGTATATTTCAACTCATTTAATCATCATACCAACCTATAAAAATCAGAAAACTCGTCTGGTTTAAGCTGCAAGTGGAGATGTTGAAACACAAAGAAGGAAGTGAGAACTCAGAGAGACCACCAAAAAGCAAAGGTAAAAGCATGTGAGGAAATGAACAGAGAGAAGTGAGGGGCAGAGCGAGGATGACAGAAAGGAGGTGAGTGACAGGAAATGACTGAAAATAAGAAAGTCAGAGTTCATCCCTCAGAAATGGAGAGGGAAACCTCAAGAAGACTGAGTAGTTAAAGCACAACTTTCAAGCAAAGGAGCAGGTGTCTCTTTATTTCATTGAATTATGTTATGAGCTCTCTCCCTGTCCCCTCTCATGTGCCAGGCCCTGCTCTCTGTCCCCAGGACGCCCGCGGACAGTGGTGAGCTTGACCCCTGTCGCCATTGTGCAGGCCCTGTGCTCTCTGGCACTGAGATTTGGAGAGGGGAGGGACACAGGCCACGAACATCCAGTGCTGTTAGGGGTCAGGAGGCTGGACATGTCAGCACATCAGAAATGTTCATTCCTACCTCCCAGCCCAAATCCTTTCTGACCTCCTGTCCTGAAAGAGTTGCAGTTAATTGGCAAATTTAATACATTTTATTGAGTAGGAAGAGCGCAGAGGAGGAAACAAGCAGAAGACTTAGAAGACCTCAGTTTTAGCCTCAGTTCTAAAGTCTGGGTGGCCTTGGGCAAGTCATTCATCCTCTCTGGTCCTTCATTTGCTTCTGTCAAACTCTAGACATTGAAACAGGCATCGTCTGAGGCCCATTCAGTTCTAATGTGCTAGATTTTGATTTAATGGATGGAAGCCTACATTTAACAAACACAAATTGTCATTATTGATTTGTCTGATAAGGAAATTCCAGGTTTTCAATCCAGACCAGGTTGGTTTGAATTCTGAAGGGATCAACTCAGGCAGTGAGATGAGGAGACTACTCACTCCAAACAGGTGATTTCCAAGCAGGGACAGACGGCCTGGCTGGGTCATCTCAGCCACCATCAGCTTAGTTACAAAGGACAGACTCTCCCTGTGGTCAGATGTGCCCATATCAACACATTGCCACAATTAGCCACGGCAGAACCATTTCTCTTAACTAAGTCTGTGAGCTGAAGCCTAATTAGACAGAGACAGTTGCTTGGAAAAACAATTGAAAAAGTCATGCCCCAATACCATCTTGTCACTGCAGGAAGCTTTATTCAGCAGAACTTGCAAAATAAGGGAAATCGTCTCCTCAAGGCTGTGCTGCCTTCACAAAGAGCCAAGGTTCTCTTCTGGGATGACCTCTTGCTGAGGGGCTTTGATGAGAAAGCCATTCTCTCAATGCAGCTTTGAGAAATATGAGCTGTTAGGTTTCTTTCTCCTACAGTTGGGAGGAAGCGAAAAAAGAATCAAAACGTTTTTGTTCAACACAGCAGCTGAAGGATGCCTAGAAAATATCCAAACTGTATGTTAATAAACAGAACCCAAATGTCCCAGTTATTTCTACATCCTTCCTTCAATTCTACAGGCCTTCCTCTTATTTTTAGGGGTTTTCCGAGCTACCAATCTACTGACCTCAGTTATTTCTGGTACATTAGTGCTCCTGAAAAATTCAAAATTGTCCCCTTCATCGTTCGGTGCTTAAGATTCTGAATCTAAAGCGGTACGACCAGCCCCAGCCTGGGGCTTTCCAGGAATGGCTTAGAGAGACTGTCAGGTGAATTCTCAGTTCCTCCTATTTGGCCATACCAATGCCTCTCTTGCCTTTGGTAAGTTTTCTGAAGTAGTCATTGTTTTGAGCTGTGGTTATAGAAGTTTAAACTTGAAGCTAATTCTGTAGCAAGTAAGAAAGTGAAATCACCGCTCTTGGGGCAAAGTGGTGATTGATGAGTCACCTGCCCTCCTCTGAAAAGCAACTCAGTGGCTTAGTTCATGGTCCTCCTGGTGGTTCCATGGAACCAAGGGAGCCTGGCTCTTCCAACTTCTGCCTCTGCTCTTCATTTGGTCAACTGAAGATCGAAGCATCTTTTTGGCCCCCAAACTGACAGAAGCGTTTGATTTGGGATATTGAACACGTTTCCAATGAAAGGCTTTCATTCAGCAGCTGCCACTGCCAAGTACAGGGTAGTTTCCTCAGAAAGTATATGAAAACTAAAGAAAGTGGAGGGGCTTATGCAAATTCTCAGCAAGGCTGACCTAAACGATCAAAAGAAAGATGCCCTGAGGGCTAGAGTAGAACTCAGGTCTGGTTTGATAGCCTGTAATCACCTGTATATCACATCCAGACTCTGACTTGAAAAATCTACCATGTTGAAACAGAAGAAGTCCCTAAAGAAGAGCAGATGTGGATGTCCAGGCATCTTACTAGATGCATCCAAGACAATGTGGAGGAAGGCAGAAGATCAGGAAGTATGTCCCCATGAACCAGCGATAAGAGACAATACAAGGTAAACTACCCGGCTGAGTCCTTCAAGCCTCCATTTGCATTTCTGTTTCTTTCATTTTTGTTTGGTTTTTTAAAATAATTGATTGTTTGGAACTTACAGCCACCTAGTTTTCCAGCACTGGAAATTATGAGAAGTGTGCCAGACACTTGCAAATCCATTCACACTGAAAGCAAGACCACATCTTCTGGTTTGTACCGTTCACTGCCTTCCCCATAGTGTGTGAATTTTCAGAAAGAGATCTGTGGGCTACATAATAAGCAATCTTTTCAACCCATGAGGCTACTGAAGTATTCAAGTACCCAATCCTCAAGGGAACTGCAAAGCCATAGTCTTAGACTTAAAAGGGAAAATTGTGTAACATCTCCCTTCTGTGTAACACCAACATTTACTGGTATGACTATTTCTTACCACATCTTTCCTATGAGCTAGAGGAACAGAATGATAACATTTACACATCTATTGGTTTAGGTACAGGGAAATTTTCAATCCATGAGTATGTTCATTGGGAATATGAAAACAAAATAAAAATTTGACTTAGTTTCTTTAAGTCACAGTACTGTCACCAAGTATTTTGGACCACCTCACATCTATTAAAATCAAGTTTGCTTCTCTGGATCACACCCTTTCTGGAGGCCAGTCTCCAACATGGCCCCCATGATCCTCGCATCCTGGTATTCATGTCCGCTTCCGTGTCTTACTGGGGTTGGTTTTACTATGTTGGTCTACCAGTGGGGTATGGCAAGGGCGAGGGAATATTATTTCTGAGGACAGGTCATAAAAGACCTCGTGACTGCAGCCTCACACACTTCCTGTGGGATTGCTCACTCTGGGAGAAGTTCATTACCATTTTGTGAAGACACTCAAACTTTGTTATGCAGAAGCCTATTTGTGAAGAGCTACGGAGCCCAACAGCCAGTGAGGAACTGAGGAGTCCCGCCAACAACCGAACCCAATAGGAATGAGCTTGGAAGTAGATCCTCTCACCCAGTCGAGCCTTTGGATGACTGCAGCCTTGGCCAATATCTCAATCACAATCTCAGGAGAGACCTTGAACCAGAACCAACCAACCAGTGGAGCTTGTCCCTAACGCATGACTCATAGCAGCATAAGATCATAAGTATGTATCGTTTTCAGCCAGTAGGTTTTGGGGAAATGTTATGCAGCAATAGATAAACTCTCTCTCTCTTTTCTGGTCTTAAATGATTTAAGGTTGATGCTTTATCATTTATTTCCCTAAACCTATCTACTCCAAAGTAACTTCTTATGTCTTCTTAAAGTACAAGTTCAAAAATGTCTTTAACCAACTCAAGTAAAACATAAGATCTCACTCCAAGAATATATTGAAAAAGACCTCAGTCTTGTTAGCTATAGAGATTGTCCCACAAGGCTTTTCTTTGAGGATTGAGTCACATACACACACAATTATGTGGCTAACTCATTGATTTTGTTAATATAACTCTTATCAAGATGCTAAACTGAGGTTGAGATAAAAAGAAAAGACAGTGGAAGTCACTTTATGTGTATCATCTGCTAAAATGAAATCACCTCAAGACATTCCTCTTAATGCTTTAATTATTTGAAGTAGGAAAACCTCTGTACTTTCTCCTCCACAGATTATTAGTGCCTAAAATAATTAAGTGTCTGAAGCATTTTCGAATGCCAGTTTTCTCCTTATCTAAGAGACAAACACAGAGCATGACTCACTCCCTGCCACGTCTCCCTGGTAAATCCTCACTGCAGCTAAATAAACTGACTCTCAGAAAAGGTTTTGTGGTTGAAAATCTGCTCATGAATCTTGCAATATTTTCCAAACATGCTGGCAACACCAGGCTCTCACTGACTTAAGATATCCTAAGATGAGAAGCCCGGCCCCAGGCCTCTGATTTTCAATCCTCTGAGCTGTGTTTTAGCTTGAAATCCTCTACTCAACCAAGACAGATTCACCACCTCTACAGCCAAAGCACCTCTTACCCAGAGGCCAATAATTCAAGGAGGGGCCCCGTGGAATCTTTCTGTGACTCTAGACTGTTTACTGAAAAGAAAATTGGATATCTGTAAATGACCATTGCTCGGCTTCCTTGTAACTTTGTGAAATAATTCTCCAGTGAAAACAGATGGCTGAATCACTAATAAGAAAATAATAAGAAAAAAAAGCAATTTATCCCCATGCTTCTGTTTTGTTAATTAAAATTCTAGTAACCACAATAAGTTAGGTAATTTGTGCTCCATAACACTTCTTTATTCATGATTTTCTTCTTACCAAATGAAATAGTCAATGACAGAGAAAGGCGGAAAGACCACAAGTCTGAGCTGACCTATCAGCATCTCAGACGAAAAGACACATGTCCGATAGGGATTAATGACCTCCATGTACAGGGCCAGTATATACTGTGACCAAAAAAAAAGAAAGAAAAGAAAGAAAGAAGGAAGGAAGGAAGGAAAGAAAGAAAGAAAGAAAGAAAGAGAAAGAAAGAAAGAAAGAGAGAAAGAAAGAGAGAAAGAAAGAAGGAAAGAAAGAAAGAAGGAAAGAGAAAGAAAGAAAGAAAGAAAGAAAGAAAGAAAGAAAGAAAGAAAGAAAGAAAGAAAGAAAGAAAGAAAGAAAGAAATTGTATTTATTGAATGTCAACTATACTTCAATTTAAAAGAAAGGGTAGGAGGATGGAAATGATAGAAAAAATGTTCTATGCTATATGGTTCTGAATAACTTAGAACTCACCTATGTATCTCCTCTGCCTACTAAGAACAATCCAAAAAGGAGGCAAAGCAGTTCCCAAGGATATTGATGGAAAAGGACTCTGATTGGAGTCATATTCACACATCTTAATAGAAACGTAACTCTATTTAAAGTGACAAATTCTTGATTTTACCAAATATTTAGCTGGAGGAATGTATTTGCAAAACGTATCATTTTATTATGTATTTTTTATGGGGGCTACCCACGTTCATCCCCTGCTTTAAAAGTGAATGTTATTTCTAAGGAGAGAGGATCTGGAAGGTGTTCTTTCTCGCACAGCCGTCAGGAACTGCCTCGTCAGGAGGTCAGTCCCACCTTCTCTGGCCTTTTCTTATCTTCTTTGGATCGACTCACAGATACACCCAGATCCCTTCAAGCGAATAAAGAGCTCTCACCTTACACCAGCCTGGTTGGCCTTGGTCAAGCTGCAGGTGTCTCCTGCGTAACGCCTGGACCCAAGACCAGACCCTGCTTTTCATCTCCCGTATTCTTGGCTTAATTTCGTTTCTATCTGAAACCCTTAGCCTGGATTCCAAGACCTTTTACTTAGTTTCCTGAGCTCTGGCACACTGTCTATCAGACGAAACCTTTCTTCTGCCTGGATTATTTTTTCTACCCGTTCCTTTCTGCCTTAACTGAATTTCATGAAGGTGGCTCTTTTGCCACCTTGACTGGTGTTTCTGCATTTACCCTCCTGCCTTCCTAGCCATTGTTTTCTGGACTCGACTTAGAAAATAGAAGTGCAAAAGCAAACTGAGACTCAGAGAGATGAAGTGACTTCCCCAAGGTCACACAGCCAGTGAAGGGCAGAATGGATTTATGAATGCGTCTACTCCTGCCATGCTTTCTGTCCCTGAGAGTTAGGAAGGCCCAGTGCTGAGGGCCACACTTTGCACCGATAGTGAGGGTGTCCCGGTCTCCTGACTGGCAGCCTAAATGCCTACCTTTCTACACTATCCTCACCTGAGTAAAAAACAAAATGTGTAAAAGCAGAAAGCTAAACCCAGGAACTCCCTAAAGAAATGCAGACATAACAGAAAAAAAATTAGTTTGGATTTACAGTTCCTTAGGCTTAACAAAACCTCTACCTTGATTTATGCTCTATCGAGTAATAAGATTGTCTTACAAATGGGTAGTTCTAAACATTGCTAGCAACATAAAAAACTTTCATAATCGGTAAAGGATTTCCATTTTGACTTTTGATGATCATGATTTAATTGTGAGAAATGTGATGACTGATTCGTTTTTCACCTGACAGTAAACAATGTCACTTAACTGAGTCATCGGAATTTATTATTAACTTAACTGATATATTTTAGCTTTGACATTCCCAGGACAACCTGTTCTTGAAAAATGGGCCAAACCTAATGACTTATGTTCCCTGGAAAGGTGAGCAGATTATCTAAACATTCTATCACTCTCTCAGGGGATATTTGAATTTGCCAATCTGGAGGAAATGCTAACTTTGACCAAATCCAACAAGCCACAGACACAAGAGAACTGATTTCAGGAGCAATGCCTTGAATCTTTAAGTCTCTCTTTTTATGGAATTGTGCTAAACAGAATCATAATATGCAGATTGGGATAATACACAGCCCAAACCGAAAAATACTACAAATGAGCTCGTGTACTCCTGAGGAATATCTGAATAGATCTGAGCAAGCAGCTGACATCATCTCTCTAATGTGTCTGGATCAGGGGCACAGGAGGGCAGAAATTACAGACATTCCACAAGTTAATGAAATGAAGAAAGTTTCCAAGTATATTTGGGGGAGACTGATCTACAAAACGTGTTTTGCAGTAAAATATGTGCTAAGCCTCCCTGAGTTCCACAGCTGCATCACTCCCCAGGGATGGAGGGACAATGTGACAGTAGTTTTTGCTTTCTGAATGAGTGGTTAAGTAATATAAAGAAGACAGTCACTTTATACTGGGCTCCATGCAATCTGCGATCTGTGGCCATGTGCATGTAAACTTCAAAAAGCCCAAGCTTCACAACTGCTATACTGGGCTCCTCTCATTATCAGAGGACCAAACTGGTGTAAGCCGAGATGATCAGCAGAAGGGCAGAACAATATATCAAAGGCACCCATCTACTAATGCAATTTGGAAGAAGAAAAACAAAAAACAACCACCTAGGAAAGAGGACTTTGGACATTATTCTGTTGCAGGAGAATGGGTCCCAAGAGGATGGTCATGACCAAGGTCTCAGGTGGGCGAGTTCATAGGATGGGCCACCAAGTGAGGGTCCTTGGCTTTGCACAGGAAAGAGCTGAAGAGTGGGCCATGGTAAAGTGAAAGTGAGTTTATTTAGAGATATACATGTTCCATAGACAGAATCTGTCTCAGGAAGGAGAGAAATCCTGGAGTCCAGGGGTGCTTAGTTTTTATGCTCTGGGTGATTTCACATGCTAACAAGTTGGAGGATTCTTCCAACTACTTTGGGGAAGGGGCAGGGATTTCCAGGAATTGGGCCATCATCCACTTTTGGCTTTTTATGGTCAGTCTTGGAATTGTCAAGGTGCCTATGGCTGTTTCATTTATATGTTAGTGTATTCCAATGAGCATATAATGAGGCTTAAGGTTTACTGGAAGTTGAATCTTCTGCCATCTTGGACCTAGTTGCTTTTAACCAGTTTTTGTCATATCCTCAACAGCTGTGCTATTCTTTTAAAAGTTGTGCCCTGCCCCCTTCCCTCCTGCCTCAATTCCTACTCATTACATCTAGAAAGAGAGAAGAGCTGCTCTTAAGGGTCTCAGCCTTGGCAGGGTGGACACGGAAGCTGTTATCTCTGGCACTGCTGTGGAATCGATCTAACCAGGAGTGGAGAGAGAGCAGCAGTGCCATGGCAACTACAGCTGCTGCAGGAGGGAAGGGAGGAGATGCACTGAGGCAGGTCTGAGAGCAGGCCCACCCAGAGAGCACACTACTGAAGGGGGCCCTGAGGACCCGCTTCTAGCCCCAGTCCTTGAGGAGGACATTCTTCTCTAACAGGAACTTCCTTAGGGAAGACAGGTTTTCCTTCCATCAGGAAAACAAGTCATAATTATAGCCATGATGTGCACAAAATATAGAGTGAGAAGACCAGGGAGTACATGTATGGTCCCTTCTTCGTGGAAGAGCAACACTTACTACTGCCCCTTCATGTGACAATTCACCCCAAGATGTCAGAGACTGAGCCAGAAGCAAAGCTGCTGTGAGACAGATAGTAACACAGTACAGGACTGTTATTGAGGAATGTTCTACTAGAGTACTCTCCCCACAAAGTAGGAACACCCTGAATCAACAGAGTCTGTTGCAACTTTTTTTCTCTTAAGATGAGAAGTCTTCATATATTTTCTCTCAGGTATACCAAATCTACCAACTTCCTCCCTCCTCTCTTTTCTATCACTGTGTTTCCACTTACCTCCCTTTTCAACAAGTTTATGCTGGTGACAGTGATATATAAGTACCCTTGAATGTAATAGAACAGAATCTTGGATGAGACCGTGAAAGAGAGTTTACCTGAGAAGGCCAAAGGAGCAGGACAGGTAGTTGACTGGTCTCTTTCTTGATCCACTGCAGAGTCACTTCATGGTCAATGAGGTTTTTCTTATGTTAAATTAAAATCTCTTTGGTCACCATCTTAGTCCTTCTCTATCCACCCCATTCAAACCCCAGTGGTTATAAGGAATCACTGTCTTCATCTGTATCTTGTATCTCTTTGTAAATTTCCCCATCATTTGAGAAGGTTGCTAACCTATAATTTTGAAAAGTGCTATCCATGCTATCTTAGCAACTAACCTATGGCAGGTACATCTCCTTACATAATACAGAGGCTGCTAGCTGGCCCTTAACAACCATTCTTCCATTCTCTCTCAGAATAATGGAACTTGCAATTTCTAGTTGGGCACAAGGCCACTTAGGATAAAGACCACATAGCCCATCTTCCTATGGAGCTACATATAGCCATATGACTTAAATCTGGCCAAAGGAATGTGAGAAGAAATTATGAAAGCAATTTCTAAGTTGTGTCTTTGAAGGATAATCCATTCCCATTCCCTCTCCCTGTTTCCATGCTGCTCTTGAAAATAATCCTGGTGCTAAGCCATGTTAGACCATGAGGTTAAGTCAATACCATAGAGATGGCAGAGCAGCAAAAAAGTTTCTGACACCCTCATGGAGCATAGCCACTATACCAACCCTGACCAACCTACTCCTGGATGTTACACAAGAAACAAATGAATTTCTGTCTTGCTTAAGACAGTGATAGGTATTTTGGCTTAAAGGCTTTCAGGCTGCTGAAATGTAAATGATTACTTCCATTTATCTCTCATGGTATGCCATCCTAGACAGAAAAGTTAAATGGTCTGTACCAACGTAGGTTCTATGGGAAGTGATCAAAGACTGCCTCAGGGTGCTAAGAATCTGACCCCCAAAACCAAGAATCAGCAAGAGTTGAGGTTGTAATGCAAGACATCAGGGTTATAGCTCCCCCCAAAAAAGTAGAGAATCAAAATAAGGCAGGTGAAATCTGACAAAGTTATGCAGAGTAGACAGCCCCAAGGAGAGTATACACGTGTTGTATGGGAAGGTCTGCACAATGGCAGGTAGAGTCAGGAGGCCGGGCAGGGTTATCCTGAAAGCTGCAAAGACCACAGCTTTAAAGTGAATATCTACTCTGCCCCCTGGCTATGGGCTTTTGACATCTTTCATACTAAATAGTCCAAGCTTACTGACACAGCCACATCTCATGGTTCTCTAGACTTAAAAGCACTTTGCCTCCATCTGGGCAGGAAACCCATTGCTTACATCAGAGGGGCAAGTTGAATCCTTGCAGTGAATTGGAAGTTTCATTGGTGGAAGGAAATCTAGTCCTCTAGAACCAATGGGAGAGAAATCTTGAGCTCAGGGTTTAGATTGCACTGTTCAATGTGGTATCCATCAGCCACAGGTGTGTACTGAACTTTCAAAATGGGGCTGGTCAGCATTGAGATATGTTGTAAATGTAAAAAACACAATGGGTTTGAAGACTTAGAACAAATAAAAGGAAGAGTGTAAAAAATCTCATAAATATTTTTATATTGATTACACATTGAAATGATGTTTCATTAACCAGTATAATAAAATTTTATTTTGTAGTCATTTCCAAAGTTGACAGAGAAATAGATTAAATGTCCCAAGTAGTTGCATTGATTGCAGAAAATGTTCATAAGCACTCCATAGAAATTGTACTTTTTCCTAAATTAATGGATTTTTAATATAATGGGTTAAAGTAAATATACTATTAAAAATTAATTTATTCTGTTTCTTTTTACTTTATTTTATACAGGATTCCAGAAAACATACAATTACATATGTAGTTCACGTTATATTTCTACTGAACAGCACTGACCTAGACCCTGGGTTTTGAAGATCTAGAAGAAACATTTGTTTTCCCAGGTGAGAGTGTTGCTGAGTTCAATTTCATGCCATTCACCTCACAAGAGGCCAATAAGTTGAGAGACAAAGTATTGGGTCAAGGAAAGCAACTTTACTCAGAAAGCCAGCAAACCAAAAAGATGACAAACTAATGCCCTGAAGAACCATCTTAATTCAGGGCAGAATTCAATCTTCTTTTATGCTAGGGAAGGGGGAAGCAGGAGGGGGTTAAGATCAGTAAGTGATGGACAGCCGCAGAGAGCTGGACACCAGCAAGTGTTGTGAAAACTCTTTGTTCTTGATCAGTTGACTTCAGATGATATGAGTCTGGTCACGATGTTCCTATAAATCTTGACAAGACAATCATTACTTTTGTTCATAGATTCTTACCCCTGTGGGAGGCAAGTTTTGGGTAAGGGGCTGTTTGCAGAGACCTTAAACTATAAGCAGAATCCTTTTAATGATTAAATATGTGTACGTGCAGGGCTAAGCAAAGGCTTATGACTCGGAGGTTAAAACAGCAGAAAAGATGGTTGCAGTATGGAGTCAGAGATGCCAAGCTTCTGCTACAACAAGAGGCAGGTAAGGGACGTGTGTATGCATGTGTGTGTGCGTGAGTGCACGTGCATGGTGGGGGAGGGCCTTAGTTCCTGAAGAACAACTCACAGATATGCATTAGACTGTTACGTATATCCCTTGAGAAGGAACTAGGACTCTATTTTATTGCTGAACTATCGTCATTGCTTTTCTTGTTTTACTGCTTTTCCTTTGTTCTCACACTCCCTCACTTCCCTGATTAGTAACTGCCTGCACCTGCTCTTTGGGACTCAGGGAAAGCCATGGAGACTAAAGCCTTTTTCCACAAACAAGAAACAGGGGACACAGAGGGACTTTTGTACCCAGGAGGGCCCCACTGGCCCTGCTTGGCTTTGATCTCCCCTTTTCTTTCATACTCCTCAATCCTGAGGAGAACAGAAGCGGGACAAGAAAGGGAACAGAGTTTTAGATAGAGAAGTTAATCATAAACTCAGCGGAGGAACTCAGTTTCAGGGGGTCTTCGTTTCAAGAGAATGTTCAGAAGACAGACACCTGATACCTGTCTCACCCGTCACAAAGGTAGCATATAGCCAATTTGACTCCATTTCTTCTCATTCTTATTTGATAAGCCCAAATGTTTTGAGTTGACATAAACACCCAATCCTGGCAATGAGGTTTTGTGCATTGTCCCCACAGGGACATCTTTGCTGACCAAATTCTTGACCTGCAATTGTTAAGAAGTTGTTCTAGCCATTAAAAATTTAAAAATCTATTTAGACAAATGGAAAGAAATCATAGGAGACACTTTTTTGAACTGGATTTTCTCAATGACCTAATTATGTATTTATTGCGCTGTGTCCTAAAGCTGTACCTCTCATCAGCACAAAGAAAAGTGTATCTTTACATCTGATGTGACAGGTAAGGAATATAGAAAAAATTTAAACAATAACCCTTTTGTAAAGAAGGAAATTCTCTTTTCCTATTTTTCTCTAACTATCCTGAAAGCACAAAGTAGGTCTTTAAAAATGTACTGGGGGTCACCTAATGAGCCACAGATCATCTTCAGATTGGCAAACAACTAAACATTTGATAGAAAATTGGTAAACAGAAAAAAAATTCAGGTGTGCACTTTACCATACTCTACGGACATGATGGAGTTGATAAGTTTCAGTAAGTATTATTTACATAACTGGAAATAATGGCTACTGCATTACGCTGTCTGCTGGGTGGAAGACTTAATAGGCTTTTCTCTTCCCTTTGTGGTCTCATCTAAACATCCTTTTGGCTTAAGAGGACTCTGTTGTTTGTGGCCACCCATTTCTATGCTGTATGCCCAATGCTCCTGAAGTCCTACCTTTGGCTAAGCAATATTTAAGTGCTGCATGAACAGTACATGGTGCAAGCAAGCCTGTTGTCCCATGGTTTTCCTCTTCTCTGGGATCCTTTTAAACTTTCTGCATAGATCTTATTCTTTTAACCTCTGCTAAGCTTTTCTTAGATTTATTTTAAAAAATAAGACATGCTTGGGTTAAATTAAAGTAATGGGAGTCTAATATGGGTAGATTTTGAAGGCATTATGCTAAATTAAATAAATCAGAACGAGAAAGACAGGTGCTGTATGAAATCACTTACCTGTGAAATCTACAAATGCTGGACTTAGTAGAAATGAAAAGTAGAATGGTAGTTACCAGGGTCTCAGGGATAGAGAAATTGCAAGGATGTTGGTCAAAAAGTACAAACTTCCAGTTAGAAGATGATTCAGCTCTTGGGATCTAATGCACAGCATTATGATTATGGTTACCAATACTGTGTCATATACCTGAGAATTGGTAAGTGAATAGATCTTAAATGGTATCACCAAAAAGAAAAAAAAGAAATGGTAATTATATGACATGATGAGGTGTTAGCTAATGCAATGGCAGTTATCATTTGGTAATATACAAGTTAATCAACCCATCACATCCCACACTTTGAACTCATACAATGTTATATGTCAATTATATCTTGATAAAGCTAGGGAAAAAATAAAGTAACGGGGGTCTATTGTAAAGAGCAGAAATAAAGAGGAGAGTCGTGCCAGATGCTCGCCTAGTCCTCACCTCTCCCTGCATGGAAAATAAAGTCCAGGTGAGCAAGAGGGTAGGTCAATGTACAGTGCAGTCAATGCTGTTCTGACAGCAGAGTTATCTCTTTGTCCCTGTGGGTGTGAAGACAGTTTCACTTCCCACCTTTGGGATGACCCAGCAATCTGCTCCCTGCTCCCCATGCTGCTCCTCACCAGATGCATTTACCTTCCCCACTTCTCAATTTCCAACTCTGTCAGAGAAAAGATCTCTATGTGTATAGCTGGGGACTCTTGAGTACAGCAGTTTTTCCCTTCAGTTTTGGTTCCCAGACTCTTTTCATTGTTATCCATAATCCTGAGAGCCACATTAAGAATCATTTTAATGTGTCTGTTTGCAATAAAATTAAATGTGATGAAATAAAAATATTCTAGATTTTAAAACTAAAGATGAATAAATTGATCTTTATGATATATGAGAACATTAAATATGACTTTTTAACAGCTAATTAGAGATGCATACGGTTTAATGTGCTTTAAATCACTTAAGAGAAGAAATGCACGATTTATTGGCAAATTTATTCTAAAGGATATTATATTCGGTTTTGATGTCAAGCATAAAAATGTAGACTAAAGTTGAGTTGTCTTATTGCACTGAAATGGAGAAAAAAAATGTTACCTTAACCTTGAATTATTCCACTTTGCTTTACAAAAAAAAGAAAAATCAACTGGTCTATTTTTTATATCTGCTTTGTTTCAAATGATTAGTTTAGAGGTTTAAAAATTTCAACCATTTTTCTGTAAATGATTCATTAAAGATATGAATAACATTTCCTACCATTGAATGAAAGGCCAAATCACATTTACTTATCATATTTTACTCTTTAATGTAGATTTTTAAAATATTA
The DNA here is from genome assembly GCF_009834535.1 of Camelus ferus. Lineage (NCBI taxonomy): Eukaryota > Metazoa > Chordata > Mammalia > Artiodactyla > Camelidae > Camelus > Camelus ferus. Next base: position 24,489,308 of record NC_045698.1, on the reverse strand, counting down.
GAGATGATTTTATATCTACATGCTAACTGACCAAATACAACTCATAGAGTTATTCACAAGCCTCTTGAAGTAAAGTGGCAAATATATGGTCACTTTCCTACTCCTCATTAAGTTTTATTTTAAGTTGAATATGCCTCATGCTTCCTCACTTTAACTAATGGGCCATTTTTGGTATGAATAAAATAATATATAGCTGAGAATATACTAAATAATTTATAATTTTATAGTAGACTCCCATTTCCAGTAATATGGCAGATTAGATACCGAGTGATCCATTTGATGGAGACAACTAAAAAGCTGAGGAAAATAAAATAAATAAAAAGCATCATTTAAAAATGCGATGTTCAGTTATCACAAAAGTAAGGAATCTGCCTATCTCACAAAACAAAGTGTAAGTGGAACTCCTGGTGAGTAAGTGAATAAAGTAAAACCAGCTTTGCTGTGATGATTTCTGCCAAATGTAAAGATTTGGGGCTTCCTCTTGGACATGGTTGTCTGCGGTTGGTATGGGGTATGGGAGATAGGAGGTCTCTAAGGAATCTAATAGGAAAACTCTATGTAAACCTGAAATCTCAAAGGGTAAACCTCTCAGTGCTAGATTAAAGAGGAAATAAATGCAAAAGAGGATAGCAAGAGAATACGGTCTTCTTAATCTGGGTAACAGAGGAAGGAAAAAAATCTCCCAGAAGAATTAATTTTTCCAAGTAGGCTTTCACACTAATTTTGCTTTGGATAGCCATTCTGACAGGTGTGAGGTGATATCTCATTGGGGTTTGGATTTGCATTTCCCTGATGTTTAGTGATACTGAGCATCAGTTCATGTGCCTGTAGGCCATGTGTTTGTCTTCTTTGGAAAAATGTCTATTCAGATCCTCCGCTTATTTTTCAATCAGGTCCTCTGTCTATTTTTTAATTGTTTTTTTTAATTTTTTTGACATTGGGTTCTATGAATTTTTCGTATATTTTGGATATTAATTCCCTATCAGATACATTGTTTGCAAATGTCTTTTCCCATTCAGTAGGCAGTCTTTTTTGTTTTTGTTTCTTAACTTTTTTTTATTGAGTAATAGTCATTTTACAATGTTGTGTCAAATTCCAGTGTAGAGAACAATTTTTCAGTTATACATGAACATAGATATATTCATTGTTGCATTTTCTTTTTTGCTGTGAGCTACCACAGATCTTGTATATATTTCCCTGTGCTATACAGTATAATCTTGTTTATCTATTCTACATTTTGAAATCCCAGTCTGCCCCTTCCCACCTCCCCAGCCCCCCCACCCCCCCACCCCCCACCTCCTTAGCCTTTTGTTTTGTTGATGGTTTCTTTCACTGTGCAAAAGCTTTTTAGTTTGGTGTAGTCTCATTTGTTTATTTTTGCTTTTGCTTCCCTTGCCTGAGGAGACATATCCAAAAAAATACTGATGTCTGTCCTTGTTGACTAATTCTATCATCTGGGTCATTTCTGGGTGTGTTTATACTGATCAGTTTTTCTCCTGATGATGAGTCATATTCTGCTTGTCTGCTGAGTAGTTTTTGATTGGATATCTGATGCCAGACATGGTGAATTTTAAACTTTCAGGTGTTGGATATTGTTGTATTTATTTAAAATATTTTTACACTTTGCTCTTAATACTTAGTTTATTTACTTGGAAACAGTTTTATCCTTTCAAGTCCTGGCTTTAAGCTTTGCTGGATGGGACAAAACACTTTTAGTCCAGGTTAAATTGATCCTACTTCTGAAGCAATACCTTTTTCAGGACATTACTTGGTGCCTTGCATATTAGAAGGTCTTTTCACTTTGGCTACTGGAAACACAAACTATCCCCAGGCCTATATGAGGAATTATTCCAATTATTGCCCTTGTTTCTTTTCTGTGGTTCTTTCAGTTCTTAGTAGTTTCCCTACATGTGTGCCTTGATCAACACTCAACCAAAGACTTGAGTGGAACCCTCATCTCCAGCGTAGTGTGATCACTCTCTCCCCCTCCTCCCACTATCTCCTCTCCTTGAAGTTCTTCTCTCTGGGTTGAGGAGAGGCAAATTCCTCGCCTGCAAATTCTAGCCATCTTGGTCTCCCTGAATTCGCAACTCTTTCTCCCTCAACTTGGGGAGATGGCTGGGCTCTCTTGAACTCTGTACTGTGGCCTGGAAACTTGCTCTAGGGAGTAAGCTGTAGCATCCATAAGGTTGACCTCATTTGTTTACCTTTTTTCAGGACTTACTGTCATGCACTACCTGCTGTCCAATGTCCAAAACTATTGTTTCATACATACTCTATTGCCCTCTACCCCCACAATTTATTTCTGTCATTATCCAGTAACATTACTAAAAAGACTATCTTGTATATACTTCCAAAAAAATAACTAAGCAGGGGTAGACCCTGTCCTGGAGAACTTAAGGTCTAATGTGGCCAGAACTGAACAAACTCCACAGGTTAAACTCGCTAAATTCTCTTGCCCCCAAATTCTTACAAAGAGTTTTTAGAAGTAGAAAGTTTATGTAAATCTCTGCTGCCCAGTAAAAAAAGCAATCACCAGTAGTCTTTTCCTGTCCAGCAGACAAATATAACATAACCTGATGTGCCAAAGGGTAGTGTGGCTTGCTCATATGCACACAGTTAATTAGTGGAAAAAGTGAATCCCAAATCCAGGTGGCATGACTCTCAGTCCCTTGCTCTTTTAGCTTCACCATCTTCCCTCTGTGTGCATCTCTATCACATAAATCTGAGGAGTAACAAACCACTGTCCCCTCAACCATAACATAAATGATTCAGTTGGGTGCTGAGAAAATATTGGAATTGAATTGTTGCTAGCAGTCGTCATGGCCCTTAAGCAGAACCCCACCCATATTGGAGTGGTTACCTGTGCCATCTTCACAGCCATCCAGGGCTTTCTCTGGGGTGTATGGGCAGTAACTAGTCCTTAAGTGTACAGGCTTTAGGCCAGGCAGACTTAATCCTCTTTTCCTTCTCTGCCTCTTGCCAGCCTGTTTCCTCATATACAAAATGAGGACAATTAAAGTACCTTCATCATGGATGTGTTGTAAGGTTTGAATGATTCAGTGCATTGAGGTGCTAAGCATTTATTCTGAATCTTACCAAAAAATTAATGTTCATTATTGCCATTATTTTGCTATGTTATGACAATGTTTTTCTAGAACATCTTTAACAATAGAAGCTGAGAGTGGTCTCTCCTTGTGAGCCAGAAACATCCCACTATTGTGTTTACCTCTGTTTAATCTGGCTTAGGCAAGGCTCTGCAGAATCAAATAATTTTTGTTCCATTACAATGACTGGAACTCTTTTTATGAGTGTATACACCATGGGAAGGTAATGCTCTTTTAATTAAACATTATAAAATCTGTAGAACTCTTGAGAGAAATTCAGGAAACTCTGAAACTCACAGGGAGAAACAACAAACAGGTCGATTGTAGGCTGACTCAATTATCACCCTTGGTGATGCTGATTTTGTAGGGTTCCAAGAAACTTCTTTTTACCACCTACCTTACCTTTAAATTAAATCAGTTGGCCAATTTTCTTACCTAGCTGAAAAATCAGGCAAAAACTATGAACTCAGACATCCTCTGTTGTCATCAATACAAGTTGAAAGCTTGGGTTATTTATTGGCTATTTGATTATACACATGAAACTGCTTCAGCATTTTATCAAGGCCCACTTGGAATCATTGTCCATTAAAAGCAATTTCGGACTGTTCTTTTGATTCGTACCTGAGAAGAGCTGCCAGCAACCTTTTCAAACACTGCATGGCCAGTAGGCATTTGAATAAAACAGATGGAATATGCTGGGTAGAAACATTGCGCTATCAAGAATAGTTCTAACACCAACAACTTAGTATGCCCTGAGCAATGACTTCCCAGTTCTAGCTGTTAAAGGGGATGAATAAGGGAGGCAATTTGTTAGGACAAAGCAGCCACCTCTCACCCCTCACCACTTTCCCCAGCCACTTTAGTGGGAGTATGTGGACTGTGATAGTTTCTAAGTCTCTAATGCAACCTGACTTCGAATGCAGCAGAAAGTCAGAGAAGAAGATTAGAAAATATGGATGTAGTCTCAGTGAAAACTGATGAAGTAAAACTGAATCAGACTTAATTATTACAGGGCAAAGTAAAGATTTTCCCAGCAGGCAGCAGCATAGGTAGAAAGCCAGGAGATAGAATGATAAATACAAAACATCTCCATTCTAATTCGCACTCACATTGCTACCAAGTTTTCTCACTACAGATGGGCATAGCCTTTTAAGAGTTATGTCCAATGTGAGTAATGCACTCTTGAAGAAGCGTTATTGCTGCTAACACAACCAGGATATAAACCTTAGAGTTGATTTCTTACAGAAATGTTTACTAACCTTTTTATATGATTTGGCAAGAGATAGAATCACTATAAATGAAAAATATATATTAAGGGAATAAAAAATGCTTTATTCACAAATTAATCAGACACTGTTCAAAGGCCAAAACTTTCTCTTCAAAATGGAAAAAAAAAATGACCATTTTGTTATCTTCATACAGATTTCACAGATACAGCGGTTTTTACAGGTTGAAGGTTTGTAGCAACCCCACATTGAGGAAGCCTAGCAGTGCCATTTTTCTAACAGCATTTGTGCACTTGCTGTCTCTCACAATTTTTCCAACTTTTGCGTTATTATTACGTTTGTTATGGTGATCTGTGATCAATGATCTCTGCTGTTACTATGGTAATTGTTTGGGGGCATCATGAACTGTGCCCATAAAAGTCCAAGAACTTAATAAATGCTATGTGTGTTCTGAATGCTCTACCTACTGGCCTTTCCCATCTCTCCCTCTCTCCTCAGGCCACTCTATTCCCTGAGACAGAACAATATTGAAATTAGGCTTATTAATAACCCTACAATGGCCTCTAAGTGTTCAAGTGAAAGGAAGAGTCACATGTCTCACTTTAAGTCAAAAGCTAGAAATGATTAAACTTAATGAGGAAGCTGAGATAGGCCAAAAGCTAGGCCTCTTGTGTCAAACAAGTAGCCAAGCTATAAATGCAAAGGAAAAATTCTTGGAAGGAAAGGAAAAGATCTTCTCCAGTGAACACAGGAATGCTAAGAAAGTAAAACAGACTTATTGCTCATGTGCAGGAAATTTTAATGGTCTGGTGAGGTGATCAAACCAGCCACAGCATCCCGTTAAGTCAAAGTCTAATCCAGAGCAAGGCCTTGACTCTTTTCGATTCTATGAAGGCTGAGGGAGACGAGGAAGCTGCAGAAGAAAAGTGTGAACCCAGCTGATGTTGTTTCACGAGATTGAAGGAAAGGAGCCAACTCCATCACAGAAAAGTGCAAGATGAAGCAGCAACTGCTGCTGTAGAAGCTGCAGCAAGTTATCCAGAAGATATAGCTGAGTTTATGAATGAAGGTGAATCCACTAAACAACAGATTTTCAATGTATATGATACAGCTTTATATTGGAAGAAGATGTTGTGTAGGATTTCATAGCTAGAAAGGAGAAGTCAATACCTAGCTTCAAAGCTTCACAGGACAGGCTGACTCTCTTGTTAGGGGTTATGCAGCTGATTACTTGAAGTTGAAACCAATGCTCATTTACCATTCCAAAAATCCCAAGGCCCTTAAGAATTATACTAAATCTACTCTGTGCTCTATAAATGGAACAGCAAAGCCTGGATGACAGCACATCTGTTTAGAGCATAGCTTACCAAATACTTTAAGCCCACTGTTAAGACCCACTGCACAAGAAAATATTCCTTTCAAAATATTACTGCTCATTGACAAAGCATCTGGTCACCCAAGAGCGCTCATGGAGATGGGCAATGAATCTCATGTGGTTTCCATGCCTACTAACACAACAGCCATCTGCAGCCCATGGATCAATGAGTAGTTTTGATTTCCAAGTCTTATTTTTTAAGAAATACACCTTGTTGGACTATAGCTGCCATAGATAGTGATTCCTCTGATGGCTCTGGGCAAAGTCAGTTGAAAACCTTCTGAAAAGGATTCATTCTAGATGCTATTAAGAACATTCATGATGTATAGGAAGAGGTAAAGATATCAACATTAATAGGAGCTTGGTAGAATTTAATTCCAATTCTCATGATGACTTTGAAGGGTTCAAGACTTCAATGGAGGAATTAACTGAGATGTAGTGGAAATAGTAAGAAAATGAGAATTAGATGTGGAGACCAAAGATGTGACTGAATTGCTGTAATCTCATGATAAGATGAATGAGGAGTTACTTTTCATGGGTGAGCAAAGAAAGTAGTTTCTTGAGATGGAATTACTCTTGGTGAAGACAATGTGAAGATTGTTGAGATGACAACAAAGGATTTAGAATATTACATAAGCTTAGCTGATAAAGGAGCAGGAGGGTTTGAAAGGACTGACTCCAATTCTGTCAAACAGCTTTTTCACAACAGAAAAATTGTTGTGAAAGGAAGAGTCAATTGATGTGGCCATTTTCATTGTTCTCTTTTGTTAGGAAATTTCCCTAGCCACTCCAGCCTTCAGCAACCACTGCCTTCATCAGTCAGCAGCCATCAACACCAAAGCAAGACCCTTCACCAGCAGAAAGATTACAACTTGCTGAAGGCTCAGATGTTGGTTAGCATTTTTTAGCAATAAAGTATTTTTTAATTAAGGTATGTACATTTTTTTCAGACATCATGTTATTGCACACTTAATAGACTACAGTATAATTAAATATAACTTTTATGTGCACTGGAAAACCAAAAAAAAATTTGTGACTCACTTTACTGCAGTATTTGCTTTATTGAGATGGTCTGGAACAGAACCTGCATATTTCCTGTGTATGCCTGTATTAGGCCAGCCAAAAAACCTAGAAGGAAAGAAGGAAAACACTTTCTACACTCCCCTCCAAAAATTTTAAGAGATAATAATAAAATAATAATGCTGTTAATTATAACAATGATGACATTTAATGTGCATTCTCTCATTTGATCTTCCTAGGGCTCATATAAAGTAAAGACTATTTTCCATATTTATTTTACAGATGAGAAAAGAAATAAAGAAGTGGAATCTTTCTGAAACATGCAGCCCCCTCAGTCATTACCACACCTCATTAACACAGACTGTCATAAGGTTATTTCTTACCTGATCTCATCCCTACTGGCCACCCATAATCTCCTTTGAATAATTGGGGAAGGACCACCCAGTTCACGTGTTATTTGAATAAGATCTTAACAGACTTGTAAGAATGCCTGGACCATACTCTCTACTTGGAAATGATGACTTGTAAAGCTTAAAGTGAGTTTCATATCAATTTTTCTTCTTTAACCTAAGAATCTAGCAATGCCTCTTATCCTCTGTATCCAAGACAAGAACCTGTCCTTTGGCCACTCTCAGCCTTACTCTGAAGCTCCCAGGCCATCTTGTGGGGACATCTACTTCTTGATTCAGAGACCTTAGAGTCACCCACAATTCTTCAATTCTGTACATTCAGAGAGTTCATCAATAATTTCTATGGAAGAGTCTGTCTGCCTAGTAATTCATTCTGGAAAAGAATTGGTGCTGCCTTTACAAGGTAACAGCAATTGTCATGTGATAGAGCAGGTCTCTGCCTCTCTCCATCCTAAATGGTTCCTATCTGTGCCCTCTTTGATGACATGTTCCCTTTGGTAGTATATTATCTTTGATTTCTCCACTCGTCTGTGTAAACTCCTTTTAGAAGGCATCCTTTCCTGTTTGGAACCTGAACTGAGACTATCAGCCAGCAGACATACCTGCCTTTGAAGAACATTATAAACATGTTCTAGCAACAGTCAAGGTCATTACTGATACATCACTCTGTGCCCAAGTAACCAGTGGGCAATAGTTCCATCCTTGATTCCACATTACAGTACTACTATTGGGCAAATTACAAACTAAAATGCTGGAACTTTTGGTCATTGCAACACTAATGTTCTATGTCTGCACTAAGGTGCCCTGCACTCTTCTGTTTTTTTTTCTATTGCTAATTATCCCCACATAAAAATCTGAGTGCTTTGGCTATGCCTGAGAATGGTCTGGGCAAACACACTGTGTTCCCTCCGCAGTTCCTAAGGCATGTGCTGATGCATCACATAGAAATGAAGGGAAAAGCTGAACCCTGTCCTGTGACTTTAGAACAAATCAGTTTAATAAGGAGGAAAGAAACTCTTTAATTGTTTAGATTTCAGGGAGTTGTATAAGAAAATATTATAGCCATCAATAAAATCTAGAAGTGGAAAATTTGGGATGTATCAGTTACACTAAGCACTTGTCTTCCTTTCTCTGAAGTTCAATTTCCTTCACGTGGAAAAATGCTTTTTTTGTGTGGTATTGCTGGGCTTTTAGCCATGGTTAGATTAATAAATAATATAAATGTTTTGTGTACAGTGTCTTTCATCTGGACTCTTTGCAAGGCTTCAAACACACACTCATTAATCCTCACAGCATTTTATTGTGTGTGATAGTTCTTTATTCCTTAGGAACTTAACAGGCAAGGTCTTCTAAGTGTTGATATTCACTATCATGCAAGCAGAATCCCAGCTTCCTGACCATTTTCTGGCAAAACCAATTTTTCTGTTTTCTTTTTCCTCTTGGCTTTTCGTCACCCCCAAAGCATTCCATCACATGCTTGTACTTTCAATTTATTGAACTGTGTATGTTTCTTCATATTTATTTTACCAACTTGAATTATATAGGTTTCTATAGTACTTACATTATTTCGAAATCATTTTCCCCAAAATGAATTTCTAAACTCTGATGTGGACAAAAGTTGCAAGGCTATCATCGATAGACTTCACCTGGGATTTGTCTGGAAATGTCATTGAATGTAGATGGCTACACTTTCTTCTGATTGATATATTCCACTGTGTTTCTAATGAACCCCTTTCATCTTTTCAATAGTTTTGGGTGTTCTTAGAAAGCATGTTGGTTTTTCAAGAAATAAAGATGAGTAATTTATTTGCTTTTCTGGATAACTTGCTTGGTTTTAAACTTAGCAAGCACCATTCCCTTCTAGTATCGCTTAAACACAAGAGACCCACAATCATACACATACACCTTTGCCATCAGCTTTTTTTCTAGAGCAATTTGATGTCTACAATTTAATGAAAAGTCTGGAGCTCTGTACTGAAGGTCCGTAGACTATGAGAGAGGAATAGAAAAGGGATGAACAGTTCTATGGCTTGAAGGCAGATGTAATCCTAGGTTGTGTCCCTAGCTTGAAACCTGATAGCTGAGTGTAACTGACATGACCTTGCAGAGGGAAAGTGGCAGCTTTTAAAGCAACGTGAATCCAAATAGTTTGACTCCTTCCACAGCTGTCTACACCTCTGTGGCACCCAGGAACAAACTCGGTGAAGCACTGAGCCAAACATGCTTTTGGTGTGACGTGAGCCAATATCTAATGGAGCCAGGGATCTGAATGGTTCTCCCAAGCGGCTGTTTCTACAAGACACTGTAGGCGGTGGTGGGCGGTGGAGGGGCGAGGGTGTCATAATCTGAAACCTCTACAGATGAGAAGTCCCAAGGAGAGAACACTGACAGCTCATTGGATACATGATTGTTACCTATTTATTATCGGAACAGACAGGTAACCAGCTAAATTCTAAGCTTTTTCTCTAGTATATTTCTCATGTGGCCTCACACACTCTTCTAGCTTTAATAATTGTTCTTACATTGCCAATTCTGCATCCCCAACTATGATAGCTCTTCTCACTTTCAGAACCATAGAGCCAACTGTCTACTAGTTATTTTGATGCTAATTTCTCACTAAATTGAATTCACAGTCTCTCCTACATCCTCACCTCTTGCCTTCTGTATCTCAGGCATCATCATGTCGTCATATTGCCAAAACCAGAAATTCTATGGTCATGCTTAATTTCTTCCTCTCATTCTTCCTCCACAGCCCCACCACACACACACACACACACACACACACACACACACACACACACACACACAAACTGTGCACGTGCACGCATGCGCACAACTCAAAGCCTCCTATTAATCCTACCTTTCAAATATTTTTGGAAATCAACTACTATGCTCCACCCCACAGCCACTACTGCAGCTCAAACCCTGTGATTCCTAGCTTGCATAACTCTTACTAGCCTTCTGATCGGTCAGTTTTCTGTCTCCATTCTTGGCTTTCCCCTGCCGCCACTCCAGGCTGGTCTTTCAATTATATCTATTCTTACAATTTCTCAAAGATTGTGTTATTTCCCTTACCCCTGAGCCTTCACACATGCAGTGCCCTCCAGGTATAAGATTCTTCTGCCTTCCTTGGCTAGCAACTGCTACTGATCTCTCAGCTGTCAGCTTCAATGTCACTGCCCTAACCTCCAAGTCTGAGAAGAACATCTCTCCTCTGTGGTCCCTGAGCGCTCAGTGTCTTCCCTGTCACAGGACTACTGGAATTCTCTGCTTGCTTGTTTATACTCCCAGCAGACTGTAACCTCCATCAGCCCTGGAACCTAGCTTACCTTGTTCACCATTGTATTGCTGCCATGTGGCAAAGGTTGGGACACAATTGGTGTTCAGTAAATAAATATGACTCAGAAGAGGAAGGGAAGAAGGAAAGTGAAGGAAGGAGGAAGATTGACCATACACCATCTGCTTTGTAAATACACAAATAAATATGTAAGTGTGAATAAATATGTAAATAAATCAATTCATGAACTCAGTGGGTTTTTTCTTGTGATTTGACTCATAAAAGTAGACTATAGAGAAAAACATAAACAATTTAAATGGAGTTCTAATTGGTGGCTTCTGGTGAATTAAGTTTTAACTAGAGATTTATTCTGAAGGTCTGAGTAATATTTTTAACACGTAAGAATAGAATGATGTTTAATAAGATAATATAGTGGAACTTTTTTAAAATATATAATCATTTCTATTTATGTTTTTTTAAATCCAGATTTCAGAAATAACATTGACTTTAAATATAACTACTAAATTTGTCAGCTTTTTCAAGAGTTTTCTAGAACACTCTTAGATGCATCACCATCATAGAAAAAGTTATCACAACTGGGAGAGAGTGGGGCCCATATTTAAGCTGGAAATTTTTTAAGATGAGATTTTGACAAAAAGTATGATCTTTCTTACTTCCCATTTTAAATCCATTCCAATGACCATATCAATGTACTGTTAAGGGTCAGTTAAGATCCTCCTAAATGTAAACCTTTAGATGTCTTAATGACCAAAATATCCTTGGTGTGTGGTAGAAATGCTATCTTCCATGTGCTTTTGAGTTCCAACCACATTAAGCCTAGAAGTTGCAAACCAGTTTGGACAGAATATTGTTACATTCATTTTTTAACATCAAAGTGCAATTTTGATCCAGACATCAATTTGTCCATCATCTTTTCTTCAGTCCAAGTTCTTTCTAATTCCTGTGGTCACTTGAACCACTGTTCCCTCATCAAGGAAAAAAAAAAAAAAGGAAGGACAAAAGGAGCTCTAGAGCGTATGATCCTACTTCTAAATCATATATATAATTTACATATAATTTATACAACTAAATTATATATATGTACCCCACATAAACATCCTATTCCTGAGAAAGACAGATCCTGGATTTAGAACAAAATTAGCAATTGTGATCATTTCTCTAGTGCAAAGAAGTAATAAGTCACAGTAACAATGCTGTAATCAAACAGTAAATTCATTCTGGCCTGAGAGTTGGCTAAAGGCTTAATTAGCTTTTCCCACTGCTGATGCCAACAAATCTACTGTCCAGATTGTGAGAGGCCAAGAGCCACACAGTCTGCTGAATCTCAGAGTTTCCTATGTGAATAGGAAAAGAGATTTACAGAGGCACAGTGTGCGAGCCACTGGGCAGGACCAGGCCTGTAGGACTGTTGTCAATCTCTGGACGGTCAGGAACAAAACCACATTTGTGCCAGAAAGGGATGATCTGTTCCCATTGGACTTTTCCCTTCTCGATAAACGTGGTGTTAGAATTAGATTTTCCTCTAGTATTGAATAAGTGTGATTGTGGTAGATCCAATGGAACTGGCTCTCCCACGCAGGGCAGAGTGTGATGGGAAACTTGGTAGAGAGCTTCTAGAACCTCTTCCCACAGGGATTCTTTGAGTGGATCACTGGGTTTTCTTTATATCCAAATCCTTTTCAGAAGGTTTAATCATTTAAATCGTTAACAATTGTTTTAAAAAGAGGGATGTGTATTTGGCTTAATTATAGGCGATCCAGTTTTTTTTCTCCCATCACTAAGCCTCTATTTGTAACCATCATGAAAATTTATTTAATACTTTGTCTTATTTCACAGAGACTTGTTCAGATTTACAGGTACTTTTGTTGCCTTCTCATTTCTCCTTATTATGTCCTTTGTTTACTTAGTTTGGGACAATTTGGGTGACTATTATCCATAGTTACTCTACTACAGCTGGTGAATTTTAAAAATACTTCTATCTTCTACCAAGCAACAAATATAAGCAAAATTATTTTTTCCATAAAAATGATGGTTCTTGCATTTATTTTCAATACATATTTTATTTATTTTATTTTATGTCCAATATGCTTGGACATATTTTTACACTAACCCCTTTATAATTTTACTTCCCTTATGCAGTCTGCTTTTAAAAAATTTTCCCCTGATTATTTATACTACTTTTCCTTCCTAAGAATCCAAAGCACTGTGTCTGGATTATTTTTAATATTTTTAACAAATAGAGAGTTAGGACTAAGTCTTTAATCTTAAATTGCTAGCACCTAGCACAGAAAAATAGCTTATAATAGGAATTCACTAGAAGTTTGTAAATAAGTGCTTGATTGAAAGAATATATTGTATTATGTTATATTATTTACATATTTTAGCTACCTTCTTTGATTCATTTTCTCCATCCCCCATAGCTTATGGAAACCTGTAAGTTTAGCAAATGAATGATTACTGACAAAATAGCAGTGAAGTGGGTATGCAAGGAAGTAAAATTTGCCCAGGTTCAAGGACCTTCGTCTCCATACCTTTCCAACTCTTTTTTTTTCTGTCATTTCCCCCAAGAACATAATAACACCCCTTTGCTCCTTACTGAGATTAACACAACTAATCTAAAAGAGTGAGCAGCTAAGCCCAGCAAGGAGCAGAGGTCATCAGTATCCAAGTTTGGGAGAAGGGCAGAGTGAAAGTCATGAGGATGGCTTGACCCAACTCCAGTTAAATGTGTGATGTGTTATATAACTTTGACAGAATTAAGTGCAGATACTTTGATGGTAGCCAGAACATGCTAATAATAAAAGTTTGACTTTTATATTCTTTCTAAAATAGTCATAACTCCCCTCAGTATGTCTGTTCTTTTCAAGGAAAGATACTTAAAATCCTTGTGGGTGTCTCTGTACAACAAAAGGAAAAAAATTCTTTCTCCCACTTGCCAGCATCCCATTCCTCCCACGTTGACCGGGAAGAATAGAAGAAAACCCACATTCGGTACAATTTGGAGCCCATCCACGCATCCACGGTGTCTTCTAGCGGAATTAGGCTGCTCCTAGGAACTGAATTTCACCGTATGTGGCCAAATGCATGCCTCTGTTGAGAGGAGGAAAGTAGAAAAATTATATTTTATAATTATGTTAGTCAATATGTTTTTAAATGCTAAGAAAAAAATTTAATGAGTATCTCCCCAGGAAAAGAAGGATAAATTTGCTGCTTTGAACTTTCTAGAACTAAACAGAAAACTGAACAAGAACAGTAGAACCAGGTTTAACTGGTCAATTTGTCACTGAGAGCATTAACAATTTCTCCCTGTGAAGGTTTCTGTCCTTGACATGACCAAATTAAAGTTTTTCTACATGGGGCAGCGTGGGTAGGAGAATCACTTGATTTTGTGTATAACTTGCATCCAGGAAGTACAGAATGATTAACCAGGATGAATCCATAAGACTTCCCAGCAATATTTGCTGTACTTTGTGATTATTACTTAGCTCCTAAAGGGAATAAAAGACACAAGTAAATGATTTGATGGGAGGGTAGTCACATTACCTTAGGCGAGCCCATTGCCGCTGCACTCTGAAAGGGGGAGAACCACCAAAGACTTATTAACATAAGCCTGGAATGGACTTTGTGGAGTAAGAAACATGGGAAGCTATCCATGTAACTCATTGCAAATCAGAACAGGAGATGGCTCTTTCCCTTGATGCGGTCCCTCAGACCCAACTCATCCCTAGCCCTTCACAGGGTAGGACCAAACGGAAGAGGGCACTTCTGGTCGTGAATATTTGCTCATCAAGTTCTAAAATGGCCTGGGTCAGCTTGGGAATCACTCGGCTCAGCCAACAGTAATCGTGAAGATAATACACTTGTCTGTCTTGTTTCATTCATCTATTGCCATGAGCTGGTATAGGCATTAATATTTATGAATGAAAAAATGATTGTGATATTAACAATAAAAGTTGTTTCCACTTATTGAGAATTTACTATTGAGGCCATGAGAAGCACTTTATGTTCATTCCCCTATTTAATCTTTGTATATTCCACAGGGATGGGATTCATTTTATTTTAATTATTGCTTTCCAAATAGTAATGGTCAGAATGTTTTATGGTAAAATTAAGTGAATGAAAATTAATATTGGAAAGTTTCTTCACTGAAAAATTTCTTATAATAATCATGAAAAACAAGGGCTATAAAAGTAAAAAAAAAATCTTTGTGCAAATTTATAAATCCATAAGATTATAGACAGGCACTTTTGAGGTCATCTACTCCAATTTCCTAATTTTATAAAGGAGGAAAATTAGCCGCAGATTAAATTAGACCCAATGTTACACAGTTAGCTGGTGCCAGAGTTGGGAGTGGACCCCCCGACCCCACCACAATGTGCAGGCCTTAGTGGGCTTCTTTTGTTATATTCTTTCACTACTCCTTTCAAGATTATTAGAGTTAATAAATATTTAATGATTAGTAGAGTCAGTGGAGTCACAAAACCCCTGTTCACTACACTGCCCTGTGTCACCCATGTCTCTGGGATCATGCAGTGACATAAATTCTGATGTATCGGTTAGTGAGGATTATCAAGAAGGTGATTGTGACCCAGATCAGTGGGAAGGAGAGGAATGAAGTAATGGCGACACTACACCTCAAATTTCCCATACTCTTATCTATACTGCTGCCAATTAAATATACATATGTTTCAACCACGAGTCCCCATGTGAGGCTGTCCTGCAGGTGACTTTCCCCTTGTCCATTAGTTCCAACAAGCTTGAAAAAGAAAACGTTTTGAGAACTTCTGTCTTGTGTCCCCAGGGAATATGTCTGTCTGACCCAATCACTGTGCGGGGAGGAGGACGTCATGGCTGGAGCCCAAGATCAGAAGTCAGAGCTTCCCAGCCCTGCCGAGATACCTTGGGCAATGCTCCTTCCAAGAGGCTGAACTCTCACTTCTCCAGCTGTGAATAGGAGGGCAGCCCCGATGTCCTGCTGACCCAGTGTTCCAAGATTGGTCATGTAACACCTGCAAGAGTGCTCATTGTATTTCTCTAGCATGACCTAAAGTTGGGTATCTGGTCAAGAGGACCTTCAGACAGCTCAGAACATAACCAGCATGTGGCAATCAGTCTTTGGAGAAAGAGAAAATCCACAAGCAGTATGGCATATTCTTACAAATGGAGCAAGGCTGGTCACTTTTCATATGCTCGTCATTCTGAAAGAAGCTCTGAGTGCTTCCCGCTACTTCCAGAAAGAAGCATCTTGTAACCTTCCTCATTTAGTGAGAATCTATCCTAGGTTTTTTTTCTTAAGATTTTTTTCTTTGTTTTTAAAGTATAGTTGATTTACAATTTTGTGTTACTTACAGGTATACAACAAAGTGATTCTGTTATGCCCTATGTATGTATATATCTATATTCTTCTTTCTAGTCTTTTCCATTATAGTTTATTATTTTTAAGATTTTTAAAAGCCAGCTTTCCAATTTTTCCAACATTCAGCTCGTACACAATCAAGAAGTTTACTCCATACCCAACTCTAAGGCAGCTTAAGCTTGAAAGGAGACGTTTGAAAACCAGACAGCTCAACTCCATGTTGCCTTTGTAGAGGCAGAACATTAAGAGAATGTGAAGTCATTTCCTAGTTGGATGGTTTTCTAACAAGATAAAGGTTCATGGAGACCAAAGAGCCACGCAGCTCTCCACAGTGAGGACTCACACGTAGTTAACCAGTCCACTAGCCCAGCATGTCAGACGAGATCCCTTCTGCAATAGCTCGGGGGAGCCAGCCCTGATTCTGGCTTTATTTCTTCCTTGAGGTCAATACTACCAAGTTCCCCTGTTTATTGATGCTCATCTTGGGTATGGATGTTGAAAGACAGAATCCAAGCCACCCAACAGGAGATCCCTTGTGTTTTGTGAGGCATCACATCATATCACATTCCTTCTGCATCAGGCAATTTCTGTTTAGCACCTTGTTTTGTCTCTTGAGAGGAGTGATTCAGACCCATGTGGCCAAAGGTTTTCCAGGAATCCGACTCATGCCTTGTTCCTAAGCTTTTAGTGAACATTTATGAAGGCAGAGCTTTGCCAGCTAAAACGTTGCACCATAAAGATTGGCTCTTTCCTCCTGTGAAGTATATACAGGAAATCAAAACAAGACACATTTGGGGCATTTGACAGACAATTGCAGGAGTGTTCAGGTAGAGGGCCTTTCTCTTTATAATATTGATTGTATTGTGTGATAGTTCAGAATTCATAAAGATTTAAATATCAAAAACAGATCAAGTCAGGATAACAATATTGTAAACAGATGTAAGATTAGAGGGTGGGCTGAAGAAGGGAGCAGAAAACCAATTATCAATGTGAAACTACTACCTTTTTTGCTGTTGTAATCAGATTAACATTTGAGTATTATAATTCTAGTTTAAGACAAAATAGGTTTAATTCTCTCAAATGCGTCAAAAGAGCTGTCTTTTTTTAAAGGAAGAAAGCAAAATGCCACTTCTTGTTGGAGAGAATTAGCCATACCTACTGATTTTATCATCTTTATTTGCTTCTTCAATCAGTGACTATTATTGAATACCCAGCACATACCTAGTGCCAGGCTCCTTCCAGTGAACAAGGCTCCTAAGGGATCTTACAAAAGGAAATTTAAAAGGAGCACCTATGAACACTCCAGACTGAAAACACTATCACCTTTGTATCCCCACCTTTCAGCACACTGCCTGGATCTTTGAATGTTGGTGTCCCAAAAACCATCAGTGAATGGCTGAAAAAATGGTAGTAACCAGAAAAACACTGTCTTTCCACAGAAAATCTGAAAGGATGACTGGATGAGTTTTATTTTGAACCTGTAAGTGCTGAAGCAGAGGGCATTGGAACAGGGAGAAACAGTGAGGATAGAAGCATGGTATCCATGCCTGAGGAAGGTCCAGGTGTGTTGGGGGCTGGGGAGTGCGCAGGCCTGGCTGGAGAGGATTGCTGGGTCCGGAAGTATGATGGGTCCCAGAGTGCTGACTAGAGCAATAAGGGATGCTCTTACTTGTTCTTTTATACGTTCAAGTCATTTACATTTCGTGACCCGGGAACTGAATTGAGTAAAGCTGTGGTTTAGGAAGCTGAATGTGGAAGGAACTAAACGTGCCTTTTCACAGCAGGTAGAGGAAAGGATGATGTAGTAGTTTTAAAATACGATTGTAAAATTTTTGACACTCCTTCCTCCAAGATATGGAACCTAATCTCCCTTCCCTGGACCGTGGGCTGCAGTGGATGTCTCACTTCTAACAGAACATGGCATAAAGAGTAGTGTGTGACTTCTCAGGCTAGGTTGTCAAAAGTGTAGTTTCTGCCTAACTGTCTCTCTTGGATCCCTTCCTTTAGGGAAGTCAGCTCCAGTGTCATGAGACATTTAAGCTGCTCCAAGGAGAGGCCCAAGTTGGGAGGATGACAAGAGTTCTCACTAACAACCAGCGTCCCCATGACAGCCACATGAATAAGCCATCCCGGAAGCACATCTTCCACCCTGTCAAGCCTTAGATGATCGCATCCCTGGGGATAGTCTGACTGCAACTTTATGGGAAATCCTGAGCCAAACCCCTCAGTTAACCTATATCTGAATTTCTGAGACACAAAAACTTGTAAAGATAATAAATTTGGGGATGATCTGTTACACAGCATTAGGTGACAGATGCAGTTGGTAAGGTTAGCTTAAAAAAAGATTGTCGTAAAAACTTAGAACCTGGAATGCGGTCTTTGGCCAGGAGAAAGGTAAAGAATAAATAAACATAAAACATTATAAGGGACAAGTCTTAGTGGCTTGTTAAACAAATTAGTTGAGGAAAAGAAAGAAACCAAGATGGCTCTGAGAAAGTACGAGAAATGTGGTTCCCATGAAAGAAAGAGGCAGTGGGTAGGAAAAATGGCTTTAGGGGAAATCATCTCTTACTCTTGTAACTGTGGAGAACTAGACCATGTAAGAAGCTCTAATGAGAAGGATGGAATGTTGACTTTAGAAGATTGCTTAGACACTGGTTAGTTAACACTTACCCTGTTTTGCAGATGAAGCCAAGGCAGTCACAAGGGACCTGGCACTGAGAAGGGCACCAGGCTCCTTGATTTAATGCTCTGCTCCTTCCCTTTTGAACTTCTTAATAATTTTGAACAAAGGGCCTTGCATTTTCACTTTACACTGAATTGGCAAATTAAGGAGCTAGGTTGTGTACATTCCAGCCTTTCCTTGTTAATTCTGAAAGAATTACTTGATGAGCTTGGATTATCTGTTCCTCATGTAATTCAAAGATTTGTGAGGGGGATAGTTTGGTCCTTAGGATATTGCATCATTTACCCCTCACCTTAAAGTGTTCCTGTGAGCAGTCATTTCCCAGGTGGCCAGTCATGACGGCACTGGGTCTGAGAAACAGACTTCCTTCAGATTGTTAACAAACAACATCCTTGATTCTCAAAAGTGGCTTCTGTGGAGCTGGCACTCTCTGGAGTCATAACCCCCTCCCCTGGGCTCTCCGTGTGCCTGGAGCCTCTTGGCACCTTAGCCCCCACTCCCCACTGCAGGACCCTCTGCATGCCTGCATTTCTGCAGAATGAGAACATCTCTTGATGTGTGTTTACCCTAACAATACTCATCGCCCCGGGAGACAGCCCATCTCACAGTACCTTAGGCAACAGGCCTCACCTCCGGCCCTTATCAAAGTCCTGAAACCTACTGTTCAGAGAAGTCCCTGACAGAGCTTACAACCAATCAGGTGTCTGTGCAGGAACTGATCATGCAGCCCCTACTTCTGCTGTGCACAGCCCCCTCCCCCCAATAAAAGACCCTGCATGCCCACCCTCGGTGCTCTCCCAGGCCCCTCTCGGCTGTGTGGCCCGCTGTCCCCTATAACAGCACCCCTATTAAACTTTCCTAAACTCTTCTTGGTCTCTGGTAATTCTTCTAACAACGCGCATCACTGGCCCGCAACACTGTGCCCACAATAGACTCTCCTTCAGTGGAGATGTGGGGTCCAGTGGTGGAGATGCTGTTATACTGGTGAACACTGGATGTGCTAACTGTAATATTGCACGCTGTTGTACACTATGTCTTAAGTCAATTCCTATTACACACTTACTGAGACTGAGATAACCTTGGACAAATAGTGAAGATATGACACCACCTTTTCCTCAGTGAGTTCTAGTCCATGACAGCGAAGCTGGACATATTTTACAGAACTAGAATCACTGTAGAATAAAAAAACTATTATGAGAAAAAGATAATTCTTTTATTAAGAGAACTGGAATATACTCAGTCTTGAAAAATAAGCTCCAACATTAAACTTGTAAGAATAATAATTCTACATTGAAATGAATCTCTTAATCTCAGCATCCATCTATGCTTCTTTTATTAATACTCAATGAGTATTAGGTAAAGAAGTTTGAAACACTATAACTTTATAAAATGTAAAGTATCTGCAACCATATTTTATTTCCAGAATACTGCAATTTAACTATTGATGCCTGTAGTTTCATAATATGAGGAGTAGGAAGAAAAATACAGAGGCAGCTGGTGGCAAGAAACAGTAGCAAGCCACCATCCTTGTTTTAAGCAGAACCGCAATCATTGCTTTTAAATACACAAAATTAAACATTCAGAAGAAAAGAATGGTGAAAGAAAATGGGCATAAACACAGGTATGTTTTTGAAGATTCCCAAGGGATAGAGTCAGAGATCTTTGGAGTGGGGAGCCTTCCACTGGATGGAGCACACACAGTGCTTTGCATATGGGAGTTTCTCTGTACATTTTAGCTGAATTTGATGGAGGGCATGCATAATGATGTGACATATTAAGGGGATATTTGATCACTGCAGGTTTGGACAAGAAAACCACATCAGGCACATGCTGATTTCATCTGCTCCTCCCAGATGGACAGTGATTACCAGCCAGGCTGCAAGTGCCTATCAGTTGAAACGGCATTTCTTCCCACTGGGGAAACACGGCGAGCGTCACCAACGTGGACGGGTCTGCAGCAGATGAGACCCCCGAGGCTCAGAGGGCTGGAACTTATGTTCCTCAGTTCATGCACAGGCAGATTTTTCCCAAATGATTTCTTAAAAGGGTGTGTGTCTCTAAATTGTCACAGGCAGACTTGTCTTTTAGATGAAAGGCCAAGAGCCATGTTTTCTGACCCAGTTCTGCCCTTCGGCCAGTGTCCGTGCCTTTAATGGGCAGACCGTCTGCCCTGGGCCCCTCTGGGTGCTGCAGGTGCTCCTAACATCCACGAATCAGCTGAAGCTCTGGGTGGGGGAGTTTCAGTTTCTGTCAAGCACCTCAGAAACCAGTGTCCCAAAGCAAACGGGACCAGAGAGTGTTTAAAAAAGCACAGGCTTCAGACTGAAGTGCATCGAGGTGGGGTCTGAGAACCCCTTCCCCTACCCCTAAGCCCACAACACCTTTTCCCTTAAATTAAAATCGATTTGCTGGAACCTTTAAAAGACTCCCTGGTGATGCGAAACTTTCCTCCAAATGAAGAATGGGCTTCTTTTAAGTAAATCTAACCACAAAACCTTTTCACTTTAGGTGGTCTCTGACGAATATAGTTGGGAGGAAGACTCAGAAAGTGAGTATGTAGTCCATACCGTCTTTTTTCTGATTTAAGGGTAACATTTATCCCAAAGCATTTTATAAAAAAGAAGAAGAACTTATTTACAATACAGAAGCAGGCTCACAGATACAGAAAACAAACTTATCGTTACCAGAGAGGGGGGGAATGATAAATTGGGAGTTTGAGATTTGCAGATACTAACTATATATAAAATAGATAAATAGCAAGTTTGTGCTGTATAGCACAGGGAACCATGTTCAGTATCTTGTAGTAACTTATGGTGAAAGAGAATTATGAAAATGAATATATGTATGTTCCTATATGACTGAAGTGTTATGCTGTACACCAAAAATTGACACGACATTGTAACCTGATTATATCACAATAAAAATATATAAAACAAAACACAGAAGATGAAAGTCCAGCCACTTTCAAAGGAAAGACACTAGACACACACTGCAGAATAAGTATTATTTTCTAGTCTTATTTCCTTTATAAGGTTTATGTATAAAAGCATATTTAATAGCATTTCTTTACCTTTTGGACTAAGAAAAGCTAAAAAAAAAAAACTGCAAGATTCAAATATCATCTCCTTAAACCCTTCCCTTCCAGTGCTGTCTACACCCCCATCCTGTCCACAGCCCAACCCGTCCTGTCTACGTAAGTTACACAGGAAATCTCCCAGAGCACCTGCTGGTCACACATCCGAGACTGGCGCTCACTTTCTAGGCTCACACACAAACTAAATCCCTCAATGTGTTTCCCCTCATCTCCCACAAATCCATGTGGAAGAATCTATAATTTTGAAGTGCCTGGCAAAATACTGTCCACTTAACACCCGGCTACATTATATTTAACTCAAATTTACTGGAGAGATTGAGGAAATACTACGTCTGACTAGAGCAACTACTTGAGGGAATTAAGTTGCGGGTGTCCCTTAACGTCTGCTTAGCCGGGAGAAAACCAGAACTAGACATCTAGGTGCTCTCAGTAACCACCAGGAGACACCCCTTCCCTTAGATAATCATAACGTGGCCTTCATTCTGGCAGAAGATCTCATTGTGCTTTGCAATTATTTGTGCGATCAGTCACCTACTTCACTCCACTTCCCAAATCCGCACCGTAAGTTGTAAAGATCAGTGATGTCCAGAGAGGCTTCGGGAAAGAACGGTGGATGGATTTGGTGAATCTGCAGAGAATCCACGGTTCACTTATGCCCTGTAAAAACGCAGATAAACAGTGACTTGCAATGGAAACTAGGTGAAATTATGTTTATATTCCTTCCTCAAAAATCCGTCTACCAAAACATAATTTTTGGTAAAAATTAGGAAGTTTTCCTTCAGCCTCGTCTCTGCTAGTTCAGTGACGCTCGCAATTCAATCAAATTTGCAGACATCCAGGTTTCTGGGCTCTGCTTCCGAGGTTCTGATTTGGTAGCTCTGGTTGGGGCCCAGGGACATACATGCAGGTGTCCCACCCTCAGCCCAAGAGGATTCTGATGCAGGTGAGACTTCTCTTTCAAGAGTCACTTTCTAGGCACCTGGTTCTCAAACTTTAGCAGGCATCAGAATCTTAACAAGGAGAGCTTATTCGGACATCCATGGCTACGCTCAGAGTTCCTGATTCAGTAGGTCTTGGTGGGGCCTGAGAACCTGCGTTTCTGACAAGTTCCCAGGTGGTGCTGGTCCGGGGACCACAGCTCTAGGCTGAGCTGACGTTCCTGCTCTGTGTGATGTAAAACAGCTATGTACCCCCAAAGCCAACCAGCCCCCTCCAACCAGCACCCACCTATCTTTCCGGTTTCGCAGGACTGCCTACTCTGAGGCACCCTGTTATCCAGCCAGCCCGGGCCCTTGCCATCCACCTGGGGTTCAGACACTTAAGGTCTGGGCCACTGCTCTGCTGGGAACATGCACTGGTACATGGTTCCAGGGCCCAGCACACAGGCCCTCTGAGCAGGCTCCCCAGCCTCCCCACGTCAAGGGAGTTACTCCCTCCTCAGCCTCCAGGACCCGTGTGGGCATGGTTTCCCTAGGGGTGTACACGTCTGTCTTCTCCACCAGATCCCAGCTTCCCAGGACTGGGTTTCGGACAATTTAGTTCTCTCCCCGAGTCTAGCAGAAAGTCTAGCAGAATTAAAACCTAACTGACCCATCGCCCTTAACACAGTGATTCTCAAACAAAGGAGAGCTCATGGACCTCTGGGGACACTTGACCCCCTTTCAGGGCTGGGACTACAAGGTCAAAACAATTTTCATCATCTGATTAGGTTAAGAATAATAGTTACTTACTTTTTTACCATGTCAGCATTTGCTCTGATGAAATTATAGTCGGTAAAATTGCTGACATGTTAGTATAAATCTAGACGGGCCCACACTGAGTTAGCTTCCTTGTATTTTTTCCAGACACACATTCACGGGAAAAAATCAAAATAGCCATTTTCACCTGAGAACATCCTTAATAAAGCAGTAAAACTGACTAATTTTACGAAGTCACAAACCTTGAGTACGAGGCTTTTACACTGTGTATGAAATGGGAAGTTCACATAAACACTTCTCCTCAAACCCAAGTGTCAGGGTTGTGAGAGGACAAGGGCCCGTGTGACTGACTTGCAAGCTGAACCAGCCGCCTTTTTTTCCTTTTTTTTCTTTTCTTCTCTTCCTTTTTCTCCCCTCAGAACACTGGTTTTACTTGAAAGACAGGATGACAAACTCTGGCTACTCAGACTGAGGCATCTGGGAGACACCTCAGAAGCGGATCAGTGTGTCCGTCACATCAAGGAAAACAACTGATGGCATCTGTCACCAGTGGCAAAATTTGAGATTTCCAGAGAAAGTTAGAAATTTAGAAAAATCGTGACTGTGGACTTGACAGGATCCCAATAACTTGGAGACTTCATGGTATTAATGAATGTATTTTCCGATGTGCTTCATGAAGTGTGTCACCATCTGGAAGACCTTGATAGCTCAGTGAACCAATATATCTGAAATGACCAATGCATGATGTTACAGAATTGTGCGTGTGGGAAACTTACTCGAAGTGCAATGCACAACAGTGGATTTTAATGCAACAGACTCTGGAAGGTTCACTCACTGATTCACATTGGTTTCAGATCCCACATTGCAACTAACTTGGAAGGAACTAGTTGAGTTTCAGTGTGGAATCAAAGAAGAACATCCATAATTATCTAGAGAGCTTATTAAAATATTTAAAATATTAAAATACCCCTTGCAGCTATCTACTCATATGAGGCTAGCTGTAATTCACATACTTCAAACACTGTCACAGTATCAGCAGATTGACTGCAGAGGCAGGTACGGAAATCTAGCTGTTTCTTATTGAGCCAGATGGTAAAAAACTTACAAAAAGGTAAAGCAATGCCACTTCTCACACAATGGTTTTGTTTGGGAAAATATAATTTTTAATAAAAATATTACGTATGTGAACATGTAATATATTTTTATTGTTATTTTAGATGAATTAATACATAAACATTTTTGTATTTTTCCAGTTTTAATTTCTGATATGGTAAGTATCTGTATACATAAACAAATGCTCTTTGGAGTTCTCAATAATTTTAAGAGTACGGAAAGTTCCTGAGACAAACATTTGAAAACTGCCACTTTAACCTCTCCGTGTACCCAAAATTGCCAAAACATACACGTGCTGTTTTAGGAATATCTGATAAGAGGCGTCAAGGACATCCTGACAGCAGCACGGTGGCTCTGCCTTTGCTGCTGTTCTGGGGGATGTTTGCGGCCGGCAGCATCAGCGCTTTTCCTGTGCCGTCTCTCCCCTGACCAGGTATCTTCTGCCTGTTTTCTGTTGAAAACCGCAATATTTAAGCCACTGTCTTCCCATTACCAAAGGAGTGGGCACTACATGTCTTTGTCTCACTGAGGAACGAAAGGTGCTCCTTTGCATGGGTGAACAGGAAGCCCTCGCCCCAAGGTCGGGGTACCCGCAGGACACACGTGCAGGACGTGGACGTCCCAGGCCACCAGGGACTGCGGATGGGCTCTTTCTCAAAAGCCTCTGGAAATATTTCCCTGGACCTAGTCTTCACTTCCATGCCTTGGCTCATGTACCCAAGAAGGGAGGGTGAGAGGAAGGGAAAAACGGAAGATGAGAAGAAAGAAAAACAGCAGGGAGGGAAGGAGGAAGGCATTAGTGAGGAGTCATTGTGTTTTAGGTGCTGTGTGAGATGCTTTCTCGCAAAAGAGGAAATTAGGGTGCAAAAATGTGGGGTGATTTCCCCAAACCCCATTCTAAAAAGGGGGGGTGCTACCTTATCTCCCTCCACAGCACCTGCCCTTTCCACAATGCTGTGTTGCCTCTCCTCAAAATTCTTACTAAGTTTTAATTAATGGTGCTAAAAAAAACCACACAACTTCCACAAGTTAATGCAATCTTTAAATACGTCCACCCTCTGGGGTACAGATTTATGTACCATCTAGTGTCCCTGCCCTTAAGGACACCAAAGACAGAATGGTCGAGCTAATATGAAGTCAAATTAAGGTAACGGTACGGCTAGGATTATCATAAAATCACTGATGTTCAATAAGTTTTAGTAATTTTACTAAGTGTTGGTCACATCTATTGAAAGCAAGTTAATTAGTGAAGGTCTGTTCTTGGGAACACTTCACACTAATATGTTGATAGCAAGCCTTTGGCAGGGCTTGCTGGGTGCGGGGAAGGAGCGTGGAGTTTTACAAACATGTCCCTGAGGTAGTTTTTATTATCCTCATTTACCACGTGAGGAAGTGACAGCTCAGAGAGATACATAATCTGCTCAAATAGCTCGTGAGTAGCCGAGCTGGGTGGCAAAGCAAGATATTTTTACCTCCTAGCCCACATAGTTAACCTTCTGTGTACCAGTAGCCAGTGTCATAATTAGATAAAAATGTTGACATTATCTTCACTCTGGACCTTTAGATACAGTAATCAGAGACCACATAATTTTATCTTGAGAGGTCAGTATATTTTACTGCAATTATTATTTGTTGTTGTTGTTGTTATTGTTGTTATACAATCATTCTTCTAAATTAAGAATAAATTACTTTCAAGTCATTTGCAACTGAAGCACATCAGGAATCATACAAAGCTCTCCCATCTGCTGTAAGACTGAGTTGGAATATATTCTCTGATAATAACAAAAACAGCAACGGTAGCCAAATATTCATGTAATTATTATACCTGTTTTATACGCATTATCTGGATGTGACTGAGGCACAGAGAGGGTAAATAACTTGCCTAAGGTCCCAAAGCTATTTAACAGACCTGTGATTCCAACCAACGCCACCTGGCTTCTGATTCTCAATATTTGAACAATGAGGTCTGTCTATTAATGCAAGCAAAACACACACAGGTTTAAGTTAAAAAATACCCAAAGACACAAGACTGCTGGTATGAACTCATCAAAAATGCCAATGTCACGGAAGTCAGGGTGATTGTCCTAGAATAAAGATTAAAGAGACAGGACAATCAAATGCAAAACATCAGTGAATCCTGGTCTGGGGGAACTACACATGCACAGCTATAGAGAACACTTGAGGACAACTTTGGAAATTTGGGCATGGATTGTATATTAGACACTATTGTCTCGATATTAAATTTCTCAAATGTCATTATACTACTGCGATTACGTAGGACAATATTTGTGGTCTTAAATGCTGCATGATGAAGTATTTAGGGATGCAGTCTTGTGCGACCTGCAACTTTCTATCAAATATTCCTAGGGAAAAAGATATATATATATACACATATAGTGAAAGATAAAGCTGCGAGAGATACACACACACACACACACATATGCTTTTCTTCTCAGTGTGCGTGTGTGTGTTTATGTATACATATACATACACACAGAGAGAGGGGGAGAGAGAGATGTATATATGTTCATATACACGTGTGCTTATATACACACACATGCATCTATATCTTATAAACACAAACTGAGAGATAAAGAAAATATGGCAAATGTCAAATACTCATGTGTGCGTGTGTATGTGTGATTTTCCCTTTCCCTGCCATCTAGGAAGCATTCCCCTTTTAGTTATTTGCCTCTCAGTCTTCCTCTGACCCCTATTTCCCTCACATGCCAACTTGAATATAAATTCTTGCAAAATAGCTCTCATTTAAAATCCCAAACTCACTAACTCCTTCCTTGAGGTCTAAACTCCCTCCTTTCCTGAACCCTTGCATCCACAGTTCATTTTCTTACAGCCTATCTCTCTTAGAAACTGCGTTTTTTCCCCATGCCTCATTCTGGATGATTCTGACACAGAAAGGGTTTGCCGGATTCAGCTGAGCTTTGCTCACCAAGGCGCTGTTTACTGGGCAAGTGGTTAGAAGCGATTATGGGTCCCGGGGATTCACTGCAGGGGGTGGTCTGCAGTTCTTCAGGGACTTACAACATTCTTCTGGGCCTTTAGTAGATCCTGAGGACACATTTAATGAAGATCTTGTTTTCAATATCATTATATCTGTGTTCCGGACTTGTATCTTCTGTTGGTTTTTTACTAACAGGAAGAATCTGAAATATTGTGGTTTTGTTTTGGAAACTATCTTCATCCTCAAAGCACTTTCCTCAAATCTCTAAGGAGAAGCTTTCATAGAAATGAAGAGTAATCGTAGTTATCATGCTGGGTACCTTTTCAGAATCTTATACGTGCATCTTTAAGAAAATGAATGCAGATGTATACCAACATGTGATGAAACGTCAAAGTATGCACTTTATGAGACTTAAGAATTATTCTTCAAAATACAGTCACTTTGTTTCTCCAACCAGTCAGCAATAAGAAAAAAAAAAACACATCTCCTATTATCTCCAAATTGTACTGTTGTCCTTTGCTGATGACCATGGTGAACTGTAATCTTACCTTTGATCAATTGGTCTCTTATTTTCTCAAATCATTTGACCTTAGTTCCTTTGAGGTGTTACACATGGAATGAGGTAGAGGACGGAGGTGAGACAGAGGACGAGCTACAGCAAGTGAGCTGGCTTTTCAGAGTGTGCGGCGAGTGTGTGGAGACGGGCGTGAGCAGGGGCCGCGGTCACACATGCACACGGGGCTCGGGAGGTGGCAGGAAGCAGGTGCGGGTGTAAAACTCTTATCTTCCATTTAACAACTGTCATCTTTCCCTGCGTTCCCCTAGGCACACGAGCCTCTCTCAGTTTAACTCTTGTTTTCTCACTTTTAGCAACCACCTGACATAGAAAAGTATGTTTCCAGTCTAAGAAAAACAATGCAATGAAACAAAAAATAGCAACCAACCTGCAGCTTCAGGGACTGAGGAGACCAGGTTAACTGCAGAGGGCAGGATCCACGGAAGAGGAGCTCAGGGACAGCGGACTAGTGACAGTGTCCCAGCGACAGGGACAGTGGACCAGTGACACGTGGGAATGTGTGTCCTGTGGGGACAGGCAGTACTTTTCAAGTAATGCTGCACATATGGATTTTAGGGTAAAATCTCCCAATTTGGAGGAAAAAAGCCTCTGAGCTGCATTAAATTTCAATGCTAAGCCTGCCATTCACATAAATGAAGTGACGTTGTTGCAGACATTGACACCTGAACTATGTGATTGGCTAAAGTTGCAGTGGCAGTGTTAGAGATTTACCGTTACGAAAAGTATTATTTCCTGGAAGATTTGTGTGGTTGATGAAGATGGCTGTAGTCTCCTTTTAAGAAAGGTGTTTACAAGAAGAGTAAACATCAGGACCGTTTTCAGAGCAGTCCCACTTCTCAGTAAGAGTGTAAGATCTCATGATGATCAACGTCTTGTGGGCTTTTTAATTCAGAAGAGATTAAGCCAACAGACTCAAGCTAAGGAGTCATTTCCACTCGGCACTGACCAACTTACGCTGATTTATTTAAATGCTACAGGATGGGGAGGCAGATGGGACAACCATGGAAAGACAAATCATTTCACCCCAGGACACTTCAAGATGGTGCCCTGACTCTCCGCGGACAGCGCTAAGGTCTGCCTCATCACACGAACAACAAGTGATGTCTGCCCTTCAGCCCAAGTGGAGCATGACGTGTTTACCTTGGCAGCCACATCCCGCCCACGTGGGAGCCCTGCATGTAGGGCTTCTGTGAATTGCCTGAGCTGCCCTTGCATCATGAGTCAATGGGAGGCAGAGACAGGGTGAAAGCGACAGTGGCAAAGCCTCTCTGCCGCTTGCCCACCTGATCTTTCTCCAGAGGTGAACCCTGAGGTAGAGATTAGCCTCTACTCACCCCGCTCCTCCCATTCGCAGCAAGAGTTGGTTTCATGATTTCAGCCTGCAAAGGAATCCTGCAGGTTCGAGAAAGGCCAGAAGAAGCCGCTGGCCATGGTTCCTTTGGCACAAGCTGGCGAAGCATCCAGGCTGCCAAATGTCCCAGCTGTGGCTCAGCCCCGCTGCTGGCTTTTCTCACTCTGTCAGGAAGCAGTTTGTTTCACGCTCCACATTTTGGACAGAAAAACCTACCTTCCCTCTCAAACAAAAAAGAAAAAGAAAAAAGAAAGAACAGCAGACTACATGATGATTTCCTAGCTTTTGTTTCTTCTCTCAATTTCTAGCTAAGGGTCAGCAATGTTGATGGTTTATTCAGAGCACGAGTGACAAGATTTCAGTGCCTCCAAAACCACTTCCACTCCCCTTCCTGACTCTGCTCCCAGCGCCCCGCCTCCCACCCTAAAGACAAGCCTCAGGACCAGGGAGCCCTGGCTCTGCTGGGATGGATGGCTGGAGTAAAAATAGGCAGGACTGAGGGTTCATTGTGGCAGAGTGGATCTGTGTCCTCAGCCTGAAGAAAGCCAGCTGAGAAGGAGCGAGGGCAGCAGTTAAACAAGACAAATAAATACCTTTGTTCTTCCTCCCCTCCCTCTCCTCTCCCTCCCCTCCTCCCTCTCTGTCTTTCTCTCTCTCCCCCTCTCCCTGCCACTCTCCTTCCGTTGCTCTATTTCTCTATCACCACTTCCCTTTCCCTCTTCTTTCTCTCTCTCTCCTTTCCTTACTCATGAACATTGAAGATTAATGTGTTTATAACATCTGGGAGAAAACAGCACTTTCCAAATGGTCCAGCCTGACCCCTGTAGTCCCTGCAAACTGGTGGTTCTTTTTTTCCTTAAACAGGCCCTGCCCATAGCCACACCCTGCCTTGGGATGTCATTGGATGGAGGTCCACAGTGCCTATAGTTCTGCCTGGGTATGTATTCCTCAAAACTCCCAAATATTTCTTCGTGACGTGAGGTTGAGGAAGGCAGCAGAACAGAGCACTGGTGTCCCTACCCTGCCCTTTGTCATCGTTGCCAGCAGCTCTTTCTCTGACTCCAGCCAAGAACTTCAGGCTAGGGAGGAAATCTGCATAACACCTTCTAGAGGACAGTCATTGGAAACACTGTTTTCCTAGAACCATGGTCCTGAAACTCGGAAGCAAGGATGCCCTGTACTTCTGTATACTACTTTCCATGTAGGAAGCACAAGAGTAGAGAGTGAGGGCCAGGCAAGAAGAAAGGCAGGCTCAGAGAAAGTTCTTGCTTCCAAGCTGGAAAAAGAAAGTGGAATTAAATCATAATCAAGACAACGATTCAGAGAATCTCTTTTTAACAGGACCTCCTAGTGTCGATGCTTTTTCATGACCATGCTGAAGGAGCTCGCAGGCCAGGGAAGCCTGGGGAGCCTGCTGCACGCTGAGTGCAGACGGCAGAGCAGCTGGTCCTGCTGCACAAGGGCACGGAGTCTGGCAGGTGGGCGCTGTTCCCGAAGCCATTCAGTCGCCCAGCCCACCTCTCAGCCCCCCACAGAACCCCAGATCCTCAGTGTGCAACGTGGTTTTTCAGAGTTTCTCATGTTTATAAAGGATCTGGTTTCCTTGGGCTCAGAGGGAGATCTGGCTGGAGACCTCCGACCCATCAGCTAAATTACCAACATCTAACAGTTGCTAGACGCACAGAGGTCCTATGATGTCACGGGGTCTGCTTTGCCTGGGCCCTGTTTTGTGACCTCAGCAAAATCTTGACTTCCCTGGGCTCTGATTCTCCGAATCTCTAAAATGAGAAAATTGATAAGGGATTGTCAAATATCCCAACCCAGAGTGAAAAGTATATTTTATTTCAGGACTCAACCTAAATTCAATCTATAGATCTAATAATTATAATATGTATATCGAATAACTAAAGTGAAACATTTCATTAAACTGTATTTACCTTTTCTAATTCTCTTCTCTCTCCTTTTTTGCTGGCCATGACCCTTGATATTAAATTCATGGCCTGCTAAATGAGTCACAACCTGCAGTTTAGAATCTCTGGTCTAAATTAGGTGATTTCTTTGGGGGGGGGTAAGGGGGGAGGTAATTAGGTTTATTTATTTATTTGCTTTTTTAATGGAGGTACTGGGAATTGAACTCAGGACCTCATGCATGCTAGGCATGCACTCTACCACTGAGCTATACCCTCCCCTAAAATCTCTGATCTAGATCATTCAATCATTCAACAAGTATTTAATAAATACTAACATGTGTCAGGTCACCAGGTGCTGTTCTAAGCTCAGCAGAGAGTTCCACAGACAAAAATACTTGCCCTCATAAAGCTTTCATTCTGGAAAGGGGACGATATGCATGTGACATGTCACACGTATGACGTATCTCATACACTGTCTGGCATGTCAGATGGTACAGCAGGTATCATTGGTGCCCGCCCATATCCCCGGATACATATCACATCACCACTTGGGTGTGCTCCCTCTGATTCCAGGGGCCAAGTTCGCTTTGGCTTGGGACTTTCCCCAAAGCCCCAGAAGGCTTACTCGCCCACCTGGAGCAGTGTCAGGAACAAACACTCCACCCCTAAGCAGCCCTCAACCAGCTCAATGGCTGGTGGAAGTTGATATAAAAATAGGCCAGATCCTTCTCCACTTGGGTAACTATGAAGCATCTTCCCAAGAAAACACTTATACTTGAATTCTTGGTACAAAGTCCAATTCTAGGGTAACTCAAACTATAAAGAAGGTGATAAATGCTATGTAAAAATTAAATAGGAAAAGAGGATTGGGAGGGGCCGTGGGAGGCCACTTTGAAGGAGGAGATCAGGACAGGCCTCACTGATAGGACCCAAGGCGGATAAGGAGGAAGACCTGAAAGAGGCAGGAGAGGAAGACTTGTGGATACGGGAGAAGGGGGATGATCCAGGGAAAGGGAACAGCAAATATGAGGGCCCAGAAGTAAGTAGACATGCAATGAGGACTGAACGCTTGTACCTGCCCAAAATTCCTATCCTGCAGTTCTAATGGTCAGTGTGATGGTATTTGGAGGTGGAGCCTTTGGGAGGTAATTAAGCTTAAATGAGGTTCTCAGAGTGGAGCCCACATGATTGGATTGGTGCCCTTATAAGGAGTTAAGGGAAATGGGGCTCCTCTCTGCCCAGGGGGATACAGTGAGAAGGCAGCCAGCTTTGAACCAGGAGGAGAGTTCTCACCAGAGCCCGGCCATGCTGGCACCCTGATCTTGGACAAAACCAGAAGAAATAAATACGTGTTGCTTCAGCCACCCAGTCTCTGGTACTCTGTTATAGCCGCCCAAAGTGACTAAGACAACCAGGGTTATAAGCAGGGAAAGATGGGGAACTAGTGGGAGCAGAGATGAGATCTGATAGGCAGGTTTTATAACCACGTGTTAGTAATTGAGGATGGTAACATCTGGAAACCTGATTCAAAAGTATACCTTGTTATTTGAAGTCAGGATATTGGTGATGGCAGGTGAGGAAGCTGACAAAAGTGGCAGGGGCCATCCGAGAACATTTCAGGATCTCTGCCAATGGATACCTGTGGTTTTATTAAATTAAACTTTCTGTATTGACTTGCATGGCTTTTCATTATTAACTCTATCTTATTGCCAGGCTTCAGGGATGCCCTGGGAGCGTGTTCCCAGTCATTAACTGATCTGAGCCTTTGAACTTGCTGTTTCTGGTCCCATGCCACTGTCTTTTGGAATCAGTTTCCTCATCTAAGAAATGTCCCTACCAGCTCTGACCACCACTGACGCCATCATGCCTGTTTGGAAAGCCCTCAGCCATTCCCTTCGGGGAGGTCAAAGGAACAACAGTATGAAGGCAGCTGAGAAGTAACTGCCAGGTTGTTACGGAGAGGAGGTCTCCTCCTACTTTTCCATAGTCACGTTTTAGGGAAAGGAATCCCTTCTACCCTGATCCCAACAGAGAGTCCATCTTCACTTGCAATCTTTCAGTGATGGAGACCTCACTGCTTTGCAAAATTGTCATCCCAATTCTCAGGCTCTATTGATCATAATAAAAGATCTCCATTATTTTAAATTAAACTGCAAAGGACTTAGAAATTCAGAAGTGGCACCTCTTTCCTTGGACAGTCCTTTGTATGACAGAAGAAAACCAACCTACTTGCCTTCTTTTTCCTCAGCCAATCATCGCCAGGTCTATAGGACATTCTACATGTGATGCGGGTTCCAGCACTTGGACCTAACTTAGATGACTGATTTGTCAACAGTTAGACTAGCCATAAAGTTTACTGCATGCCTAATACTATTCTAAGTGCTTTGACTTCAATTATCTCTTTTAAAATTCAAGCAGTCCTGTGAGACAGGTACAATTCTATTCCCATTGTATAGATGAGGACAACAGAAAACAGAAAACTTAATTTACCCAAGACACAGGACCAGTAAATAGCGGAGCCACACACTCAAACTAGCCAGTCTGACACCAGAGGTCACACTACTCGTTACCACTCTGCTCCGCCACCTCTCCGCTAACAAGCCCGTGTCTAGTTAGCGTGAGTTCAGACTAAGACTCAGACCTTCCGGCTCCCAGTCCAGTGCTCTTTCCACCACGTTACATTGTTCCAAGTGTGGACAGGACGAGGTTAGGAGAAAGCAGGGGGATGCTGGGAAAGGAGAGAGTACAGACTTCCCAAATCGAATTCCCCAGGAGAACAAGATACCCACAGAGCTTTTACTTCTGTTACCGAAAGTAGAAAGTAACCTTCCCTATTTTCAAATTTCATCAAGAAAATGAGCCTTGGCAAAGACAGAAAGGAAAACTTGCTCTAAAAAAGGCTCTAAGACTCAGCTTAATTCCCACACTACAGGCATCAGAGCAGACAAAGCTCAGGGACGTCTTCACTTTGAACCAGGAAGGAAGCAATAGCCTCCAGCCACAGGTCTTGTCACCTGAGGCTACTGAGGTGACGAAAATTTGTGGTGAAAGCTTCTTTGTATAGTATTTTCCTTCTTCCCCAGGGAGTTGAGAGGTGGAGTACGGAGAAAGGGATGGAGTCAGCCTACAGAGCTGAATCTCAAAGATTTCATTAAGAAACTGAACTGTCTGTTTATCTATTTTCTATAGAGTAGTGTGTACCTGCGAATCCCAAACTCTTCGTTTATCCCTCCCAGCCCTCCTTCCCCCTCTGGTAACCATAAGTTTGTTTTCTGTGTCTGTGAGTCTGTTTCTGTTTTGTAAATAAGTTCATTTGTCTTATTTTTTTTTTTTTAGATTCCATTGTAAGTGATTTCATGTGATACTTGTTTTTCTCTGTCTGACTTACTCCACTTAGTATGATCGACTATACTTCAATTAAAGAAGAAAAGAAATTGAACTTTCAGGATGGGCTCATGAAAGCACAAATCTCAGGAAGGAGCAAAGGAGGGAGACAGATGGCAACTGTCAGTGGTGTTCCACGGCAGCAGGTAGGGTGATCTCCCTGAAATGAAAGTCAGCTCCTGTCACTCTGCTCAACACTCCAGTGCCTTCCCTCTTCCTTCCCAGGAGGAGCCTTATTCCAGAAGGTGCTTCACGGTCCTTATTCAAGGTTCTGCTCAAATTATATTAACAAAGGGGCCCATTTTGACCCTTTGACTTAATCTAAACCACTTCTCAGCTTTGTTTTACTTCTTAGCGTACATCACCACCTGACATAAGATTCATTTCTTTGTTTGTTTTTAATCTCTCCTCTCCCAACCCTAGAATATAATACCAAGAAGAGATTTCAGATTGAGTCTAGTTTTTTTTTTTTCCTGCTGTAATCCAGCACTTAAAACTGAGCCAGGTATTTGTGGATATATGAATGAATGAGAAAAAAAAAATGAGCAAAACTAGGAGGAAAAAGAGAAAGCAGATGGGTAAAGATAATAACAAAAGGATGAATGATCCCAGTAGTAAAGAAACTTGAAAAATGAGATTTGCAACCCAAATATGGTGAGGAAGATGAGGCAGGATGAGATAAATCTTTAGTGGTTTAAAAAATAGGAACATTCATCTTGTCTGCAAATCAATTGAGAATCTATTTTAATGGCTTTTTCTCTCTGCACACACACACACACACACACACACACACACACACACACACACAGAATGATTCCAACAGCTTCTGTTTATTGAGCCAGACACATGATCAGCATTAGCTCCAGTCTTCAGAATGACCCAAAAGCTCTGAATTACTATCCCCACTTTCCAGATAAGGAAAGTAGGGGCAAAAAAAAAGCTAAGCAATTTATTCAGAATAGACAAAAGTTGAGAACAATCCAAATGTCCCTAAATAGATGAATGGATAAACAAAATGGTATATCTATACAACAGAATAGTATTCAGCCATAAAAAAGGAATGAAATAATGATACATGCGACAATATGGATAAACCAAAAAATAGTATGCTAGGTGAAAAAAGCCACACACAAAATCACATGCTGTATAATTCCATTAATATGAAATAAGCAGAATAAGTAAATCCACAGAAAAAGAAAGCAGATTTGTGGTTACCAGGGGCTGGGAGGAGAGGAATGGGGAGTGACTGCTTAATGGGTGTATATGGGGTCTCCTTTGAGAGTGATGAAATGTTTTGGAATATAACTGTTTGCACAACACTATGAATGTACTAAATGCCACTGTATTGTACACTTTAAAATGGTTGATTTTATGTTCACCTTAACCAATTAAATTAAAAGGCTGGCAACTTGCACAATGGTAAAGTGAGTTCTTCAAGTTGAAATGAAAAGCCACTACACAGCAATAAAAAAGCATATCAAAGTATAAAACTTATCGGTAAATTTATAGACAAATACAGAATACTGTAATGGTGGCATATAAAACGTTTTTTATTTTAATGTAAAAGTTTAGAGACAAGTGCTAAGAATAACTATAACTAGAAGTAATTTCATAATGGATATACAGCATAAAAAGATGCAAATGGTCACATCAGTAGCATAAAGTGTGTGTGTGTTGGGGGAGAAGTCAAAGTATAGAGTTTTTATATGCAATAGAAGTAAAGTTGTTATTAGCTTAAAATAGACTCATAACTATCAGATGTTCTAAACAAGCTCATGGCAACAACAAAGAAAATAGCTATAGAAGTTAAACAAAAAAGAAGGAAGTCAAAGCATATTACTATTAAAAAATCAGCAAAATACAAAAGGAAGACAGCAAGAGAAGCAAAGAAAAACAAAGTAACTACAAGACAGACAAAACAGTTAATGAAATGTCAATAAGAAACTTTTCCTATCAATAATTACTTTAAATGTGAACGGATTAAATTCCCCAATCAAAAGACAAAGAGTAGCTGAATGAATTAAAAAAACAATACCCAACTATATACTATCTATAAAGACTCATTTTAGAATTAAGAACAAATAAAGGCTAAAAGTGAAGGAATGAAAAAGATATTCCATGCAAACAATAAAAAAAAAAAAAAAGAAAGCAGAGATGGCTATAGTTATATCAGACAAAATACACTAAGTCAAAAACTGACAGTAAGTAAAGAAGGAGATTATACAATAATAAAAAGATCAATTCATCAAGAAGATTTAGCAATTACAAATTGTTTCAAAACACAATGAAATCAGTAGAAATCAGTAACAAAAGGAAAACTGGAAATTTCATGAATATGTAGAAATCAAAAAACACACTTATGAACAACACTGGGTCAATGATATCAAAAGGGAAATAAGAAAATTACTTGAGACAAATGAAAATGAAAACATAACATACAAAAACTTAAGGGATGCTGCAAAAGCAGTACTAGGAGGGAAGTTTGTAGTGATAAACACTTCCATGACAGAAGAAGGATTATCACATTAAAGGGATTATATAAACCAAGACCAAGAGAGATTTATCCCTGGGATGTGAGGATGTTTCAACATTTGCAAATCAATTAATGTGATACATTATATCAACAGAATGAAGGATTAAAATTACATGATTATCTCAACAGATATAGAAAAACACCTTTAAAACTCCAACACCCTTTAATGATGAAAAACTCTCAACAAACTTGAACAGAAGGAAAATACCTCAACATAATAAAGGTCATACATGAATAGCCCGCAGGTATCATCATACTCAATGGTGAAAAACTGAAACTTTTCCTCTAAGATCAAGACCAAGGCAAGTATGTCCATTATCACCACTTCTATTCAATACAATATTGAAAGTCCTAGCCAGAGCAATTAGGCAAGAAAAAAAATAAAATAAAATGCATCTGAATCAGAGAGAAATAAGTAAAATTATGCTTGCAGATGACATAATCTTGTATGTAGAAAACCCTAAAGACTCTGCATACACACACACACAAACTTGTCAGAACTAATTTAAAAGTTCAGTCAAATTACAGGATACGAAATCAACATAGTTCATTTTTATATATATATATACGTGCTTTTATATACATATATATATACATGCTCATTTATATATACTAACAATAAACTAGCCAAAAAGGAAATTAACAATCCTATTTAAAGTAAGATCAAAAAATGCTTTCAATTTTAATATAATAAAATAATAATAAACTTAACTAAAGAGGTGAAAGACTCATCCATTGAAAATTATTCAACAATGCTGAAATTAAAGCATACACAATCAAATGTAAAGATAATCCCGTATTTGTGAAAACAGTTCTACAAATCACATGGAACCACAAAAGACCTTGAATAGCCAATCAATTTTGAGCAAGAGGAACAAAGCTGGAGATCCCAGACTTATAGATTTTTCACAAAGTTACAGTAATAAAAACAGTATGGTATTGGCATAAAAACAGATGTACAGACCAACAGAATGGAACTGAGAGCCCAGAAATAAATTCACACATTTATGGTCAACTGATCTTTGATAAGGGTGACATTAGTCTTGGAAATGACTTTTCGGCTATGATGCCAAATAAACAGGCAACAAAAATAAAAATAAATGAGTGGAACTACATCAAACTAAGAAGCTACTGCACAACAAAGGAACAATCAACAAAATGAAAGCGCAACCTATGGAATGTGAGAAAATATCTGCAAACCATATATCTGATAAAGGGTTAATATGCAAAATACATAAGGAACTCCTATGACTCAAAGGCAAACAACAGCAACAAACAACCTGACCTAAAAATGGTCAGAGGACTTAAATTGCATTTCTCTATAGAAGATACACAAATAGCCAGCAGGTATAAGAAAAGATAGTCAGAATCATCAATCATCAGGAAAATGTGAATCAAAACTACAATGAGGTAATACCTCACACCTGTTGGGGAGGTAATTATCCAAAAAAAAAAAAAATGAGTATTGGCAAAGTTGTGAAGAAACGAACTTTTGAGTGTTGCTGGTAGGAATGTAAAATGGTGCAGCTGCTATGGAAAATAGTATAAAAGCTCCTCAAAAATTTAAAAATAGAATTAACATATGATCCATCCATTCCTGGGAGATATATATATATTATATAATGATATCAGAATTGCAAAGAGATATATGCACTCCCATGTTCACTGCAGCATTAGTCACAATAGTCAAGGGATGAAAACAATGGACAGATGAATGGATAAAGAAAATGTAGTATATACATTCAGGGGAATATTATTCAGCCTTAAAAAAGGCAATCCTACCATATGCAACAAAATGGATGAACCTGGAGGACACACTGCTAAATGACAAGCCAGTAACAGAAAGACAAATACTGCATGACTCAACTTATATGAGGTATCTAAAATAGCCATACTCATAGAAGCAAAGAGTAGAATGGTAGCTGCCAAGGTCTAAAGGGGAGGAGGAAATATGAAGTCATTGTTCAATGGGTATAAAGTTTCAGTTATGCAAGATGAGTAAGTCCTAGAGGTGAAATGTGTGACATCAGCCAGTCCTTAAATGCACACCACCCCTCACCTGCCACCATCACTACCACAAGGTAGAGATGGATAAAACATGTAAGTCAAAGTCAACTCATCCTCCTGCCCAGTGCAATTTGGGCACTTCCAGAGGAACAGTCACTTTGCCATCACTTGGGCTTTATGAAATCTAGCCCTGGAACAGTGGATCTTGTTAATATGTAGAATTAGAAGGTGGGGGTAGGGTCTGAGATTCTGCATTTCTAATAAGTTCTCAAGTGATGCCAATGCAGCTATTCCAAAGACTACATATTGAGCAGCAAGACTTATACCACAATAGCCCGAAATACTTCCATGTAACTACAGCAGGGACTAACAACCATCTCATTTGATTCAACAAGCTCAGTTTCCCTCTTTGGGTTTAGAAGACTTGAGTCCTGTTACTCAACAGGCCAGCAATCTTAGCATCTTCCTACTGCATGTTCACATGGAGAAAATTAGCCCCATTCTCAAGCTCATGACAGTTGTATTTAGCCTCGCCGCTTATGCAGGTAGTGTAGGTTTCCCTGGAAGGCAGGAAACACTGTCTAATAATAGTAGTGCCTTATTTTATACATGGTTTATAATTTACAAATGCACTCGTGTGTCAGCTCATATCAGCTTCACGATGCTACTTGGAAGTAGAACAGAGGGGTGTACTATAAACTGCTAGACAGAAGCAAGCAGAGTGCCTTCAGAGTTGGAGTGATCAGGGAAAACTTTTAGAAGAAAGTGACATTGAATACGGAAATCAAGAATAGATAGAGTTTCATGTAGGTGAGGAGTGGGGAAAATAACATTCCAAGAAAGGAAGATGGGATGCAAACACACAGTAAATATTTATTGAGTTACTTCTCTGAAACCCACTGAAATCAGCAAAGATGTTTTAACTTTATTCGGTGGGAAATAACACCGTAAAAATTTTTTAATTCAAGGATTAATGCAATCAGATTCACACAAATGCAGAAGTACCTGCATTTGTTACAGGCAAAACTGGTGAAAGTGAAGCTAGTCAGGGATTACTAAAGAGGAAGAAGCCTGAACTTAACAGTAAAAGGAAAAAAAAACACTTACAGGACCTTGTGCCTGATTGGATATAGAGTGTGACAGAGGAAATATCAACAGTTGACACTATTAGAAAAGATAAGCTTTTAAATCTCAAGAGCCATAAAAATGTGCATGCCCTTTGACCTAAGTATGTTTTACTGGGATTTCAGACTAAAGAAATAAATTTTCCTCAAACAAAATCTCTTTCTACAAATAGATTCATTGTAACATTATTTATAAAAGTAAATATTGGGGAAGAACCTAAATATTCATCACATGGTACAATTAAGCAAATTATCATACAATAAAATAAATGACATTGTAAGATTAAATTTAAAAATTAAAGGATATTTTTTTAAAGATTTTTTTTAAGTAGACAGAGAGACATATTCCCTGGGTAGAAAGAGTTAACGCCTTAATGATATCTATTTTTTTTTCCAAATTAATATATAAATGTAGTGTAAGACTAACTTTTTTTTAATTTGGACAAATTGATTTTAAAATTTTATGGGAAAATAAATATATCACATTTATCAAGAAAATTTTAAAAAGAAAGACCTTGCTCAACCACTTGTACTAAGAAGTATTAAACTATACTGTTTTTACAATACAGTTATCAAAATTGTGCATAATTAGCATGCAAATAGTCATGATAAACAGAACAGAATAGTGTCCAGAATAGATATAAATATATGTGGAAATGTATGTTATTTGACAGTAGAAATCAGTGGAAAAATTGTGGATTTTTCAATAAAAAGGAATAGGATAATTGACTGTGCATTCAGAAGAAAATTAATTTAATTCTCCACTTTATATAATATTTAAAGACAATTCCCAAGGTTATTAAAGATCTTTTAAAAAAAAAACTTTTAACAGTATTAGAAGCAAGGAAGAATAGAGAAAACTCAGAGCCTTAATAGAATATAATTGATAGATTTAAACAAGTGAAAATTTAAAACTTTGTGCAGTAAAACAGCCCATAAACAAAATCAAGGGAAACATGACAGGCACAGGAAAACGTTTACAATGTATTTAACAAAGTGCTAATAAAATATAGTAAAGTAGACATCAAAAATTAATTTTAAAAATATACCAGAAGAAAGAGAGATGTAGGATTGACCAGCCAAAGCATAAGAGAAAAAAATTCAAATGATGATAAGCATATTAATTCAACCTCACAAGAAGTCAGGGGATGGTGAATTAGAACAATACTAAGTCACAATACTTTGTTGATTGAACTAACATAAATTAGATTGATAAAATTCAGTACTGGCAAGGTTGTGAGAAAACATCCTTGGTAGGAGTGTATTCGAGTAGGAATATGTATTGATAAGTATTTGGGGGAGAATTTAAAGGTATATATGAAAATTTAAAATGTTCGTATCCTCTGACTCAGTAGTCTCACTTCTAGGAATTTCTTCTACAACATTTTTGGAGAGCAATTTAGCAGTGATCTAGCAAAATTTTACTTCTCATTCCCTTTGACCTAGCAATGCCATTTCTAAGTATCTGTCCTAAGGTACATGCAAAGATAATCATGGCAGCACTTTTTACAGTAAAAAATTAAAATTACCAACGATCTAACAATGCAAGAACAATAGAATAAATTACAAACTAGACAGCAATTAAAAAGAAAAGGTTAAGTCTGTAGCTTGAAACCTGGAAGACATACTGTGTGAAGTTTAAAAAAGACAAGTCATAGAAATTATTCAATTTTTAGTTTAAACAATAGAAGCATGTCATATAAGGACACGACCACATTCGTGTAGGATAGAGGACAGATATGCACCAATAAGTGAATGGTGGTCACTTCCGGAGACGAGACTGGATGAAAGGAGGAGAGGGTGTGATGAAGGACCAAACACACAACTGTTCCCATTCAGGAAGGAGAAGAAGCAAGAGGGGTCACAGCAAAAGGCAGCAGAGGAATGCCCCAGAAAGACAGAGAAGTAGGGGAGGACAGGGACTCAGAGCCGAGGAATGAGAGCTTCAGGATCAAGGAGCGAAGGGGAGCAGACGCAGCAGAGAGACCCAGGCGGACACCCCCTGAGAGCAGGTGAGAGTAGTGGGGAATGTCGGGGTGCAAAGGGGATTAAGGCAGCCTTTGTCCCCACTGCCTGTGCATCTTTGTAGAAACAGAAATCAAGACCCCACCCTAAAACTCCTGAATTAGAAGTTCTGCAAGTGACACCCAGATACGGTATATTTGAAACCCTCTTCAGATGACCGACATGTGCAGCCAAGATTACGAACCACAGAGGCATGGCATTGAGAGGGCAGTGAGTCAGGGAGGCTGAGGGCAGAGCATGCTTTCACTGTTTGACAGATGAAGAAAGGAGTGAATTAAATTGTAAAGCCACCAAAAGGGTTAGCAGCATCAAGGAAGATGGAAGGATGCTGTAGGCTAAGGAAGAAGCCCCTGGGGCAGAAAACATTAAATATGAGAGAAAGGTAGGGGGAAATGGAAAGGGGAAAAAAATGGGCTTAATGTTTCTAGACTTTCTGTTATTTGTCAGGCATTTCACATACGTGATCATTACTCTTTTTACCAGTAATTAATAATCACCACTATTATTTTTTGAGACCAATATCACTGTATCTGATTTAGAGTGAGGCAAGTGAGGGTTAGGGAATCCAAATAATACCAAAGACCCAAACCCATCCCAACATCTGGTCTCTTTCCCCTGCACTGGCTGTCAAGCAAGGTCTTGCAGGCAGTGGGCAGGGCTGGGGTCTAGGACTCAGCTGGAGGAGTAGCTGGGGAAAAAGGAGGAACACCCCCACTGAGGCAGTGACAAGACAGACGTGTAAGAAGGTTACACACATGAAGGGACCAGAGCACGTTAGTGTGTAGAAAAGGAGACGAGGCAATGGGGAAAGAAGCTAAGGTTCATGGTGGACTTCCTTCATCATCTCAGTAAAGCCGGGGCAAGGTAATTAACCCACTGAGTACTGCGTGTGAATGCTAGTGGTTCACTGACATGACTTGTGCTG
Source organism: Camelus ferus (assembly GCF_009834535.1). Classification (NCBI taxonomy): domain Eukaryota; kingdom Metazoa; phylum Chordata; class Mammalia; order Artiodactyla; family Camelidae; genus Camelus; species Camelus ferus. The sequence continues at coordinate 24,446,128 of NC_045698.1, read as the reverse complement.
CACAGCGGAGGAGAAAGCCAGTCTCGCCCGCCTCACCCAGTGAGATGTGGATTAGTCACTCAACAACCAGTCAGGAAGCCAGGAACACAGATGAGCTGAGCTGCCTGCAGCTAACTAGGAACCACGAGGAGGAAAAGTGAGGGCCCTACCTTCCAAGAGCTGACAGTCTAGAGTTATTAGGATGATGCTTTTTTCACCAGCTATTAAAATTGTCTGATTAGAACTACTCCAAAAAAACTAATGACCCCTTGCTTTGCAAAGGTCATGTAGAAATAGTCTGCCATTGAAGATCCCATATCACCTAGGGCTTTGGAAAATCAATAGGAGTTGCATACCTTTGTGGCCTGAGTGAAGGTAAGTACGCACAAAAGAGGCGTCTCCCATCAGCAGAGAGAAGCAGATGGCATCCACAGTTTCATGAACAAGGTCATATTACTGAACAGGAAGCATCAGGTGATTATGTCTTTCCAGGTGCCTCTGGTTTCCAGTCCAGAAGGATCACCTAAGCATCCTGGGATTTCAGTGGCTTCCTGAGACTTGGCAAGTGGCTGCTACTGAATGTCATTTGCTGATTATTCCACAGTGGCGGTCACTCAAAAGGGAAAAGGCCACACAGCATTCTAATAACCTTTTTTTGCTGAAACTCCATAGTCTTTGTTCAAAATATCTCCTTGGTGCCCCTGTGGGTTATGAAACAATCAGATGCGATATTAATAGCATCAAACAGAAGTAGAAACTTACTAATTAAAGGATAATTATTTGATTCAGGCAACTAGTATTACTTGTTTCATTACTTTTTGTCAGATAAAAAGGTGGTGGTTGTGGTGGTTGTGTCTGGTTTTATTACCAGGAAAAAAAAAGTCAGACCCACGTACAGCTCTATTAGAAATGATAAATTCTATATTCACGGAAAACAGCAAAAGAGTGGAGTCTTTCAGCACCACCAATGTATTCTACTCATGTGGCAGAGAATAAACAGACACTCTGCAAGTTTCAGGTTTGGGGTATCAAAAAAGAAAGCAAAACCCGCTGTTTCAGGTCACTGACTGTTTTGTTTTTCTTTTGCCCCTTTCATTCTGTCCCCTCCTTCCCAGAGAAGGTGAGATTCAAATCCCTGGGGCTCCCCTCAAATGCTGTGAAGCTGCAGTTCAAGGTTATTCAGAAGTTAGGAAAGAAATTCGACACGGGGACACTCCATATCTTGGCTGCCAGGAGAAATATCACCTTTGAGGTCACTCCATTCATGAAGACATTTTTGTGAGTGTTTTGTCAGTCTGTGTTTTGGTGCAGTTCCAGTGGAAGATGTGGGGTCCTCATCAGGCAATACCAAGCTGGGGAGAATCCGTCCTTTCTTCTCCACCTCTCTGCTGCGTTCCCGCTCCCCGAGCTGCCTCCCTCACCTGGAAAACTGGCCGGCTATGGACATTGGCGGGCTGAAGACAATGACTGTTTTGCCTCCAGCAAGGAGCAGAAATGTTGTAACCCTGACTCCTCCTCCAAATAAAGAAAGAGTGAACAAGTGCACTTGGGCTTCTTCTCACAGAGCCGCCGGGCTGCCGGAGCCCGGGCTGACATTCCCAGACTCGCGGCCTTCGGGCTGGGCTCCGCGCCCCCCGCCCCCACGGCCCCCCCCCCCCCTCGCCCCCCGCCCCCTTCCCCTTCGGTCTTACGGGCTCCTGTCCGGCTTTCTGGATTTTACCAGCTGTTCGCGAAACCGCGCTACACGCGATGGAGCTCCACGTCCTTTGGCAGGAAGTGCCCACGGACTGATACGGCAGACTTAGCCCCCGGCAGAAGTGAGTACCCAGCGCGGGCTGAGCCGAGCGGCCAGGGGCGGCGCGGCGCGGCGCGGGGGCTGCGGGGTCGAGGCCGCGGGCGGGCGCGAGCGGAACGCGGGCAGCTCTGGAAAACGCCGGAAACCCGCCGGAGCCGCCCGGCGGCGGCAGCCTGGGGGAGAGCCGGGGCTCTGACTGCACGGATGTCCCTTCTCAGAGGAACTGAAAATACTCTATCCGCCCTCCGTTCCCTTCCACCCGCTGCGGCTTTTACAACTGCACACATTAGTGGTTATAAAAGACATCTTCAGATGCACCCTTGAGAATGAGTTTCGGCGGGGTTGTGGGATTCTCGGAAGGTACATTGCGTCGAATTGAAAAGAGGAAAATAGCGGGGAGAGGGAAGGGGCTCATACAGGTGATGTGCAGACAGCGGGCTGGAGGACTCGCCCAGCAGCAGCGGTGCCGGCGGCAGGTGCCGGCGGCAGCGGCCGCCGCCTCCCGGGTATCCGGCGTGCTAAGTTGAGTGGTACCCGCACTGACCCGAAGGCGCAGCGCTCCCTCCCCAAAGGCAGTGGGAGTAGTGGCAGGTAAGCAGACTCCTGGCTCTAACCCGCAACCTGGAGCCGAACGGAGGCGCCTTGACCTCAGCAGAGCAATTCCAGCTGGAGAGGAAGGAAGCCGGGAGAATCCTCTGGAGAGGAGCAGAGGGGAAAGGAGGGGGAAGTCGGGCAAACTCAGGTAACCGGGGAGCCAGAGCGCTGCCAAGCGAGGGTTGGAGTTCTAGCTCTATGAGTGGAGAGTATCCTTTTAGTGACCTCTACCTGTGTCCCGGGGAAGCAGCCCACGTTGCCCTAATAACAAACAAGTGAGGATTTTCGATGGTTGGACTTGAAAAATGGTTGCAGAACCTTATTATGAATCTGGAGGGTTTCATTTGTTTTCATTCATCAAGTTGGCTGGCATAGATTTCCCACCAGAGTCTCATGCTTCTCAGTCAGTGGAGTGCTGCTAATCCCAGCCCTGCCTCTGGCTGTGCAAATTTGCGCAAGACATTTGCCCTCTCTGGGCCTCAGTTTTCCTTGCAACATTTAGGAGATGTGTGTGTGTGTGTGTGTGTGTGTGTGTATCCCATTAAACATTATATGTGTGTATACCTACACATGCACTATATGTATTTAGATCACTATATATATGATTCATATGAATATATATAATTAATGGGGTAAAAGTGTTGCTGAATAGTGTAAGGAAGAAGCTGATGATAATTTTAATTTTAGTGGTTCTTAAAAATTGGGGATCATACATCCTTTTGAGAATTAGCTGAGTCCTCTCCCAAGAGGGGAGGGAAAATGTTCTTATGGAATGTACATAAAGTTTTGCAAGCAGTCCCCGAAGGCTTGCAGACATCTCCTGAAGACCTGAACCCCAGGTGAACATCCCTTGCCTTCGTTTTGAGGACCTGCATCAGCTATCCAGCCAAACCTCTGCTGGCAGCTGGGCTGGCTGGGGGAGTAGTCTGCAGCCTTCCCCAGGGGTCTGGAGTCAGTCATGCTGCCAAAGGAAAGAGCCCTCCTTTCCTGAGTGAGCTCCTGGGACACTGTGTCCCAAGGGCTTCACCAGTCTGTCTCGCTGGGAACCCTCCATACAAACTCTGTTAATGACTTTCATATGGTGATAGTCCTCACCCCTGGAGTTTTCAATCCTACAAACAGTACAGGAGAGCCACCTGTAGAGGGTGATAGTCTCAAAGGGAGCTCTTCAGGTCCCCTAGCTGAATGTCAGACAATGGGACCAAGCCTTGGCTTTGAAACTAAGTACTGTTCGCTCCCCAGTGCATAATAGGAATAGTAATGGCCTCTGCACTTTTCCTTTAAGATACTAGGGACTCACACCGTGTGGGACGTGAGTCTTCCATTGGTAATGCCAACAAGGTGTGGCAGAGAACACAGGGAGCTTTGGAGCCCAACAAACTGGACTTCAGATCTTGGCTCCCACACATTGGCAAGTCACTGAACTTTGCTGAGCCTCACTTTTCCTGTTGGTAAAATGGGAAACACTACTGGCCTTCTTGCACGGTTGTTAGGAAAATACAAAATGGAAATGCCTAGTCTATAGTCAATGATGAACTGCTATTATTGATATTAATACGAGATTATAACTAAGTGTTAAATAGTCTCGTTTTTTAGAGCAATTTCTTCTCTCTCTTATGGGGCTTTTGTCAACAAAAGAATGAGTGAAATCAGTTCTGGACTAGTTATTCTAAAAGATGAGTGGTGGGTTCAGAATACAGGGTCAACTTTACTGTCTCACCTTTGTCAGGCAGAGCACTCTGTTATGCCAAGCAGGTGAAATGTGTCCAGACTGGCATGGAGTCTCGACCCTTTCTCTCAATTCTCTTTTGGCCCATAACTTAGAGTACAAAACAGCTAGACCTGTGCCTGTAGCTACAAGCATCTTGGCGTGGAAACTGGAGAGGTCTGATGGCTGCATCCATCTCCAGATATGCCAGAAACTCTCTGTAAAGGGAAATGTCTCCATTGTCATCTATCAGAGCTTGACACAAATTTATTCGACTCAGCTAATACCTGCAATCTTGATGTCTCCCTCTCTCCCTCTCTCCTCTCTCTCTCTCTCTCTCTCTCTCTCTCTCTCTCCTCTCTCTCTCTCTCTCTCGGAAATACTTCTCAAAGAAATATCAGAACCTTAAAAGGAAATGGGATTCCCTCAAAGTAGCCATTCCAAAGATAGATCAGGATATCCCGGCATCCTTGCATACAAAGATGACAATGTTGATACCTACTATTCATCGAGCCTTCAAGATGTACTGAGCACTTTCCTGCAATCCTTCAGTTAGTTCTCATAGCAACACTGTGGGGTACAGATTATCACTTAAAGCTTTGCAGATAAGAAAACAGAGGATTAGAGACACTGACATGACTTGCCTGGTCTGCATAGCTGATAAAAGGCAGAACCAGGATCCAAGCCCTGGTTTGTCTGACTTTGACACTCACTCTTGTTCCACTGCCCAGTGCTGCCAGGCTCCCTGGGGTCATACATTTTGCATACTGCCAGCTGGGTCCCAACCCAGTTCTTCTCCTAAAGGGCAGGAATAACCAAAGCTTCTGGATGATTTAAGTGGCAGGAACACATACTTTGCATGTGATACACATCAACAGACAGCAGCAATGAAATCTCCTGTGGAGAATGATTTTCCCACCCCTTCCCAAGTCCAGCCGTTAGACTCAGAGATAAGTAATACTCATCCTCAGCAGGTGAGGCTGCTCTCGGCCACTGACTTCCTGAGCGATGCTTTTAAGTTCAAAAGAACTGGAATTTTCATTGTCTGTTACCTTTAGAATAAGGACACTGTTTCCATTTGCCTCCCTGTGTTAAGTGTTCCTTCGTTCATTCATTTATTCCACAAATTCCTGCTGAGCTCTGAATAAGACAAGGTCGTGGCTTTCATGGAGCTTCTATGCTGGAGACAGTGACAAAGAGGTAGGTGAGCAAATACATAAATCAGATAATTTCAGATATTGATAAATGTTATAAAGGAAGTAAAGAGGCTAGGGGCTAGAGAGTAACAGGGTTTGGGGACAACTTTAAATAGGGCAGCCACAGTGGTAGAGTGCATGCTTAGTCTGCTCTAGTCAGTCCTGGGTTCAATCCCCAGTACCCCATTAAAAAAAATAAATACAATAAATAAATAAACCTAATTACCTCTGCCCCCCCCCAAAAAAAATTAAAAACCAAAACAAAAATTTGAAGAGTTATTTAAAAATTCAGTAAACTCATAAATAAATAAATAAATAAATAAATAAATAAATAATGCAAGCAGAGAAGATTTGCATAAGAAGGTCACCCTTAAACTTAATCCTGCCTAATAAGAGGGCGCCAGCCCCGTGAAAGACTGGTGACAGGGCTGCCTGAGCAGAAGAAACTCTCCCTGGAGGGAAAGTTCTGGAAGCAGTAGAGCCTCCAATACAGTGAGATGTCCCCTTACAAACCAAGCCGGGTTTTATAAAGGGGAATCATTGTTTGAATCCTGTTACACTCTTCTAGGCAGTTCTGTGTACTTGATACCCATCTTATTTAGTATTTCCCACAATCTGGTGAGTTAGCTATGTTGTCTTGATTTGATAAATGAAGAAGCATCTAGCCCAAAGTTATAAAGCTGGTGTTTGAATCCCATTGTCTGTTTTGCTCCAAGGGCCAAAACTTTTTGCTAATACAGCATGTGGCCAGTGAGACCATCTCTTCTAAGGGATAGCGAAAGAGCTACCAGAAAGACAACATTAAAAGTGTATTAGGCAGCTAGATGCGAACAGTGATTCCTGCCTGGCGTCCCGGTTTCTGGTGAGCTTGTCCAGACCTGCCCTGTGCGGTGCAGTAGCACTAGCGCCGTGTGGCTGCTACACGCTTGAAATGTGACCAGTCCGAACTGAGACGTGCCCTTATGTGTAAAATACACCCTAGATTTCAAGGACCTAGTACCAAAAAATACATCGCTATCTCAGTTTTTATACTGATTATAAGTTAGAGTGGTAATATTTTAGCTGTATTGGTTTAGACGAACTATTATGAAAATTAATCTTATGTGCTTCCTTTTAATTAATTTTAATGTTATTAATAGACCATTTTAAATCACACATGCGACTGGCATATTTCCATCAAACAGGACTGGGATAGACTAATCAGCTGAAAGAGATATAATAGGAAATTTTTCTTCCTTCTTCCTAACATAACTCTTCCTTTATTCTTGGCTCAGACTCCTCCAATCTGTCCCCAAATTCAGTTACTTGGTTAAGCAGTAGACAAGAGAAAAAGAGGTCCGTCTGTGGCCTCCCTCACCCTCCTTTTTCTGCGGAGTGGGTGATCATTTGAAGTCTAGTACATCATGCCACTGTTGGATTTGATGAAATAGATGACTGAATGGTGCCTTTCATCACCAGGACCCATCCCCTCACTCATGCAAATCTCAAGAAGCTTTCAAACATCGTATGACCAAAGTGTCATTTTTGAATCTGGATTTAGCTTTATTTTAAAATCACTTCCCAGGACAGTATTTTTGTCATTCTGGTACTTTGTAAATCAGCCTAGGAGACAGCCAGAGTTTCATGTCTGTGGGCAAAGCTCATTAAATAAATCATCTCACTGTGGTGATAAATGTTTCTCCATTTCTGTCCTTTGCTTAAAACAGCTTGAACAAGATACAGTCCAAGTTTCCAGAAGGACATTCCAAGGACATGACAGAAGGCCGCTTTGGTTTCTTTTGTCCACTAGTTAAAGTGGCCCTTGAATATATCAAAGAAGTAAAAATATGACTTTGTCTTGAAATTTCATTTATTCCGAAAGGAAGAACAGTCAGGTTCCGGTGTTGTTAGAGGAAGCCTCTGGCCTGAGAGATCAGAGGCCTGAATTCTGCTTTTTTCTACTGGTTGGTTTGTGTGTATCAGAGTTGATGAGCTAATACCACGTAAATGGTGATGGGAAAATATACTATAAAAAGGTTGACTGTGAACTATAGACCTTTGCCCGCAGGGGAGTTTCCTTTCTGGGCTTGAACAAGGTATACAGGCATTCCTCAGAGAGCGTGGGTTTGGTTCCAAACAACTGCAGTAAAGCAAATAATCGCAATAGAATAAATCACAACTTTCTTGGTTTTCCAGTGTAAATAAAAGTTATGTTTACACTATACTGTAGTCTCTTAAGTGTGCAGTAGCATTATGTCTAAATGTACCTATCTTAAATTAAAAAACACTTACTGCTGAAAAAAAAAAGGCTAACCATCATCTGACAATACAATTTGTAAAAACAAAATATCTGCAAAGTGCAATAAAGTCCAGTCCAATAGAATGAGGTCTGCCTGTACAAGATGCTTTCTGAGACAGACAAGTAGCATTTGTTCATTTCCACTCGAAATCTAAATCTGGGGGGAAATGGCAGTAAGAACGTGCCAGGAATGAATTTTAGTGTGTCTACATCAACAGTAATACATATTTTTCAACATCTTCTAAGCCAAGAAGTCTGTGCCAGACTCCATGGGGAAAATGTAAAAATCCTAAAACAAGGATTTTAGGGGGAGCGTATTATCTAGTTGGGAAGATGGGCATAAACATGAAATGCCAGGAGCAATGTAAAATAACGCTAAGCGTTACACGAATGGACGTTTATAGACTTGGGGGTTCCAGAGGGCAGTGAGCGTGTAAGCCCGAAAGTACATTGAAAAAGACAGGGTAAGAGGTGGACATTGTGGGATGTAAGGCTAAGCTGCAGACAAATGCAGAGGGGAAGAAAAGACGCCCCAAGCAAGGAAATTTGTACAACTGGTCTTGGTGATGGAAATGTGCATGGAGTATGTGGAGATGTGAAAAAGAGCAGCTGGAATCACCAGGGAAGCTTTTAAGAAGTCCTGATTTTTATTCATTTTCATTTAATTAATTTAGAAATGGGGCCTGAGGGCCAGTGTTACGGTCATCTTTGTTGTTTTTAATTCCCCTGGATATTCTAACGTGAAGCCAGAATTGAAAATTTACTGAGCAAAACCACAAGATCTCTGTCTTATAATAATGGGAAATGAAATTAAAAGGGTAGTACTTTAAAGGAGGTGAAATGGACAGTCAAGAAGTATGGTCTTTATTTTGCGGAAACTTTATAATCATGTATATTTCTATGCAGTCTTTTGAATTCACAGACAGTCGTTGTTTGTAGTCATTGTTTGCTGTTGACTTGGACTAGCTGAAACATGTAACCAGCTGCGCATTCCCGTACTCTGTGTGCTTTTGGGGTACCCTGTAGTCAACCCTGGCTAAGCGTGGGCCAACTGGTATCTCATAGCTCCTTGTATTCACCAGGCTTTATGTAATCATTGCAAAGGGCTGCATTATCATGCCCATTAGTGCCCACAGTAGCTATTTTATAACGATCTGTAACCTTCCCTCACCTCTCCAACTTTACAAATCGGGAAATGGAGTTTAATTACTTGCCTTGAGCCTGGAGGCTTGCTGTTGACAGAAGTGAAATTAGGATTCTCAGCCACTGAATTCCCCGTCATCTTTTTGGACTCCTAAAATGTGTGTGCCCAGTCTCCCATTGGTGTTAGAATACTCTGTACCTAGCCATGTTATTTCTTCAATGAATGAATGAGTGTGACGGGTCAGTAGGTAAAAGATGACTCGTCCGCTGGAGCTGCCAATGCTGTGATTCTGAGTGTTTGTGACCCACAGGCAGCCACAGGGGTCCCTGAAGTCCCATCCCTACCGTCTCGGAGTTTCCATTGGAATGAAAGCTTGGTCATGCGTTCTTACAGCTCCCCCAGTCTTACCTCTGAGTAGTGAAGTCTCCCTCACCCCAGAGCTTTCAGGCTGTTCTGATTTCTCTCCTCTGAAGCTTCTATTCACTGAAAGGATACTGATTTTTGCTACACACCCAAAAATAGAGAAGAAAGCCCAGCGATTTTCACAGCTGCATTTTTAAAGAATTCTTTGTTTGTCTTAAGAACTTCTGGATTTATTGCCAATGATGAAGCTGGCAGGTCTTTATGAAGGGCAGTGGAAAAAGGCTCGGTCTTGCCACTACAGCCTCATTACGACAAGAAGATGTCAGTTTTGTTCCTTTCCACAGTGGTTATTTTCTTTTTCCCGGGCTTGAAATCCATTACTGATTTAAGAACAATTTCTAGTGTCTTTCAGCTATAGCCCAAATCAAGCCTCTAAAACAGTGGTCCTCAATTCTGACTGCACATGAAAATAATCTTGGGAGCTTTAAAAAATCCGGAGGCCCAGGCCCCCACCCATAAACCCATTAAATCAAGATTCTGGAAATGGAGCCTGGATTTCCTATTTATTTACAGTTCTCCACATGAGCTTCACTAAGAGCTGACCGAACTTCTCAGCTAAGATCCAAATCTTAATTACTTATTTCTGTTTCTTCTTTTGCCTTGTTTTAGATCTCATGGACCCGAGAGAACCATTCAAACCTTATTTTCATGGGGTAGCAACTTCATCATTCTGCTCTTAGGAAAGGAGAATTTCTAGCATAATGTTAAGATTTCTTCCCATATAAACTACTTCATAGTCAGAGTGGCCCTGCATAACCTAATGACTACAATTTCTGTATGTGCAGTTGGGAAAGCAAGTTGCCAGAAGCTTTGTAATTATGAGATTGAAAGATAAAAGTTAAACTTCCCTGCTACCGTGTACTAAATTTCCCAATTGCTATGTTGATCTTTAGTCAATCAACACTTGCTTTTGTGTCTCAGCCATTTTAAAGCCAATTAACTCCATTCCTGTCCACACCCTTATTAAAAATATAATTATGGCAGTATTCTCTGTCATTGGGTAGACTTTACAAGGTGAATTACCCAAGAACTAACTAGGTTGTGTAAAACCCTCTCAGTCTCAGGGAATGATTTGGTTGCAGAGGCCACCAGCATCAGACTGGGCTAGGGCAGTCAGGATTTTGGTTTGGAAAGAGCTGAATACAGGTTGCCCCAATATGGAAAAACTTAGGATATGGAACATGATTCCAGAATCAATCTGAGAATGATTATCCAGGATCTGGTTAAGTCTAAGATGCCAACCCTTCTCAGGAGATTGTATTTTTTTTTTTATTGAAATATAGCCGGTTTACAATGTTATGTCAATTTCTGATACACAGCATAATGTTTCAGTCATACATATACATACATGTATTTCTTTTCATATTCTTTTTCATTATAGGTTACGACAAGATATTGAATAAAGTTCGCTGTGCTATACTGTAGAAACTTGTTGTTTATCTATTTTATATATAGTAGTTAGTATCTGCAAATCTCAAACTCTTAATTTATTCCCTACCACACCCTTTCTCCCCAGTAACCATAAGTTTGTTTTCTATGTCTGTGAGTTTGTTTCTGTTTTGTAAATAAATTCATTTGTGTCATTTAGCTTCTACATGTAAGTGATAACATACAGCATTTTTCTTTCTCTTTGTCTTACTTCACTTAGAATGACAATCTCCAGGGCCATCCATGTTGCTGCAAATGGCATTATTTTATTTTTTATGGCTGAGTAGTATTCCATTGTATAAATGTACCACAACTTCCTTATCCAGTGATCTGTCGATGGACATTTAAGTTGCTTCCATGTCTTGGCTATTGTATATAGTGCTGCTGAGAACATTAGGGTGCATGTGTCTTTTCAAACTAGAGTTTCCTCCAGATATGTGCCCAGGAGTGGGATTGCTGGATCATATGGTAGGTCTATTTTCAGATTTTTAAGGAATCTCCATACTGTTTTCCATAATTGCTGCACCAAACTATATTCCCACCAGCAGTGTAGGAGGGTTCCCTTTTCTGCACACCCTCTCCAGCATTTAGCATTTGTGGACTTTTTAGTGATGGTCATTCTGACTGGTGTGAGGTGGTACCTCACTGTAGTTTTGGTTTGCATTTCTCTGATAATTAGTGATATTGAGAATTTTTTCATGTGCCTATTGGCCATTTGTATGTCTTCATTGGAGAAATGCTTGTTTAGGTCTTCTGCCCATTTTTGGATTTGATTGTTTATTTTTTTGATATTGAGCTGTATGAACTGTTTTTATATTCTGGAAATTAAGCTGACAAGGAAGATTTTATTAATATTAAAAATCAACCAATTTTTGTACTAGGTTTTGGGTGGGAGAGGGGAAGGATAGACCACTGAAATTTTCTGGAGTGCTGAGATTGCAAGATTAGAAGATAAGCAATTGTTAAGGAGATTGCAGGGAGATGGATGGGCAAAGGTCTGGCATTAGCCAAGCACTGGCCATTTTTATTCATTCAACTAATATTCATGGAGGGTCTGCTCTGCACCAGGGACCATTCCAGGAGCTAGAGATGGACTGATGTTCTTGCTCATGTGAAGTTTACATTCCAGTGAGAGGAAAGAGATATTCATAGTAAGAAACAAACATATACAATCAAATAAGGTAGTGCTATGAAGAAAAATGTAGTGAGGAAAGAGACTGATAGGAGCTGCTTTCAATAGACTCACAGGAGTTACCCTCTCTGAAGAGGTGGCGTGTGAGCTAGCAGATCGATGCTAAAGAGAGAGCCACACAGAGATCAGGAAGAAAGAAGACCAGCCGGAGGGAGCAGCAAGAGCAAAGTCCCTGAGGTCGGAAAAAGTTTGACATGTTTAAGAGACAGAAAGGAGACCACTGTGCTTGGACCTTAGGAAGGAAGGGACAGAGTCAAAGAGGAAAACAGCTCAGAGGGCCCACGATCGTGAGATGGAGTTAGGATTAAGTGCTTTAAGGAAATCACTGGGAGGTTTTAAGTAGGGGAGTAATGTGTCTTACCCTGCATTTTAGAGCTTTCTTGGACTTCTGTGTGCAGAGTGGATTGTAGACTGGGAGCAGAGGGAGAACTTGGAAGGCTGATCAGGAGTCCATCAAGAGGTGATGATGGGTCAACTAAGGGGTAGCAGTGGGTAGAAGTATTGGGTTCAGGAGTGAATGTGGAGGTGGGGCCAGCAGGGCTTGCAGATGGACAGGGCCAGGAAAAGTGATGCCAGACCTAGTCCTGTGAGATCGCTGCTCCTGCCCTATTTCAACTTGGACCACTGGTTTTGAACCAAAATGGAAAAACATCTAGTGCTATTTGGAAACATTGGGGATTTTGACCTTAGCTTATTTAAGCTGGGGAAGAAAACAAATTCCTGTCCAAGGAGAAATTTCTCTTTACTGGTTTGGGTTTTTTTTTTTAATCTCTAATCATAAAAATTTCATCCTATCTCTTAAGACCATTTTGATGGGTTTTGATGTTTTTCATTACTGTGCTTTTCATAAGTGCTGGAAATGTCACAATCATGTTGCTAGTTTATGTCTTTTCTGATTATTTTGACACTTGGGATGTGTTTACTGAATGCTTGCTGTCAGATGTTTACATGTGGCCTTTCGTAGTTGGTCGGTTTCGCCATATAAACACTAACATCATAATAGCAAGCATTTAATAAGCATTTACTGTATCCAAGACATTGTTTTAACAATTTCACATTTTAATGCTTTATTCCTCCCAACCACCCTTTAATGAATAATCTTACCTATTATTGACTTATAAATAAAGAAACCAAGGCAAAAAAATAAAAGAGGGTAAGTCATTTGCCCAAGATCACACAGCTGGTGAGTAGCAAAGCCAGGTTTTGAAGAATCTGGCTGAGAGCGCAGCTCCTAATCATTAAGCTGTGCCTCTTTCGACCCTTTCTTCCATCACTGAAACTGCGAGTTCAGTGTTGAACTTGTTTCTCCTGCAAAAATCTCAAGGTACCTCTAGGAGTCCCTTCAGCTGGGCCGAGAATGCAGCAGAGGGAATGGAGAGGAAATGGCATAATTCAGAGGCTGGATGATCCCACCCCCTCCAGGAGGGCATCGCATCTAAGCCACCCGCCATCTGCTAGGTGGGAGGACAAACCCCCACCCAGGGAGCAGACTGGACAAAGATGCCAACACCAGAGGACTCTCGAGGAAATTCTCCCTCTTCTCCTCACCCCCCTTCTGCCCACCACACATAGTTCCTGTAGTTGAGCCCTACCTACCTGTCCCTTCTTAAAGGACTGAAAAGATCCAAGTTACTCAATAAGCCGTGTAGCAAATTCTAGTTGCTCTCCAGGTCATCTGAGGCTGGCCTTTAGAAACTAACACAAGAAGAATCATTAATTCATGTTATCACATTTTTGCTTTAAAAAGATTGAAGATTCTCCTGAGTTTTTTTTTTTTAATTCTTATTTTTATTGAAGTGTAGTTGACTTACAATTTAGTTTCATGTGTACAACAAAGGGATTCAGTTATACATATACATACATATTTTTCTTTCAGATTCTTTATTATTAGAATTTAAATGAGTCTGGGGAACACAATATGTCATGCTGTCTCCTCTACATTCTACTGCAGATCTTCTTCCAGAAAGTTCTCCTCTCAAGTGACTTGTTTTTCCAATAATTAACATGAAAGTAACGGACTTTCCCCTCTTCCTAATGGTGGTAACGATAATGCATTTAGCAGAATTAAGGCTTATACAAAGAAATTCATGAAAATTTCTTTAACTCCATTAGTGAATTCTCCAGCAATGACTGTAAAGGCAGTAATTGTGGTGATTCATCTTCTGTGCTATAAGTTTTAACTTGTTACGTATTTTCAATCAAGTAGAAGGCAATCTTTTTTGCTCCAGTTGCCATGGGGTAATTTTCCACTGAGATTGATGTGCATTCATTGAAATTGTTGAATTTATCTAATCAAGTCATCAATCTCTTCATTCAACACTTAGATTTTCAATAAGTGTTAATTTTTAAATGTTATGCATGTCAGGGATTTCCTATAGTTACATTAACTCTCAAATTCAGAACTACAAAGGAAACAAAGAACTATAGTTATACATGCATTAGATTATCATCTCATGGAAGTTAGAAAGATTGCAGTGGAACATCAATTAATTAAAGAAAGCTTGAAAGCCATTTCAGGTCTTTGAATATCCTCTACATAGCTCAGAATCCTATAAGTAGCTTAATTTTAAAAATTCATCTTCAAACAAGTAAGGTCAATTCCTCCTTTATTGGACGGTTTTGATTAAATACTCAGCAGAGAGCAAGGGTGAGTACGTATCAAATGTAGATACATCCAGAAACCAAGTCATTCAAGAATCAGAGCAGTGTGATGGCAGCTGTTTGATCATAGGGGTGACTCCATTTCCTCATTTGGAGTTTGACCGGAGGAGTTTTATTTTTCTTTCAGCAAAGTTTTCTGATTTTACTTTTCAAAGGATATCGCTGAAACCATAACACTGTTCCTATCTGTGACTTTTAAATGTTGATTTATTTTTGTACATGGTTTAAAATTCAAGGTACAAAAGAGAGTTCAACAAAAAATAGGTCTTCCCTCTCCTGTCCCACAGCCCCCCATTACCCCCAGGGGCCATCACTCTTATCAGATTATCATAAAAAATATCCTACACCTTTACAAAAATACACTATGTGTGTAAATATGGGCTGGATGTCTTTTTTTAGTTCTTTCACATCTGAGATGCTGTGACTCTGGGAAAGCAGAGACTATATTCTATTACTGACCTCCCAGTCTTACTAGCACCAATTCTTTATGGGTCCCGGAGCTCCCTGTCTCAACTCAAGTGTACTATTAGAGGATGAACAGCAGTATGTTTATAGAGGGGCTCGTCTGCCAAGTACAAAGGAGAAGAGGAGATTACATGAGATGCCCACCTCTGGATATTGGTGGACATGGGCTCTCTTTTCAGTGGTGATTTTACAAATAATCCAGATGGAGTTAAGTATCAGGGTGAGGACCTGGGATCTAGGCCTCTTTGGGCTCAGACTTCTGCAGGGATGTAGGGGTGTTGGGGTTCACTTGGACCCTAAAAGCTGCTACATATACCCACTTTCAGGAGACCAGAGGTATTAGCTCCTCCTGGCATTCACCGAGCCTCAGCACCATCATGGGTCTCAGAAGTATGTCAGCAGGAGAGGGTTGCCCGGGTTGGATGTCCAGAAGGATGTGTGGAGTGGAATATCAGTCAGTGGAGCTAGCTGCCTGTCAAGATTTGGGAGGAGTATGAGGAAGGACAAAACCTGTGACCCAAGGGAGAATTTGAGAATTCACTCATTCTATCTGCAACATTACCCCCAGCACCTTTATTCATCACCTGGTGTAAGCTAGCCGTAGGTTTATTACTGATGGGCAGCACTATGTGATTCACCTTTGCTTCCTCTGCCTCAGAGCCTAGCAGTGTCTTTCAGATTGCAACATGCCACACTGCAAATCATCACAGATGACAGACGGTCAGAAACTGAATCCTTGCCTACTCCTATCAGTTCTAACTAAATTGCTGTCCATGTAGCCTGAAGAGTTGGAAGTTTGGGGATTACCTGGTTAGGACTGGACTCCAAGGCTGTTAAGGCAGCAGACTGTCTGGTGTTGACCTATGTCAGAGGTTGCCCATGGTCATCACGCACTAATGACCAGTTCTACGCATATCTCATCTAGGGGTTCACACAGGATAGCACGTAAGGGCTAAGAAATAAGTTCACCTCCTCCACTATCATTTTACTGTGTTCCAGAAAGGATTCCCTTTTGCCTCCTCTTACCACACTAAGATGCCCCACGTAAGACCCCAGATCCTTTTCTTGGCCCCACTCCCATTCTGTTGTCTGCTTTCTTCTGCCAAACACCTTCGTCCTCTGAACTGAATGTGCCTAAGAAAGTATTAAAGAACTTGATAAGCCATTCAGGCGCTCATAATTCAAGAAATGAACACCCCCAGCATTTGCATTTTAATGGCAATGGTTCAAACTAAGGTCTCTCCTGGTGGGAATCACTAGCAGCTAGGTAGGGAAAACATTACTGGGGCAAGCGAAGACCTCCAATCACATCTTGCAGTGCCTTCTTCTGCTGCCGATGTATAAATCCCACCATTACAATCATGAGAAGCCTTGTTGGTATCCAGCTGAGTTAAAAGTAAGCCTTCACTGCCAGGGCCCTTACTCTTATTTCTAAACATCAATGAATTAGGGTCTTTTAAAGACCTGGAACTTGCCGTCAGGGTAAGAGTCATTTGTGAGTCTTGCAAATGAGAGCATCACTGGGTTCAGACAGACTCAGCAGAGATCTTAGCCATAACTTTGTAGGGGTGAAGCTGTGGAGCGAGTCAGTTACCTCTCGGTGCCTTATTTTCTCATCTGGACGATGTGGACATTAAAACATACATTCTAGGGTTGCTGGTAGAATAAGACGAAATGAAGTATGTAGAACACTGGCACCAAGGAAGCACTCAGTTTTTGGGAGCTAGTGTCATCTTCATCAAAGAATTCATGACTTGGTGGGAAACCAACAAATGTACAGTCAGCAAGGCAAAATTCCAAGGGCATGGAGTAAGTGTTTAGTCTGAGCTTAGCGTGAATTGATAAGCCTGCAAGCCCCTCAGAAATCCTCTTATGGGCCACTTATTTCAACCCCTGCCCTACTTCTTGTGCTTTGCCAGCCAACCAATGTGGCACCTGTGGCTGACAATCCTTATGAATGGGTTCTCTATGAGCATCTTCTTTTCTGCTGAATGTGCTTAGAGGCTGTGCCACTGAGGAGGTGTGTGACCCGTGGAAAGTTTGCTTCACTTCTTTTGAGCCTCAGTCTCTCTATTCATAAAAACAAGATAATGAAGAAAATGCCTTTATTTCAGAATAATTTTTGAGGATGGAGTAAGATAATGGATGAGAAGCACCTCATCTATAGTTGCCCTTAAAATGAGCTTGCTCCTTTCTCCCGTGACCCCATATACTCAGATGGTTTGAGCAGTGTGTCACACACGGAGGGAAGGCTCTGGAATGATAACAAATAGTTTGTTGATTTGGTGCTTTGTAAACCCAGCCACACAAATGGCACGCTTTCAAGGTCATCGTTCTTGCCAAATACTTAACTGGAAAGCCAAGTTATGAGTCTTTGGGACCCAGATCTGATAAGTATTCAGGGAAACTAGGGAAACTTCTCAAGAGAGATGAAGCAGGAAGATTCGCTGAATAGACCTTCTCCATTTGCCCTACATTCGACGCCACAGGCAAATCAGAGCCGGTTGGGCCGTGTGCAATTCTGAGAAATGAGGAGAAGGCAGAAACACTTGTCCTTCCTCTAGTAAAGCCAAGGCAAGTGGAAGTGCTCAAAAACACATCATCACCTGGCAAGCACAATGGAGAAGGCAGGAAATGTGCTGCAAAAAATCACATTGCCGGTGAAGGCACTGCTCCCTGCTGGTGCTAGAAAGCTTGTCATGCTGGCCTCCAACTGGACAAAGACCTGGGTGGCCAGAGGCTGGGCTGTGCAGGAACTGGGCCCTGGGCACTGAGGATTGAAAACCAACCTCACAAAGCATGCCTACTTCCATTTTTGTGCAATGTAATTATACAGGATTTGTGACTCACTAATCTGCCTGGAAGGCCAAACAATTCCAAAAGCAAAATGCCTGGCTTCTTTTGGCCAAGAGGAGGGGGCTTTGGACTTGGTTGGCTGTGTGACACCACTCCTTGGTGACTATACCAGGAGTAACTGTCAGGTTTAGATGCTTGCTCTTATTCACTATTTAATTTTGGTTCTTGCCATTTATTTCTAATTTCTTAGACGCAATTGCAGTGAGTGATATAAAAAGGTAACTTGCATTTGTGAGCAATGTGTATAGGAAGAATCCAATAGTGAAAATCTGTAGGAGACTAACATAGATATTGGAACTACAGAAATATGTGCTCCAAATATCCTGCATTAGGTCGTTAAGGTAAACATCAACAATGTACAGGGAATGCTTGGAAATCTAAGGCATGATCAAAATGTAATAACTTAAAAGGTTGTGGACTTCTTTTAAAACAGAAACCACATGTGGCTGAGGGGAATCTTCAACCAGAGCATAAGCAATGCATGTGGATTCTCACCAAAGTAATCAGGAGACTGAGTATGTAAGAACTTGACGGATGCATGTTCAAATGTGAAACAACTTCTCCCCACAATGGTATTTCATGACGACCTACTTTACAGAGCAGCCAGTAATTGGGACCTTTTTAATGGTATTCTTTTGGGAGCAGACAGTGAATTTCAGATAGGACTGATTATTGTACAACGTGATTGGTGGCTCTGATTATCCAAGCAGCTAGGGCGTTATTCCTGGCAAAGCATTGAGCTTCTCTGGGAATCTGTCTTCTGTGTAGGTAGATGGCTGCTAGTGAGACTTCCTTTTTATGGATGAATTGGCCCAACAAATGGCAAACATTCAATAGGAGTGGGAGAGTGACACTGATTATTACTGATGACAGTTGAAAACGAAATACCTTAATGAATCTCATACTTGGACTTGGTGACTGAGTCAGCACCCTGTACTTGAAGAGCTTAATCATGATGTCTCAAAATTAGATCTTCATCAACTGCTGTGGCTCTCTCCCCTTCTCTTTTGACAGGTAGCTTAAATGCTCTAGGGGACTCGATGTTTTAGAATATAGAAAAGCTCTTAGTAGTGCCAACACCAAAACAGCAACTCCCTGCCTTCTAGTTGATACCAACTTGTCAAGTATGAACTAGATTCAACTGTGAACTCCGCCTTTAACAATGGTCTCTATATTCTGAGCACTACTATCAGAAGAGGGGTCCCTGAGTGAAAATCTGTCCCCAGATGCGTTTTATTATGCAAAATGAGAGCAAAAGAGCCCAAACCATGGAGTCGTTTTCCTAAGTTGTCCTCATATAACCATTTTTGGGGGCAGTAGAACTATTGTGATTACCAAACTCATGTCATAATGCACATATACAAATTGACTTCATACTGGGGAACTTCACCAGAGAAAGGAAGTCACTATTTCTGAAGACTATGAGTTTAGTTTCTTTTGGGGTAAAATGCTGCTAATATATCTGGTGTACAGGAAAGTGCAATTTTCTTATCTAAAAATCAGAAACCCTAATACTAGTTTCAGCTAACTTTATGACCTTACTTCTGTGACATTACTTCTATGGCATTTCTGTGTTTTGTTTCCAAACAATTGCATGATTCTTTGTGGATGAAGAGTCCAAAATTGAAAAGCATCAAAACAGCTAAATGTAGTCAGAACCCTGTTTGCCCACCATATCCCTCAAATTCAAGAAGCATCCTTAACTTGGTTACTAAACCTCCAAAGTTATGATGATCAGATGATTGGCAAATATGCATTTTTTCAGACTCTTCATATAATTGTCAGAAATTTCTGTCCTAGCCAAAATTCTGCACCTACCAGGGGGTGTTATCTATAAGAATTTCTTTCATCCTGCTTAACAGGACCTCAAATATGAAAAATACCAGCATGTTCCTAATATGTCCTAGACTGGAATCAGCAAAGTTTTTCTGTAAAGCGTCAGAGTGTAAATATTTAGAATTTGTGAATCATACAGTCTTTGTCACAATTACTCAACTCTGCCCTCGTCACACGCCCATAGTCAATGCATAAATAAATATGTGGCTGTGTTCCAACAAAACTTTATTATCAAAAGCAGTCAATGGGTCAGATCTGGCGCATGGGCTATATTTTGCTGACCCCTGTTCTAGACTCTTAATGCCACTGTATCCGTCTGCTGTCATAACACAGATTTAATTTATCCTAAATTCTGTTTAACCTATTACTATTTTAGTCCCAATTATATAATACATTGTGAATCTGTTGTCATACCACCAATGAATTTATCTACACATTGTTTGATCTATTAATATTTAGACATTATTACTATTACATCATGAATCTGTTGTCATGTCATGTATGAATTTTTTTAAATCTTTGTTTACACTATCAGTATCTATAGTCAACAACAAACATCCCTTGAGATAGCAAGTATCTTAAGTGAACCACCTGTTGGCTATTGTAGCAAATCCTTTCCCCATTCCTTAACTTTTTCTGATGCGAAGGGATTTTACATAATTACAGTATTGGGAATAAGTCCATTTATCCTATCCCTTGTCCTATGATAGCTTTTGTCTTTGCAGACTGAATAGTTCAGATCTTCATGTTAATCCTTTAATAACGCCCCCTCCCTCATCTCCTTAATCATTTTAGGCTTCCATCACTGAGTCTCTTTGGGCTTTGTGAGTCCTTGAAGTTTAGACACTAGACTAGAACACAGTGTTCCAGATTGGTCACATCCTCTCTTGCTAATGATGCCCAGCCACAGCTTTTGACTGCTGCAAGCAATAAACAAAGTAAAAAGTGTGAAAGTAAGGAAGAAACTGAGAAAGCCCAGAGGATTTTTGGAAGAGCAGAAGGGACTATGAACAGAAAACATTGACTCTTGTAAAACACTCTGAACTGACTACTCGTGTGTTCCATAATTCCTTTAAATCTTCCTTGTGACCACAATAAGCTTTCTGGAGTTCTGAAAAGAGTAAGAACAAAACCAGCATCCTGCCTTGCCTGGGAATGATTCTATTGTAATTTGGAGTGAAGAACTCTGGTGAGAATTTGCCTCTGATGGATACCAACCGTCAGAAGAGGTTACACAAACTACACTTCTAATGTGGGATGAGAAAATCTGGGACCTAATTTAGCACAATGAAATGAGCTCTGCTGCTCAGACAGGACTCCACTACTAATCTGGAAAGTTCTCTCTTGGCATTGAATTCTCTCCTCTGCCCTGACCCCATGGAAAAAATTTACCTGAATCTAGTGAGATCAGTTATAGAGGGACTGTGTCATCATTGAAAGTCCTATGC
The DNA here is from genome assembly GCF_009834535.1 of Camelus ferus. Lineage (NCBI taxonomy): Eukaryota > Metazoa > Chordata > Mammalia > Artiodactyla > Camelidae > Camelus > Camelus ferus. Next base: position 24,425,125 of record NC_045698.1, on the reverse strand, counting down.
AGAAGTTCAAATTAAAATTTATCATAATCATCATTGGGCATGATCCTGCAAAATTCATTAAACAAACACTGATCAAACTGTGCTAGGTATGCTAGGAAATAACAGTGAGCAGAGAGGTCTCTGCTCATATGGAGCTTATAATGTAATGAGGGAACAGATGTCAGTCAAATTCACGTACATTTGGGAGTATGGAAGGACAGGAAAGGGGAGGCCTATTACTGTCTAAGAGAGCAACCCTGAGAAAGTGATCACTGACCTAAGGTCAAAATGGAAAGGAGGAGATTTCTCAGCAAAAGGAACAGCACATGCAAAGACACAGGAGAGAGCATGCCGAATATGGGGAAATAGAAGAAACACGGTGTATCTGAGCCAAGTTGAAAAAAATGAGGAAGAGAGAAGCCAGATCACACAGAATCTCAAGGAGCCATAGAAAGCCTTTTGAGGTGTTTGAAGAAGGATAGCATGACCTGATGGGTATTTTTTAAAAGAACCACACAGACTACACTATGGAGAATATTGTGGGAGACAAGAGTAAATGCCTATGGACTTACTCAGAGGTTAAGGCAGTTGGTAAGAAAGATGAGCCATGATGGTGACTTGCCAGGTATGATTTTTATTTTATTTTATTTTTTTACCTTTTTTTATTGAGTTATAGTTACAATTTTTAAATTATAGACTAGAAGGTGGCCCAAACCCACGGACCATCACACAGTTAAGATGTTTTCCTATGGGAACATGTACAGGTGAATGTTGTGCTACACAGCTTAATTGACAGCTTCCTGTGAGTATTAATACTTTGGCACCTCAGGATGATATGATTTTTCTTAGCGTCTCTTTCTGCTTAGGATTTCCATCTCCGCTAATCATTTCCATCAATAAACCAACTAACTGGTTTATCCTTCAAGTTTGGTCAATTCTGAACCATGGGACTTAATTACCCTCTGGGTCTTTGAAAGTTTGTTTGTTTGTTTGTTTGTTTGCTTACCTCTAGACACTCATTTTGCCCCAGGAGAAGAATGTTTTTTTAGATCAATGGATTCTAAGAAAGTTTGATATTATTTGATACCTTAAAGAAATGGAAGAAAGTAATTTTGCATAAGAATATAAATGCTTGCTGTTCATATATTATAGAGTGATTTCCTGAAGTTGATGAGAGGTTAGCTTAAAATATATGGGCTTAAAATGTTTATAACATTTTTCTGGCATTATAGAATGGAAAAATAGAAAGTTGATATCACCCATAATTACACCACCTAGAAAGGAAATCCCTGTTTGTATATGGTGAAATTTTTTCCTCTCTTGTTCTTTGACAAATTAGGAATATATTGTGTATACATTTTTAAAACCTCTTTTTTAAAACTTAATGTTATATGATAGTCTTATACCAGTAAATAGTTTCTGAAAACACATTTTTAAGCCTACATAATGTTCCTTCAAGTCAATGTACTATTTTTCCAATATAAGTCTAAAATAACATTAATTTTCATGTTTTTGAATAGCAGGTGTAATTAATGCTACCAAAAAATATTTCTTACTTTGTTTCTTTTATTTTCATGTTGATTTATCAAAATTTGTATTTGATTCAATATTATCTTCATTTTTCTTAATATTTCTTAATTTTAAAAAACAACTCTTTATATTTTGGGGATATCAATCTGTTTTCTATAATATTTGTTATAAATATTTCCGCAAATTTGGTGATTGTCTGTTAATTCTGTTTAAAATATATTTGACAAATTCATAAGTTTTTGTGGCTCGAAGTCTGTCAGAACTCTTCCTTTATGATTACTTTTTAGCTGTTCATTCAGTAGATACTTACAGAGTGTTATGTGTCTAGTCACTGAGCAAGGTACTAGGGATAAAACAGAAAACAAGACAGAGATGGCTTTCAGAGAGTTTACAGCCTAATGAGGCAGCCAAGACAAACAAAATTCAGGCCATTATACTATGGCTCATTATAAACTGTGGGAGAGGAAGTACAGGGTGGCATGAGACACCTAATCTAGACATTAGGGCTAAGGGACGGCTTCTGGAAGAAAGCAATTTCCTAGCTGGGCATGAAGAGATAAGGGCGATGTGAATTGAGGGAAAGGAAAGAGTATGTGCAAAGGTTCACTTAACTAAATGCTGAATGTGCTCTGTGCCTAGAACGTGGAGTGTATGTGTTTGTGCCATGGGATGGGGTCAGGAGTTTGAGCAGAAGACCCTTGAAGTGGGGGGCTGTTGCTGTGGTCCAAGGAGAGAGGTACTGATGGGCAGGAAATATGCTTTATAACTCATGCCTTTTCATTCGGTAAGCACTGCTTCAGTTATGGATTAAGTTCTTAGGCATAGCATGCTGTCTATTGCAGAATAGTTTATTTAGATTTATTGTTAGGTCAATTCTTGGCCCAACATCATGCTAGTTTTGAGTTTTATGAAGCGTTAAACTGGTAGGGCATGTACCCTCTGATCCCTTTTTACTTTCAAATTGCTTTATCTACTCTGCCAGTGTGTTCTCTTTAGATAAACTAAAACAATTTTGAAAAGTTAGAAAAATATATGCATGTATATAATAATATGTGTGTAAATTCATGTGTGTGTGTGTATATATATATGTATGTATGTATATATATATACATGTGTGTGTGTGTTTATATAGATACACATTTGTATATATACACACACACATATAATATCTCTCATTGGTAATTGGATTGGGACTGTGATAAACCTATAGGTCAGCTGTGGAAGAAATGGCATTCTTTTTACTATTGAATCAGCCCGTCAAGAAGCATTGAACTTATTTGAATTTTCTCTTATATTTCTTGTTAAAACGTTGTAGTTTTTTTCATGAGTCCTGCATATTTCTTTTTATTTATTCTACATATTTTATCATTTTAGCTTTTCATTATGAATGGATCTTTTTTCTGTATCTTCCGATATTGCTGAAATACAGGAAAAAAATACTGAAATGTATGTTTTCTGTCTGACTATATAACTCATTGTAATTAATTATAAGAGTTTTAAGTTGATTCTAAGAGTTTATAACTGTGGTGTCTGTGAATAGTGGTAATTTTCCTCCTTCCAATAGTTGCATCTAATTTCTATTTGATATCTACATTATTGATTATAATTTCTATTAAATAATGATGATGAGTGAGTGTCCTATTCTAATATCAGTTTTAAGAAGAATCCCTCTGTTTAACATTTTTCAAAAGTATTCTGTGAAAGCTAATAAATAAACTTGGGAAATGCTCCAAATGAAATGCTTTCTCCCTGGGGTTCATAATTTATATTAATATAGTAGGAGATCGCAATAAAAAAAGTGTTCCACTGAGTTTAGCTGAGCATTTCTAAAATTCATTTGACCACAGAAGCATTTTTCTCCCATTTGGAAATTTGTATCAGTTGTGACAGTCAAAATTATATTCATGTGATCTTTCTCTTTTGATACTGTGTGCATCCTCATCTCTCTCTTTAGCCATATGGACTGTGGTTTGGTTTTGCTGTTATTTTTTTTCCAATAATTTAGAAGGTAGTCATCTTTTTAAATTTTCTACAAGTGATTGTAATTAAAATTTTTCAATACACTCCTACCTATACTTTATATTTACCAAAGTCAAAGACATGACCGTCCACTTTTCTAATCAAGTTCAGAACAGATGTGAAATTTAATTCATTTTTTACCTCCTCCCAATCTTTTTCTCAGTATTTATAAGGACAATTTAACATTTTTATTCAGGTTACCATCAGTCAGTATTTTATATTTATTTTATATTACATGACTTCTCGTTCATGAATTATTTATCTTCTCAGCAACTGACCATATTTACGATCCATTCCTGGACAGGTCAGTGGTTATCTGACTTCTGTGTCCATAGCGAATATCCTTTTATACCACAAATTTTTTACTTTTGACTTCTTATTTTAATTCATCTCTCCTGCAGCTAAAAGATGTCTTTGAGAACTGTCATAAGTAGGGCAAGTAGGTCATATATTTTTAATCTTAAATAAGTTTCTGTCTGATTTCAACATAATGATTTGTCTGGACTTAAAATTATTTCACCGTGTTTCTTGCTTTTCGTATTTAGTCATGTGATAGAAAAATCTGAGATCATCCATATTTTTGTTTCTTAGTAATCTGTTTTTCTTCCTGGATTTTTATAGGTTTTACTCTGCCATTCAAATATCTTATCATAATGTATCTAGGTGTGAACACTTTTTACAGGTTTTGCATAGTAGTTGCTGAGTCATTTCAGTTTCCAGAGTCAGATCTTTCATTAGCACTGGGAAGGTTTTTAAAATTCTTTTATAATTTTGAATGTTTCTTTGGTTATATTTTCTTCATTCTCTTTTTTAAAGTATATTTTTAAAAATCTGAATATTTTTAAGTTTATTTTTTATTGAAGTACCATCAGCTACAATGTGTCAATTTCTGGTGTACAGCACAATGTCCCAGTCATGCGTGTACATACATATATTCATTTTCATATTGAATGGTTTTTTATGGGGATGTAATTTACATCTGATAAAATACAAAGACTCTAAAGTGTGTATATAGTTGGAGCAGTTTTGCCAGCCAAATGCATATATCTGAGTAACCCACATCTCTATCAAGATATAGAACATTTCCATCACTCCAGAAAATACCCTCATGTTCCTTTCCAGGCAATTCCACTACCAGAAGCAACCACTGATCCGATTTCTATCACCATAGATTAGTTTTGCCTATTCTGAGTAGCATATAAATGGAATCTTACATTATTATGTATAAGAATTCTTTCACTTCTTTCTCATCTTTTTTGAGATTTTTCCATGTCATTGCTTATATCAGTAGTTCATTTCACTTATTGCTGAGTCGAATTCTATTACTTGAGTACACTTCAGGTTGTTTATTGATTTTCCTTTATGTGGCTACCTGGACTGTTTCCAATTGGGGCTATTAAGGATAAATCTGCTACTAATATTCTTGTAAGGTTTGTTGTGGACATATTTTTCATTTCTTTTGGATAACTAATTACCTAGGGGTGGAATTTTGAGGTCAAAGGTTGGGAATATGTTGAACTGTTAAGAAACTACCTGCAGTTTTCCAAAGTGGTGGTGCCATTTGACACCCCTACCAGCAATGTGTGAGTTTCAGTTGTCCTGTATCCCCAGTAAATGGTGTGGTTACTCTCATTTGGGTCGTCCTAGTTGGGGTGTAGTGCTGTCTCATTGTGATGACTGTTCTCTTTTTCATGAGTACAAATTAACATTAATTTGATTCTGTTCCCCGTTTATGTATCTACCATCTCTTATGTCTTGTATTCCTTTCAGGGAGTACAATGTGGGGCTTCTACGTTTTAGGGAGTGTCTGATTCTGTTTCCTGTAGTGTCAGTTTTACCTCTTACTACCTTCAGTGGACATATTATTATTATTATTAATACAGTTCTTTTTTTGCTTCCCTACAATTCCTCCTTCTTACCCAGCACCTTTTATTTCTTCCTTCCTTTTACCTTATAATGGCTGTCTGTTCTTTTTCACAATATCCTCTATCTACATCAGTTGAGGATGAGAAACAGTTTTCTACAATTATCTTTGAGATGGTGTTTAACTTGCCTTGTTAGGCACTTTTTCCACTGGCTCTGCTGTTTATTTTTCATGTTTATGCAGCCTGGAATGAAAATCAATCTACTTAGACCCAGTATTTGTGAACACATAGCCTATGTGATGTGTCAGGCGCATTCTACAAATGAGCCCTGTAGAGATGTGTAAGACATGGTCTCCTGCACTGCGTAATTCAAGTTCTTCCTTTGATCTCTACTATTGCCATTTTGGGGACTAGTGAGTTCCAGTCCTTGGAGTTGTGAAGAGTCTCTTATATTGTTTAAAAATCGTTTGATTCTCATACAGATGTATTTTTTAAATCTCTTAGAATTATATCCTTCATGTTTACCAGGAAAGCTTTTGACTCTGGAGTTATATTGCATTGTTCCATGGGGGCACTGAGACTGGGGAAGTGAAAGTCTTTGAAAAATAACACTAAAAAGCCCAGAAACTTAAGGCTGAACCTCAGCACAGTTCTTAAGGCACTTTGTAGGTACCCTTTGCTGTGTACAATGAAAAATCCCTAAACCTGCTCCCTCAGGAAGTAAGTCTTCCCTCGCTGTAAGATTCAAAACATAGCTAAACATTTCATCGTCACTTATGAGTATGTATTATATACTCTCAGCCCAGAATACTTTTCCAATCCAGAAGTAATACAACAAAGCTAAATTCCAATCTTCTTTTGAGAGAAAAAGGTTCATATGATTAGCTTTGAAATACATATTCTCTAAAATACCGTGAAAACATTGTTTCATAAAACAGTGATCCTAAGAAGCACGTATGTCCTCATCTTGATGATTTTTCTTATCACAAGCAATAAAAATAAGACCTGTGTTGTTCTTTTCATAACCCTCAAAAAATAAATCAATCTTGACTTTCTCAATATTGGCTTGCAACACCAAGGTTACCAAACAAAGAGAAAGGTTCAAGGAAAGAAGGATTAACTACCTACCCAAAATATTTAGTATAGCAATTCTGAGCTTCTGAGAAAGGCTCCAAATGCCTATGTTTGAACACTCAATGAAAAGAGGATCTTTGTTATTAGGAAACTGTATTAAAAAAATTAGCCCCACTAATACTTTGTATGAATTATTGCTCTCTTGATGCAGATATTTACACATTATTAGCAAAGCTGTAGTAGACTAGCACAGAGCCCCCATCAGATCTACATTAACACCTCCAGCCCCTGGTCCATCAACTTTACAAGAATGGTGGACAGTACTTCCCACCACTAATGGATAGAATGGTGTTGGATCCAAAGTTTTGGCACAACAGGATGCTCTCTGCCTCCTTTTGATGATTTTAGACCCAACATAATGACTCTTTGCCATGGTAGGACCTCAAGAAATCTTGGTTCCTCATCTCTTTTCTCCCATTAAGTGGGTCTTGCTAGTTACATACTCAGCAAAATGTCCTGCTGTTCAGGGCATCTAACATGGCCACTATCACCTTTGGCATAACCAGATATTTGATGGTACCTCAAGATGTTTTTAAACCATAGTTTGCCAAAAACCCAAGCTCTATAGCACAAGAATCCATTTTCAGTGTTTTGCTGCCTGTAGAAAAGGACAGCTTAATCTTTCTGAAAGGATTGTTCTCAAACAAGGGAGCATGTGAGGCAACATGTCAACAAGGTAGCCTGAAAGATGTGGTTGACTCAGATCCTCTCCTGTCCCCAGTGCCATTTGGGAGCAGGATCTACCCAGGACACAGCTGACAATGAGAAGTCATCAAGGATTTAGAACATGTTTAAGAAGGCCAAGAATGGGATCATTGTGCAACGCCCCCCATTCGATTGTCAGAGAACAGATGCTCCATTAACAGAGGAATTTCCACTGATACTTTCAAGGACACAAAATAATTGCCACTTGAATGGCTTTTCAGGCTTTCAGAGGAGTGTAGGAGTAGCCTAAGGCTCTGCTGCATTCATGTCTTTAGTCAAGGTTTTATTCTTAGTATATCTTGTATTATTAGTTTATTTTCAAACAGATGCCCTCACATATTTTTCTAACATAGAACAGAGCCGTATTATGGTCACCATTCTTAAGAGCTTACATAAAATATATTCATTTATTCTTTCAGTCATTTTGCAATCAATTCTTGCTTGCCCACAATATTGGATACTGTGTTAGGCTCCAGTATGAACCAGATGACCATTCTCTGCCTTCAAAAAGCACACAGTTTAGTGGAGGAGAGAGTCATAATATGGTAACTGGCGGGAGTAGGGGCAGTTATTCAACCAGGAGGAAGAGAGCTAAGGAGGAGACTCTGTAGAGGAAATAGCACACACAAACTGACAGTGATTCACATGTCCCTGATATTTTGGGCAATTGCAAACAGTCAGACAGGTATAACATACAGAAAAGAAGTAGGAAGTGACAGTAAATGCAGTTAAAAAACTAGATTGGGGTCAGATTGTAATGGACTTTGAATACTGTGCTAAGTGGTTTGATCTGCAATTTGGAGTCACAGTTAGTAGAAGACTTGAAGTCAGGTCTCTTGATGCAGAGGCTTGGTATTCTCTGCTAGATAACACTCATCCCTCCAAATGCTAGTGACCACCACACCAGATTTGGCTAGTGATCACCCAATGGAAATACATAAATTACCTTCTAGAAGCAATAGGTGAATTCTCTTATTATTATCTTCCTCTTACAGATGAGGAAACTAAAGCGTAAAGAAGCTAAGTAACGCATCCAGGGTCACACAACTAGTTAGGTGATCCCAGAGTCTGAAGTATTAGCTCCAACACTTCATCTTCTCTTGATCTAGAGATCTTTATGCCTTTGTCTCTGGTCTGCTGATGCTAATGTCTGCAAGTAAAGGCTGCCTTCCAGAACAGAATTGATAACTGACCAATTGTGAAATAAAAAGAATGATGAATATACAGGTCATGGGGTCAAGGAATGAAGGGTAATCCCTCATTGTGTCCCCAAACATCTTTTTCTTTACCCTCTCATGGCTGTTTGATACCAGATATCTGGAACTGGGCCACCTTAAGGTTAAGGTTAAGGGCAAAGAAGTAACAGAAAAGTCTTAAAGGAATATTAACAGATTTGAGGAGACCCCTAAGCTGCTACAAATACTGAAATTATATTTGCTACCCAAAACACTGTAAAAGGCTGAAAATCTGAGAGACATATTATGTGCCAGATAGATTTTGGTTGTTTGGTTTTGTTTAAATATTCAGGGAATGAATAGAAGAGACATTGGAGTATAAGCTGAAGTCAGAGCAGGACAGACAGGTCCTGCAAGTGTTTCTCTTTATGCATCGATATTACTAATATCCAGACAGGCCTTAGGGCTGTCTTCTTACTTTGCACTTACCAAAAGAGTAAAAGATCATTTTCCTTGGAAGCCCAGATGTAAAATATACTCTTATAACATGACTCAAACTTTATGATTTTACAGATCATCGACTGTATTCCCAAGATCTATAGGTTTTCAATACCTTACTAAGAATTAGTATTTGCTGGAAGTTCATCATCAAAGATTTCTTGTGTGGGAGGAGGTCAAGTTACTTTAAAGGCTAGAACCAGAACAATGGGAATTGTCTCAGCAGGACACATCTAGCAACATAAAGAAGAGCTTTCAGATTAACTAGTAGTGTGATACGTTGCACCTACTACGCGAAACCCTGATGTCCCTTTCCCCAGAAGTGTCTGAGCAGAGGTTGGATAATTATTGGAAGTCGGTGCTAAGGCGGAGTAAGAGCATGATGTCTGAGGCTAGACTGGAATGCTCTCTGAAGGTTTCTCTAGCTTTGAAGTATGAAAAAATTTACAAGCACTGGCCAGCCCCAAGACCTTCATGTTCTGTTTTAGCATGCTCACCCATCCCATATGGGAAAGAATATTCAGTCCACTTTTTAGAAGTAGTTGTCATCTTCATGTTTATTTTTATACTTCTGAAATTTTAGTACTTTGAATCACATGTATATGTTATTTATATATCTGTATTTGTATGTGGCAAACACCTTTAATAGAATTTCATTAATCCTCTGATCATATTTACAAAGTAGAACATGGAGAGGTATTTCTGCGGATTATACTGTAGATAAAGAACCTGGGGCGCAACATCCTTCCACATCCTCTTGTCTCTAGTGCTTGTTGCTAATGGCCCTTTGGATAGAGTCCTTTATTTTATATGTGGACATTGTGTTCAGTTTTAATTATAATAAAAATTCCTTAAGGAAGGGGGCCATCGGGCATTTGGGTAGCTTTCATGGAGAGATTTGATCTTTTGTTTTGTTACCCTAGAATGCATTGTTGATGATCCAGGATCCCCCTTCCTTGCATGTGGCTAACGTTTAAGAAGCACATGTGAAATTGAGTTTTTATACTAGGAGTCTCCCAATTTCTTGGGTCAGAGCAAAAGGAGACTATGCATTGTTTGCATCTGATGAAGCAGCCACAAGTCCGAGTGTCCCAATAGCAAGACAAATTTCAGACAACGTGATGTTACTAGTAGTAACATGACAAAAACAACAAAATAAATGTGCGTGGGTGACTAAATAGCACTTCTTGCCATGAATCAGCTCTCACCTGGGTCAAATGAGATATTTCTCAGAAGTATGTGCCAAACTGAATCAGTACTTGTTGCCTTAGGGAGTCTGTATAAAGCAGAGATAACTGGTAGATTAAAAAGAGGGTTGGTTTTCTCTTTGCCATGTTGAGAGGTAGTAATGATGGTTTGGCTAGACCCTACTGGAGAGCCTAAAAAAAGATTTGATGCCTTCTACTTGGAAATGAGCTCAACTGAAGAGTCAGCTTCTTTCTGTTTTGGCTTCTCTTCTACAGGAAATCTCACTTGACGATCAGCTACACATTTTGGGGGATCATGGTTTTGCAAGAGAGTGGGCCATGTTCTCCCAAGTCAATGATCTCCCCAAGATCTGAATATCTTCTTAGAACTGCCAAAATTCCTGACGCATCTTGGTAGACACGAGATCAAGTAAGCCCACTCCCTAGGGCCTGTCTGTGTTTCATGCCAGCACAGGTCTTATCTCTTGCCGTAAAGTTTCTTCGGCAGGACTCATTAGTCATTCTTCAGGCTATTAACTTAGGCAAACACACAGCAGTACCAGCTGCCCTTCTGTTTCACTGCTGAGATGACCCCCACCACATTGGCCAAAAAAATGTGCCAACTCTGCAGAAAATTCCACCCCTTTTTTTGAATCCAGCTAATTATCACTTCTGCCCTTTCATCTTACTCCCTTGCTCCAAAGCAGTGCTTCGTGTGCTTATGCCACTCTCTGACCTTCTCAAGATGCCACCAGGAGAGTGAGTGACTGAATGCCTGTCTCTGTTCTATGCAGCTTCCTTGAGTCACAAAAGATGGGTCCAAGTTTTCAGCTCCTCTTGTGAGACAGAAGGTTCTTCAACAACATACTTCATTGTTAACACATGGAGAAGAAGTAGAGAAGGTTTGCAGCAGGTGGATTGCTGCTCACTTCTACACACTGCTTTTCTCTGCAGAGGACTTCCAGGGGGTTTTATTTTTCATTCCGTTCTCCCAGTGACTCAAGGGGACCTACATTATTAGCCTTATTTTTCGTACGTGAAGAGACTAAGTCACAACAGTGATGTGGCATGCCATGGCCACGTGGCTGAGAAACAGCCAGGCCAGGGCTCGGACTCTGGTCTTCTGACAGAGCCACGTCCTGGGCTCTGTATTCTACTCCACGACTGCCTTCCCAGTTGCAGGAAGGGAATCAAAGCCTGCAAGGATAAATAATGACAGCAATAGTTGTAAAATGATTCATTGATATTTTTAGCACTTGCTCTGTGCTAGGTAGCACATGCATTACTTTATATGCATTATTACTTCTCCTCTTCATCGTTTCTCAGGGCTATCATTATTATCCCCACTTAAAGAAAAAACTGGATTTCAGAGAACATAAGCGACTTGGTCAAAGTTATATATTGGTACAGACTGAGTCTATCTCCAGACCTGGGTGTTAAGCTATGTAATTTGCTAGTATCAAAAAGCTAAACCCGAGAAAAGCTGCAGGACTTTGAGAAGGGCGAAAGGTCTGAGTTTGAGTTCTAACTGCTTCTGTACATCTGTGTGATCTTAGGCATGTCTGTTCATCCTTCAGGCTCTTGGCTTCTTGTTATAAAATAGGGCTGCGGTTATTTGGCCTGATATCTCACCACAGAGGATCCATCAGACCGGATATGCCTGGGGTCTCCCTAAACTGAACAGCATGAAGGCAAGGTGTTGTCCTTTGTGTCAGAGCTGGGACTGCAGCCCTGGTGTCCTGACACCTCATAGCAGTGCCCAGAAGGTCTGGGCTCTTCCCTCAGACCCAGGCTCCCTCCACAGCTGCCAGACCAGCTTGGTGAAGAAAACAGCTTTGTTCTTAGAGAATGTGTCCGTAAGAGTTATCTCCCTTTCCTTAGAGTATAAAAACCTCATGTCAAGTGTATTTTTGAGCATCTTCTCATTGGCTGCTGGGCAGAGCAGTTGTCAGTCAGCAAACCAAGTGGATAGAGTCACTGCCCTGAGGATTTTTATCTTCTGAGAATGACTAGCCCTAGAGTAAACAGGGCTTTCAAAGGGAAGGTCCTGGGGCAGCCTGTGGCTGAGACAGAATTGATTTGTTCTTATGTTCAAGGTCATTGACTGTCACGAGAGCTGCCATCTACCACGTGCCTCCTGTGGGATGTGTGCACTAAATGTATAATTTCTAAACCTCACCATAGCCCCCGTGAAGGATTTTTATTTCCATTTCACAAAAGGAGAAAGCAAGACTCTGGGAGAACTGCCCAGGACCTCAGAGCTAGCCAGTTTCACACTGGTCTCCCTCCTCTATCCTCCATTCCATGTCACCTACACAACCAGCTGTTTTCAGAGTGCCACCCTTTCCTCATCCAGTGCCGCCATTCCTTTCTCACTGATCGTGAGAACCACTCAGGGCTCGGAGGACCAAGCGGACAGGAAAGAAAGCTTGCCTTTTATAAAACTCATATCCCCACTTTGGGCCAAGACTGGTCTATGACCAACCCCAACTCTTGCTTTTTTTGGAGGGAGGGGGCCGGTTTATCAAAGCCTTCACTTCTCTTATATTCATTTAGCCTTGGGTTTCTATTTAGTTATGATAATAGATACATTTTTGGAAATTTTAATGCCTCGGAGTACAAATTTGGAATTTATAGGGGAGAAGGAGGCTACAACATGTAGCTTGGGAATTGAAATACACAAAATATTCATTTTAAGTCTCATTTGCAGGTCTACAATAACCTTCTTTTGGAATTTCAAAATGGGTTACGTGACTAGTGTATTGCTCATGTAATAACCAGGTTTTATTTAGAGAATTATAATAGGTAAAATGTAAAGGAGGAGAACGTGTCTTAAGTGACTTGTCTTTTTTCAATTTTTTCAACTTTTGAAGGAAAGTTGTCAGAAGACACTTTTTAAAAATTTCCCTAAAATTCCATCTCCTTTAAGGTAGATTTATAGCTGTAAAAATGACACCTGAAACCCTTTCTATCATAACTCTAATCACAGGAGATTAGTGGGAATGGTGATTATTTCTAGCCATTTGGTCTTCCTTTCAGACAATTTTTCAACCAAACATGTTGTCTCTCTCACAGTCATAACCACTGTCACATCTCTGATATCTGAAACTGAAAATGTCCACAAATGACACAGCCTGGCTTAGGGGAGAAAAGGAAGAGGATCTGTAGCAGATTCTGTCTTTTGGTTGGTCTTGCATTTGTCCTGTAGAATTGCTTTACACCGAAGAAAAAGCGCATTGACTTGTGAACCATATGAACCTCTGTAAGTTTTTAGTGATGTTAAGGGGCCTTAGGGCTACTTTTCTAGGCATCTTCTCTTACTTCTCCTGCTTCTGAGAAAAATAAGCTCTATTCCAGGGCTGGAGCTTCCTGCCGAGGGACCCTGCTTTCTTTGTGGCCGGCTCTGGGGAGAACCAGGAACCCAGCCTGGAGGGGACAATCAAGGGCACAGGCGGATGACACGTAGTCAGCTCGTTTGAACTTAGCTGTTGTTATTGTGATGCTGGTTGTGATTTAGGGCACAGGCTTCAAGGGGCACAGATCAGCTGGCTATAGCGAAGATTGCAGGCTTCTTATCATAGGCAGATCATCGCACTAACAAGTTACCTGTGGAGTGTGTCTGCAGTTCCCTGAGGACACCACGCTTGGAGCTGCTGTAAACACAGTCCACGTGACCGATTTTATAACCCAAACCACGTAGGTGTTACATACTTTTCAATGGCAAAGAAGAGGCAGGGAAGAAAGAGGGAAAAAAAGACCACATGGTGGAATTTAGTAACAAAAGCAAAGCAGGAAACCAAAAGAATATTTCTTTCAGCAACCAAAATAGTTTTCTTTTTAGAGAACCACTGTCTCCTACTTAACCACAAATAACCAAAATGAAATTAAGATTAAAAGGCCAGTTTACTAAAGAGCAGGGGCAAGGAAATTAGAGTCAGGAATCTGGGCTCTAATCTTTGGGAAGGAGAGTGGCAAAGAGAAGTTGACAAGGCCAGTGTCCACTGGATGAAATAAAAAGAAACTTTCGTAAGCATCTTGCAGAAACACGCCTTTTGTCCGATGCCAGGGAAACCCATTGAAGGGCATCAGCTTTGCAGCTTCACTAGGGCCTGGAGGAATACGCTGTAGAGTCAAGGGCATAATATCACAGTGTTCTGTTTGCTTACTTTGGCAGGTGTAAGACAGCTTTACAAAGCCATTCTCTGATAGGGCCCAGGGCTGACACCCTTTGAGCAGGAGAAGGAAATCCTTCTCTAGGACAAGATTGTCTCAAGCTACCTGCTCTCAGGGGAGCCCTGAGATGTCTGCAGGAGGAGTATAAAATGTGTCAGCATCATTGGCCAACTCCCCAGAGAGCTGGGCTACAAATAGGTCGCTGTGTCATTGGGGGATCTGAAGGGAGGGTGAAGAATGTTGTAAGAGGTGCTGATGGGCTGCCTAGAGAAATGGTCCCATCAGCATCTATAGCAGAACAGCCTGGACTGCTCCACTGTCATCAGGGCAGGTCTCAGAGGCTGCTTTTCCCGCTTGCCAGGACGGGCGTTGCTCCTTCAGCTCACAGGCTCAGGCCTCATGCCCTTGCCTGCCTGAGGAGCACCCTCGGGGAATGAAGCAGATGCAGGGTGGAAAACCACGTGGTCAGGGACCCCTGAACGTGGCCTCTGAGGAGCTTTTCTCTGGTCCACACACCAAGTAAGGCTGCGTGCTGTGAGCAGCACTCCCTGGTGACAGAGGATTCCTGGAGTGGGTGGGTCTCCACTGCCGGCGAGCATGCTCTCTCAGGGATGCTGCCAGGTTAGTTGGCTGGTCTACCTTGAGTCTCCACCCAGACTTACACCCTGTAGGGCCTTCTCTCCAGCCTCAAAGACTGAAAGTGCATGAGGAGGGGCCAGGCAGCTGTGGTTACAAGTGACAGACAGAAGAAGCTGAGCGGATAAGGGCAAGACCCATGTAGACTCAGCGAGGGGGACACGGGCTGAGTCTTAATCAATCACCTGTGCCCTCATCATTCACCGGAGTTGATGGCTCCCAGATCTGATCCATGAGGGAACCCCCGCCAAGGGGAAGCCAGGCAGTTGGATAGACCTGGGGAAGCAGCCAGAAGGGGAGGAGTCGGCCCCACAGCTGGTGAATGTACAAAGCAAGATAAAAAGAAAACCCAAAACGGTTGTAGCTTCCAACACTTCTTAATGAGCCTGTGAATCCCTACAGGTGCTGGAGCAAAGCTCACAGGGAGAACTGGCCTCAGCCTTTTCCCTTCCCACTTGGGACAGTTTAGTTCTCACCATAGCTGAAGTTCTTGGCAAATGGATCAATCTTGGATATTAAAAAAAAAAATGTTGAGGTCAAAGGAAAGTGGTTGCCAGAATTCTACACGCCTGACCCCAAGACCCATTCCCTCCAGGGAGGTCCTGACCAGCCTTCAGTTGGTCTGTTTGCAGATGCACTCGAGTGTCCTTCCTTGGCCTTTGGGCCACTGCCCAGGCTCCCAGGCAGGAGCTCCGAGCCTCCCTCCTGCACTGCGGTGCTCCTGGGTAGCCTGGGAGACCGAGGATCATGTCAGCAGAAACCATCTTCACAAGGAAGTGAGCCCCACTAGCTACAGCTTTGTCCTGCTTGTGTTTTCTGAGGTCCCCGCCTTCCCCCTGCCCTATGTGTCCTTCTAACCCGCCTCCAGAGAGCATTTCTCTCTTCCGGGCAAGACTCTTTCACCTTCAGGCAAAATAGGCCAAGCCCAAACCCGTTTCACATTTCAGAGTGTGGTTTTGTAAGAACCTCCAACTAGGGCAGTCATCAGCAACCTTCCCAAAGGAACAGAGGCCCTCTCTTCTCCCAAATGCCATCACGAGGCCTTCCTTTGGTGGCCAGAGCCATGAACACAACCAGAACACACTGGGCATTTCTACTCTGATGAGCAAAACCCAGTTACTGCTTTTTTCTCTTTTTCCATCAAGGATCCAGGGACTGGCCGCTGCTCACACCCACTGCGGGAGGCCTGCTCCCTTGGCTGACTTCTGCTGGTGGGTGGAAGGAATAAGGCTCGAGGGTGCAAGGAGATGTTTCTCCTCAGGGGAGCTGGTCTTAAGAGAATTCCTTCAAGAGTCTCAATTGGCCATAAACATCCCTAAATGTGCTTGCTCTTTAAAGAAGCCCCCTTTGTCCATGTGTGTCCAGTCTCCGAGCAGGCAGACGGCCTGTGAATGAGAACTTCTAAGAAAGTAAGACTGTTCGTCCCTTCATCCACTTGGTTTTTTCTCCATTTAATTTCCTCTCTTCAATTCCTTCCTTTTATCCTGCCGCATTCCCGTCACCTCCCAGAAAACGTCTTGCCTCCTCCCTGCCTGCAGGATTGGATTGAGCTCAGACTTCTCCACTTGGCCTGCCTTGGAGTGCGGGCTCAGTTTCGAACCGCTGAGTGTAGTGTCAGAATGAGCCATTCTCTTGGTCTTTCTCCGTGCCCGTGTTTCACAGGAGTGGATGGACTGCTTTTTCTGGAAACTTGAGGCTTAGTGCTTTCCTTCAAAATCAGCGTGTACTTCTCACTTAGAACCTGTTAAAGCATAGGGTCCTCTCCCCGACCCCACACCCCCAGCCAGACTCAGCAGACACACGTGAGCAAGCCTTCCCCTGACCCCAAGCTCTGACCCTTGGAACCTGCAGAAACAAAGTGTGCTCTCGTGTTTTTCAGCAGAGATTGTCTTGTCCGCCTTATCCCCACAACTGAACAATGATTAACAACCCTCCGTACTTTAATATGGAGATAAATTATTAACAGTGGGTTGTGCCTTGTCCCAGGTTGTAAAAAGATGACTGTTAGAGTCCCCGCATTCTCCTTGTCAAGGCAGGAAATGTGGAGGAGAATGTCATCTCAGGCCACTGGCCTCTAAGACTCAAAGATGTGGCGGGCTCCAACCGGGAGCGGGAGCAGGGTAACAGACAGCAGCAAGGCCACAGGTGAGAGACTTGCCATTTTCTTTGTCAGTTTTGATACTTCCCTTTGGCTTTTCTCTTCTGGACTGGGAACAGGCAGGAGGCATGGACTATGATTAGGATCTCAACGGCTGCATAGAAGTCTTAGGGAAAGGTCCATGTTTTAAGAAGAGATGGACAAGGAGACGGCATGGGACCATAATGACCAATGTGAGGGCCCACTCGAGACCTCTGGGGTTCCAGGGAGAAAATGTGGGCCTGGCCTGGGGGCAGAGATGAAGAGACCAGCAAGATGACACGGCAGCAGAGTCATGTGACAGACCAGTCCCGGGAGTGTGGGAAGGGGGAGCCACAGATGGTGGAGGCAAGGATGCATTGTATCAATGTTGTGTTAGTTTCTGGTGAACAGCAATGTGATTCAGTTTTATATATATATATATATATATATATATATATATATATATATATATATATATATATATATTTACATACATATTCTTTTTCAGATTCTTTTCCATTATAGGTTATTACAAAATATTGAATATAGTTCCCTATGCTATACAGGAGGTCCTTGCTGATTATCTGTTTTACATAAAGTAGTGTGTATATGTTAATCCCAAACTCCTAACTTATCAGTGCCCCCTCTTTCCCCTTTGGTAAATGTAAGGTTGTTTTCTATATCTGTGAGTCTATTTTCTGTTTTATAAGTAAGTTCATTTGTCTCATTCTTTTAGATTCCACATATAAGCAATATCATACGATGTCTGTCTTTCTCTGTCTGACTTATTTCACTTAGTATGATAATCTCTAGGTCCATCCATGTTGCTGCAAATGGCATCATTTTCTTTTTCGTGGCTGAGTAATATTCCATCGTCTGTATATACCACATCTTCTTTATCTAATAATCTATCGATGGACATTTAGGTTGCCTGAAGGCTGTTTTGAACAGCATAACTCATCCAGAGACATAGATTTTACTCCTTGTCTTTCCTGTTACATAACTAGGGCAGTTGAGGGTCACAGAACAGTCAATTAGATGCAGAGGGCAGAGGTAAGGGCAAGGAGGGCCTTCCCATTGAAGCCCCCTAAATCGCAGTCCCTGAAGAAGGGAGCATATCCATGGGGAGGATGACCCAGTGTTGGTTCTGTGTGTTCCCAGGGTGCTGGCCTCAGAACTCCTTCAACTACAGGAGTAGCCCTAACACCTCCATGTAACCAGGAAAGCAAGCAGAGCCAGGCTTTGATTCCAGAATAGCATCACCTTTGAGACAGCTGGCCTCTCCTAACACATCAGCATCTGGCCACTTCTCCTGCACCTGGCTGGTCTCTGGGGCATTTCTTGCACATATGGGCCCCAAAGAACTACCACTCTGTAGCCAGAATTTTCTGTGAGAAAGACCACACGTGTATATCATCACGGTCTATTTTCTCAGGGCGTCTGTTCTGTGGGTGCTCACCAGCACAGAACTGTCACTTCGTTTTCTTGCTTAATGTGTTTGCCTTCATCAGGAGGACTGCTTGAGGAAATTCAGGGCAAAGTCTGACATTTGGTAACAGTGGAGAGAAAAAGAGGAGACAGCCCTGGGCTGGGTTACTCTGTCCTGGGAATAAGAATCATTCACGACACAAATCCTCCCCACCCTCTTCTCCTCCTG
This sequence comes from Camelus ferus, assembly GCF_009834535.1. Classification (NCBI taxonomy): domain Eukaryota; kingdom Metazoa; phylum Chordata; class Mammalia; order Artiodactyla; family Camelidae; genus Camelus; species Camelus ferus. The sequence continues at coordinate 24,406,448 of NC_045698.1, read as the reverse complement.
CTCACGCTTTTTCTCCCTTGCTTTCAACAACACTCTTTTGACTTACTTCCTTCTCTCTTAGTCTACATCCTTTCTCCCCATCCACCCTGTGTTTCTCAGCCATTGGAGCACATTTAAATTCCCACCCATAACAAAGGTAAAACCTCAACCAGTGGTCCCGGCTCCCCAGGAAACAGGGAGCTGGGGAGAGAGGAGGGCCCAGAGTTGTGAATGGCATGCAGAAGTCAGCACTAGCACCTTAACAAGAGGCCCTGAATTGCTGGGACACAGCAGAACAGACACTCGTGACAGAGCTCAGGGCTGTTTCCTCACTATTTGTAATAGTAAACCTTGGATCTTTCATTTATTCATTTCTCAACAAATTACTCATTCTCTCAACCTTGACTGAGCATCAGTTACATAGCAGGGGAGGTCTTAACGCAAAGATAGATGAAATACAGCCCTTGTCCCCAGGAAGCTGGTGGGTGACATGGCACATGGACCAGTAATGGCCATAACAAGGGTGATGAAATTTGTGGTCCTGAAAGACCCGAGGGCAGGGGGTCTGCATGAGAAGACCTGGGACCCAACTGGGCTGATCAGGGAAGAATTCGTAAGGACTAAATGCCTGACTTGAGTCTTGAAGGTAAAGTCAGCAGGAGGGGGCCCTGGATAGCGTGTTCCTGGCAGAAGAAGATGCCCAATGCAAGAGCAGAGGCACTGAGAAGGCAGGTGGAATTGGGAAACTAGGGTGTAAAGTGGATGGAACACTGAGGGTTCAGCCTGGAGACAGGTGAGACCTGAGGCCAGAAGGCAGAGCCAGCTCAAGATGGACTTTGAGGCCAGTAAGAAGGCTGAGGCCACAGAAAATTACAGGAGGACTGTGGACAGGAGAGACGTGCCATCAGACTTACTGTTGTAGAAGGAAAGTCCTGGCTGAAATGTGGACAACAGCTTGGAAGGAACAAGGCCAGAGACACGGAGAACACTTAGGAGTCTGTTACGGTAAAATCACCAGGAAATGGTGTTCCTTGGAAGTCCCTTTCTCCGCAGCTGTGCACCTTGGGCTTCCTGCCGGGGGGGAAGGCAAGCTGGTAAAACAGCTGTCAGGAAAGTAACTCGCTCGTTCATTGCGTCGTTTCTGTGCTGTCGGTGACTCTACTGCTTTGTTTTACAGTCTCCGTCGTGTGAAATCACCTTCGTGTAAATATTTCCTCCTGATAAAAGCTAGCCTCCGGAACTGTTAGACAATACATTTCTGTTGTTTAAACTATTCCATTTGTACAACTTTGTTACAGCCACCCCAGTAAATGAATTCAGGTGGGCAGTGCAACGATCCTATGTTCCATTTGGAAACTGAGGCACAGAGAAAGTGAGTGAGACGCAGTTAATACATGGTGGGCAGTTTGTTCCAGAATCTGCCTTTTTTAACTATAGTATTTAAAACAAATTCCGTTTTCATCTAAACAATCAACTGCCTTTCCTTTGAAAGGAAGCTTACTCTGGGCATACTCCAGTAGTGAAGAGAAGGAGGTAAATGAACTCCTTGGCAGTCCATAAGCCCACCCATCTCATGCTGCCATCTTGTGCTAGAACAAGAGTCTTGACAATTGTGTCCCTGCTTATAATCCAGGAGGAGACTTCCTCCCAACTGAGGCTGTGAGAATATGCCAGGCAGCTGGGTCTCTGAGCCTGGCATGGACAAAGACCTTCTTCCAATGTAGGTAGGAAGACAGACTCTGGAACAAATTGCCCTCCGCGTGTGAGCTGTGTGGCATTAGGGAAGCACTTACCCTCTCTGTGCCTCAGTTTCCACAAGTAACGTAGGATCATTGTATTGCCCACCTGTGTTACGGCAGCTGGGGCTGCTGTAACAAAAGTACCACAAGATGAAAGGCTTCAACAACAGAAATGTATTGTCTCACAGTTCTGGGGCCTCAGAACCTGAGATCAAGGTGTTGGCAGGGTTGGTTCCTTCTGAGGGCTGTGAGGGAGACCCTGTTCCATGCCTGTCACTTAGTTTCGGGTGACTTGCTGGCCATCTCTGGTGTTCCTTGGCTTCTAGATGCATGACTCCAATCTCTGCCTTCCTCTTCATGTGGCATCCTCTCCGAATGAGTCTCTGTGCCCAGACTTCCCCAACTTGTAAGGACGCCAGTCACACTGGATGAGGGTCTGCCTAATGACCTCATTGTGACTGGATTGCCTCTGTGATGAACCCATCTCCAAATATAGTCACCTTCAGAGGCACTGGGGGTTAGGACTTTAACATATGAATTTTGGGGGAGGAGACAATTTAACCCATAACGCCACCTAAATAGAATTTTCAAAGAAAATTAAATGAATTAATGCCTGTAAAACAGTGCCTGGCACTTAGAGACTCTCAATAATGTTAGATTATGCTAGATATAAATGAAAAGCCTTCCGGTTAGTGGATGGCAGTGTTGAAATTCAGCTGATTTGTACCAGTAATGCCTCACCAATTATTTATGACCTGTGTCTTTTTTATTTGTCCGGGCTGATACCGTACCAGATGAACATTCTGGATAATACTCCCAGCTAACAGGTCCACAATGAAAAGGCGTAGATCCAGTAAGGTCTGTGATTTTTCTTCTCTGGTCTCTAAGCTGTGGATACTGAGCAATGCAACTAGCCCAGAGGGGAAAAGAGCACCTGCCACTTCTTTTAAAAAAGAACCAGTGAAGCCCTCTCTTCCTGATGAGCCCACAAAGGCAAACTCCCCACTGTTGGTGGCTCCCGGCTGTGGGCTAGGGCTGGGCCAGCATGCTGGGCTCTGGAGATGAAGCTGATTGAAGTGTGTCCCAGATGGGCTGAACCCAGGCCACCAGGGGAGAGCGACTGACGTGAAGAACAGTGTTTGCTCACCTCAGTTCCCTTTAGAATCAGCTCTTTAAAAAATAAATAAGACTTGTTGATCTTTTGTGTGGGTGGTTAAACAAATCAGGTGGCCCCAAATGAATTCCAGGTAAAGACGAGTAAGAGGAACTATGAGAAAGCAAGCTGCTGTAACCAGCCAGGGCTGGACCTGGGGGACCCAGTGGCCCCTTTGTAGAGCTTTCTGGGCACTGCAAGGGTCTTCTTCTTAGCAAGCCCCCCGACCCATCTTGGTGGCTGCCCCATGACTGCAGTGGCAGGGGATTAAGGAGATAGCGTGGGCCTGAGAGAGGGGGCAGCTGACACCTAGGCCAAAGTCAAACAGAGCTGCCAACGCAAAAGATCGGGGTTGTGTAGCTTCATTTGAGGGAGATACAGAAAGGTTGTTGTCCACAGGGAGGTTTTCAGGGGATGAACCTTACTGACTGACACCTATAACCAACCCTCATCTGGGAAACATGGACTCCCTGACCGCCAAGGCCAAGGCAAGGTCATTCTCTCCCCTTGGCCCCTCAAATTCCTCCCTTTTTTTCACTAGGTAAACAGGAAGGCTTCTGCGCTCCAGTAGGAAAACCCTACACTGGGATGTAGGATGCCTGCTGATTCTACTGCCCTTCAAGCCGTGTGACCTTGGACAAGTAGTTTAACCTTTCTGGGCTCAGTTTCCTCATCTTTTATTTGAGGGGCTTGGAGACATGGAGGTCAGGGACTCTTCAAGTTAAAGGGATCTTGGGAATCCAGTGTGATCCATTTGGTAGATAAGGAACATAAGGCTACAAAGTTAAGTGACTGGCTCACAGTTATTGAATTTGTGAGGGGACAGGACCCTAGGAGTCAGGTGTCCCACCTGGGGCTCATTCCATTAACAACAGTGACCCCGCCTCTACTTATTGTGTCAGAGTGCTTACATTTCCCCCCGTAACAACCTTCTGAAGTAGATCTTCTTATACCCATTTTACAGGTAGGGAAAGTGGCTTGCCCAAGATCTCCAGCTACTGAGTAGAAGAGCCAGGACTTTGACTGCTAGTTTGGTGTACTTCCTGCTGCCCACCAGTTGCCTCCAATTGCCCTTAGAAAATCCAGCCATGGGCCACCTTGGGTGCCCAGCCAGAGTGAGGGTCTGATTCTTGAGGGCAGATGGATCCATCCCAGGGTTGGGAACAGGCAAGCAAGAATATTTCTTCTAAACAGCTGCAGAAAAGCCATATTCATCTTCCCAGTGTGAATGACTCTGCAACTGGATAAATGAGATTTTAAGTAAGAAAATGTTACAAATGTGACATTAGAAATTAACTTATCAAAGGCTGAAGCAAAATGGGTCAGCCAGGTCCACCCTAGGGTAGTGGGGTGGCAGCTGCCTCTCTACTCCACGGTGAGGTTTTTACACTGGCTCTCCTGCCCCTCCCCACCTCCCTCACAGGTCCAGGTGCACCAGAACACTGGTGTCCCAGGTAGTGCCAGCACCTCTCAGGTGCCCACTTCCTCAATTGAGGCATCACTGCTCCTCTGCGCGAAGAAGAGACACCCTCTAAGATCACTGAGGTCTCTAAGATCTCCCCAGGGCACATCTGGATTTAGCTCGGTCCTGATGCTCAGCAGCACTAGCCAGCATCACGGCAAGTCTTGACGAGCATCAGGTCGGTACCGCGCTGGAAGAGAAGCTGGAGGTGAGGTTGTTTGTGCTCAGTACCCCCGCACCGCCCAGCAGAGATACAATGTACCAGTGTGGCTGGGAAGACTTTCCTCCTGCTCCCAGTGTTCTGAACAGAAACAGATGCTGCAGACATAGTCCCGACTCCCCTCGTCCCCCACCCGGCCCCTCAGAGGGGTCAACAAGCCGGTCTTAAGGGCACAAAACACCTGGTCAAAGCGGAGACAGCTGTTCTTGTCCCTTGATAAGCCTTCACCTCAAGTTCTCAGCAGTGTGGACATATAAACAGAATTTCTGCCTTCCACCACTGTGACTGCCCCCACTCAGAGTTCCAGAGTTAATTATTAACAGCCAGAGAACTTCTCAGTGAGCCAGGACTTGTGCCTTTTCTAGAAGCACGTTTCCAAGAGGACTTCACCCCCACTGGATTCCTCCTCGGGGCCCAGGGTGGACAGAGAGACAAACAATTGGGCCTGTAATTTCAATTAGAAGAGACCCAAGCCTAAAACCTCAGGGAACGCCCTTGGAAGACTTTTCTAGGAAAGTGGACTTCTTAATTTGACATCTCAACCACACAAGGGTTTTGGGACCTTAGAAGGGCCTGCGGTCATCTGGCCTGACTTTCAGGGTGTCCAAAGAGAACTTAATTCATTGTACGAAGTAACTCTCAGTGATGGTAAGCTCTCAGGAAATGTGATTTATTGGCTGCATATACCCGCCATGAAAGTAACACATCCTGGAATTTAGGTTGGAAGGGACGTGGGAATTCATTGTGTCTTTTCTTACTATGTGGAGGAGGCGTCTGAAATGAAAGGAAGTCCTAAATCTAGAGAGCAAGGCTAATGGCTCGTATGCAGGTCAGTTTGCTTCCTTCCCGAGGAGATCTGAAAGCCAAGGCTACTGGATAATGTCTTATATAACAGTTGTTTCTCTAAAGTCCTTCGAATTCAGTCCCCTGAATTTTTTTTATGTGAAACAAAACTTTCCTTTTTGATGTAATACCAAGGTGGACCTTGGCCTAATTCATACCGAAAATATCATCCTTCTGAGTTAATAATAATACCTATGTTTGCTGAGTGTTTCCTATATGTGTAGCACCGTGCTGACAGTATACATTAACAGTCAGGTGACTTACCCCAGAGGAGCCTCAGGGATCCCGTGTTATTCGGAAGACTGGATAAATACATGCAAAGTGCTTAGAACGCCGCCATCCCCCATCTCACCTGCAGCAGGTAGGACCACTCCCTGCAAGGAAGGGAAGGAGATGATGTGCAGGCAGGCGGGATTGACCTTACAGGTAGACCCTGATAGGTGAGGGCTGTGTGGTGGGACGGCCCCCATGCCCATGCCTAATTCATTCTTGCCCACCAGGTTCAACTTTACTTTCATCTGAAGGCTTACGGGCGCCTCATTAAAAAGCAGATTCTATTCGGAGGCGTAAGCTTTGAATCAGCCAACCATTATCAGAAATTCTTTTACATCCTCCCAGGAATCTGAAAGAGGAAGACCATATAGGTAAAGGCAGAGAAAAGGCCAACCTTCGGAGGTGGCCTCAAATGGGATGCTGAGAATTCAGACCACAAGAGATGGTCCTTTGACATGACCTACTAGTCAGATCTACTCCAGATTGACTTTTTCTATAAGAATAAATTCAGATCTTCTTGGGTTGCCTTCTTTCAGGTAGGAAAAATATTTTGAAAAACTCTTATAGCCCTGAGTGAGTGACTTGGCAAAAGAAGATGGTGGGGTCCTTCAAATACCATGTCTGTGTCATTTTTCTCAGAGACACATCAGTTCATAACCCCGAGATTTCAACACTCCACTCAGTTCTGGGCTCTCTATCTGAATCAGAACTATCCCATGCCCACTGCATGTGTGTCTGCAGCTGCCACAGACTAACCAGCTCAGGACCAGGACTTCATTTACGCTCTGTGGCCCTTCTCTGTGTGTCAAATGAAAACACATGGTGTACTAAGGGACCTTGTTTTCTGTGTCTTGGAGATCCTTGGCCTAAATTAAGCAAATGTGATGGGATCCTCAGAGAGAGACGCAGGACCTGGGATAAGCCACACCTTCTGGCCGTTGGGAGGCATGCCGTAGACCTGCCAGGTTCATTGAGAACCCAAGGCTGAGAATCCTACACCCCATATGATATACTTTTGACAAGAGGTATTGGCAACACAATGTGTGTCCAGTAGGGGGCGACAAGGAAACAGACGGATGAGACCAGAGAAATGTGAGAAGGAATTGGGATGTTGTTTCCTGTAGAAGAGGAAGGCCTGGAGGAATGAGACGGCTGTCCACTCTTTAAAGCACTCAGAGAGAAGAGGACGGAGTACTCCTCTTTGTTCCAAATGTTAAAAATAGAAGCAGTGGAAGGGTAGTGTTGGACAATCAGGCTTTTCCGGCAATCAGTGCTGTCTGCAGGGAACTAACACTGTGCAGGCAGGTCGAGGGCTTTCTTGGTGTTTGATGTGTTGGTCCAGTGGTTGGGGGAAAAGGAGACACCAGTAGGGGAGGTTAAAGAGGGGTTGCCTTCCCTTGGGTGGGAGATTGAACTAGAGACTTACTCAGGCTGTTGTAGTTGTGAAGAGCATGGTTTTGTGATTTTTTTTAATGGATGAGCGATAAAGGGGTGTTTATGGTCTCTGTACTCCAGAAACGATGATTACCATCTTAACTATTCTGTGCATGGAAAACTTGTGAATCTGGAAAGCTAAGAAGTTTGCAGGGTAATTTAAACATACTTTCTGGGACACCCTTGGATCACACAAGGCACCGTGTGGTCATGTAAGAGCATGGCTGTGGGGCAGAGCCCACAGGGGTCCGAATCCTGCCTCTGCCCTCCTGAAGCTCCACGCCTGTGGACAGGCTACCTGACTTAGTTGTGCCTTCACTTTTACGGCTGCAAGATGGAAACAATAACACTTGCCTTGTACTCCTGTTGTGAGCCTGAGGTCTGGGAACGCATCTAGAACATGAGAACTCTGCCCTGTACGCAGTGAGCACTCAGTCCGGATTAGTGATGCTGTTAGAGAAGGAGAAGCCAGTATCATTTCCTAAGTCCATGAGAGAATTTAAACGGCGTGGCATCAGCTTGCAGCAAAAACGTGTATGTTTCTTTGATCTGTGCTATCACGCAGAGGAGACGTTAAATATGGCTGCCTTTTTGGTAATAATGGACATTTTTTAGTGGCCAATACAGGAGTGATAAATCCTATCGGTGGAGTGAACGACAGCTGAGTCCCATGAAGCAAAGGAAAAAATAGAGTCCAGTGATTTTTTTTTTTGAGTAGTGGATCCCAAAGAGAATGGGAGTGTAGCCAGGTCCCTGGGATTTCCACTGTTTCTTGTGGCTGCGTCTTGGCTTCTTGGTTCCCCGAGAGAAATAAAAATCATGGCTTCCTCTAGACTACGCCTCTGCCCTCTTGTTGACAATGCAGGGACATCTGGTTGACAACCTAATTATCTCTACTCTACATTTTTTTTTTTTCTTATCGTAAGAGCACCTGTATGAGGAGGGGGGAAGGAGGAGAAAATGACACAAGAGGGCTTAGTTTCTCATCTTGATAATTGCCTGATAATTTGCACTGAGAGGTCTTGTTGGGGTATAGGAGCCATTCATTCCTCCTCCAGTCCTTTGAATTTCCCAGGCTCTCATCACTGTATTAGGCTGGCAGCTAATGAAAGGGAGGGGAGAAAGATTTTAAATGTCCCTCTCAGGACAAATTATGCAGCTGTTGAGTTTCTGCCGGCTCGTTTGTCCAAATGAAACAGATCTCTGGGGAAACAGCAGAGTCTGCTGTTGAGCAAAGCGCTTTTCAGTCCTGGGGGTTACACCACTTTGTTTCTACGTGAAATCAGGCAGCCCTGTCCTGACTTTAAATGATCAATCGCGTATGGCAGAGTGAGATTATTTTTCATGCTCTCAGTAGATACAACAGCGAGAATGCAGACAACTCCATATGGTCTCTTTGGAAACTGGATGGTGCCAAGCAGGAGCGCTTACACTGGTTCCCTTTTTCTTGAATTGTCTATTAAACCAACATTATCGTAAGATGTTAAGAACTATTATGCTGCATTAGTGTGCTCTGGGGCAACATCAGCGCTTGGGTAGCATGGGCTCATCTCCTGCATAAGCACACCTCCTAGGACTCTTCCAACTTGCAGGTTCATTCCTATCCTCAAATTTTGAGTGGGGATGAAACATGAGGTAGAATCAAATGTGAGATGAAAGGTGTTTCTCCTGTTTGCTTTGTTCTTTATTATTTCTTTCCCTTTTATTGCTTATGACACTAGCCATAAACATCTATCCGCATGGAAATCTGTCTACTGTATGAAACATGACATCACTTAATCTACAGAGGAAAAAATATCTCTGGCAATAACGTTTAACTTCAAGAGGCACTGTTTGACCGGCTAACTTAGTGACTTAGAATCAGTGCCCTCGTTTCTTTAGGTCAGCCATTATTAGTTGTTCTGTTTGTTTGTTCGTTGTTTGTTTTCTTAAATTGAAGTATGCTTGATGTGCAATATTGTGTAAGTTATAGGTGTACAATATAGTGATTCACAATTTTTAAAGGTTATACTCCACTTATAGTTATTATAAAATATTGGCTATGTTCCCCATGTTGTGCAGTATATCTTTGTAGCTTATTTTATACATAACAGGTCACACCTCTTCATCCCTTACCCCAAGTTGCCCCTCCTCCCTACCCTCGCCCCACTGGTAAACACTAGTTTGTTCTCTGTATCTGTGAGTCTGCTGCTTTTTTGTTCTATTCACTAGTTTGTTGTATTTTTTAGACTCCACGTGTAAGTGGTATCATACAGTATTTGTCTTTCTCTGTTTGACTTATTTCGCTTAGTTCTCTATTTGACTGAGCACTTATATAGATGGTGGTTAAACTCGGCAGAATTTTCTTCAGAAAGGTTTCACCTGTCCAGAAGATGCTGCATACTGATCTGTAAAGAATGCCCACAGAGCCTGTTGGCAGGAGGTTGTAAACCAGCATGTTACGTTCTCCCAGGTAGAAAAATACATCGTCCAAACATTCAGGGGGTGACAGTAAACATGGGTCATATGTGGTGTGACATCTTCCAAATCCTCTCTCAACCACATGTGATCACTTGTCACCCCTGCCTAACAATAGTTGAAGACCTTAAAACAGCTGTCAGGAGTCCTTGGAAGAAGACCTCAGAAATAAGAGCCTAGAGGAATATTCCAATGTGTGTGGACAGAGGAGGAGAGCAATGGAGCCGATTAACTTCTTGCACACACGGAACCTGTCGTGGCCACAGTGCTCTCTCCCTCCTCAGAGCCTTTCCCACTTAGGAAAGCTTTCAGATCTATTCCTTTTAATCATTAAAAAAAAAAAAAGGAATTTACTGGGTCAAATTATTTTAGCCTCCACTTTATTCCTTACCTCACAAAGAATTGCACTTAATCTGTAGATGAGGTCTGATACAACGAGAATTGAGTATCACAAATTGGGATTATTAAACTTATTAAGAGAGAGAGAAGGGCTCCTTTAGAAGAATAACACAGCCTGAGTGGAATCTCTCATTTAACAGGCATAGAAATGCCTATTAAGAAATTTTCTGTCTAGAAATGTGTCTGCATTTAATGGTTACATTAAATAATTCAAAATTAATATACACGCACAGTATCTCTCCCTCACAACTTTACTGAATTTAAGGGAGCTAAATCATTCTTTCCTCACTGATACTACACCAGCTGGAAGGTATGGGCTCACCCTTCTATTAGAGTAACTAGTAGCTGGACTCTGACACCTGACTAATTAGTGTACAGCAATGCCAGGGTTAGTAATCATGACTTTGATAAATTGCAGCTCCTAATGAGATCACTCTTGGTTAAATAGCTAGAATGTCTGGTGGAATTCCAATGTAAAAATGGTCAGCAGAGCTTAGCTGGTTGTTGGATTCAACTACATATCCCAGTAAAGGTCCTAGGACAAATTGTCATTCCTGTGGACTCTCAAGAAGTGAACATTTTAGGGCTTAGCTGAATGTGCTGCTCAGTACTTTTGCCCAAGGCCATCCAATCAACGGCACATTCTGAATGCCTACCATCTGCCACTGCTCTCAAGCTTGAATTGAGGATGTAGGAGGTATATATTTTCATTAAAAAAATTGAACAGCTGGACAGAATGATATGCAGCGAGTATCCAAATGAGAAGGGCAGAGGAGTGCCAGATGAGGTCACAGTGTGACACCCCGCACTCCCCAAGCACTGTACAGTGACAGATAGCGCTTTACGTGCTCGCTTGAGTGTTCTTGTCCCACCACTCAAGCCTGGAAGCTCCATGAGGGCAAGGCTCGTATCTCTGCTGTTATACATCTGTTCTATTCACCTGGCCTGTAACCAGCAATCAGTGAAAGACTGTAGCCTGATGAAGCTACGTAGTGGAAGTCAGTATTGAAGGATGGGCAAATTTTTAACACACAAGGAAGTTTAATGACGGGATGAACAGATGAGCCAAAATAAGTAGCAAGTATTACATGTCAAATATAGCTGTTCATTTTCCCAGCAGACATTCACAGATTCCCTCACCACTGTGGATTACTGATACATACTATGACGTAGATGATCATCAAAAACATTGTGCAGACTGAAAGAAAAAAAACACAAAAGACCATGTATTTGATCATTCTATGTATATAAAATATCCCGAATAGGTAAATCCATAGAGACAAAAAGTAGATTACTGGTTCCCAGGGCCTGATGGGGGCGGGTAGTGGTGAGTGACTATTGATGTTACAGAGTTTCTTTTGGTTGTGATAAAAATATTCTGAAACTGATTGTGGTGCTCAGCCTTGAGAACATATCAAAAAAAAACTGAATCGTGTACTTTAAAGGGGTGAATTTTGTGGTATGTGAATTATTTCTTCATTATAAAAATCAAAAAAGGAAGTTAAAAAATTAGACTTGGAATTGTTGATGATGTTTTGAAGCAGATTGCCACATAGTGAAATTAGTTCTTGGTTTGGAGGAAAGCCATGAAAAAATTATAATTGGGAGAAATTATAAGCAAAGAAAGGAATGAGTCAAAGAAGACTGGGGGAGAATTAGATGATAACAAGAGACAGTACAGAGAGACTAGGTTGAGGTTTATGAGAATGATCAATCAGATGTACATGAGGGTGTGTATGTATTTGAAATATATATGTACACATATAATATATTTTATATATCATAATATATAATAAATATATATATTCACATGAGAAAAATTCTCAAAGAATATACCACCAAATGTTAACATCAGTTGTCCTTGTTCAGTGGGATTTCTGGTGCTCTAAATCCTCTTCCCTTTGTTTCTTAATATTCTCTTACTTTGTGTACAGTGATCACATAGTTATAGTTAAATCGAAAGGAGAAAAAAGTGAGGGTGGAAGGACATTGCTTAAGAAAGTGTACTCTCTGATCAGACCAAGAAAGTAGGGGTCTTTGTCAGTCTTACTAACAAGTAATGTCCTGCTGGAAGAGATCTGTCTTCACTTTGAGAGAAAACACATAGACTGTGGTGGGCATCACTACAGAAAACCTGAGCATGGCTTAGCCTCTAAAATGCTAATGCTTGGAGGGCTTGTTCTAAAAAACTCTGGAGGCAAAGCATACAAAGGCCTTTTCTCCTTGTGCAACAGATTCTCCCTCAAGTTGAGGCAACCACATGTATACTCTGTGTAAGTCACTAGGTATTAGGCATACTACAGATCAATATCTGTCTGTCTGTCTGCCTATCTATCTATCTATTTATCAGTCTTTAATCTGATTATGTCTACAAGACAGTTGACACCTAAAAGTAATGAAAATTGATTTGCTAAGTCACGAAATAACTTTAAAATCACCCTTAAGATTATACCAGTGCCAGGGGAGCGGGGGAAGGGTATAGCTTAGTGGTAGAGTCTGTGCTTAGCATGCAAGAGGTCCTGTGTTCAATCCCCAGTACCTTCACTAATAAATAAATAAGTAAAAATAAGTGAACCTAATTACCTCCCCACAAAGCTAACAAAAATTTAAAAAAAAAAAAAAAAAAAAAGAACTAGCTTTAAAGAAAGATTATACCAGTACTGGGCCTTGAGCCTGAGCCGAGCATCTATTACTGATGAAGCCAGACCCCTTCTTGCTTCCCTGGGCTTACAGTCTAGTCAGGCAGGAGCCAGGAGGGAGCTGGCCCAGGTATGATGAGCCCCACAGGCCCTGTGGTGCTCAGGTGGGGCCCTTACCCATCATTTTCAGCCTGAAGCTGGAGGGCAGAGACAAGAGCCCCAGCCTGGAGGAGACCTTAAGGGTACAGTTAAGTTGGCAGGTCCCAAAACAGGTTATGGAAGCAAGAGCCTGTCCAGCAACAGGAGCCAGGAGATGGAGCCCAAACAGAGTGGCTTGAACATGGGGCAGAAGGAGGGGGTTCCCTGGAAAAGAAGGTGAAGGAAGGGAGTGACGTTGGAGGGGGCAAGGTGACGATGGAGGGGGCAAAGTGGCGGCGTCTCTGCGTTTGTGCCTGGCGTTGGGCTCGACAGTGCTCACAGCAGCAATGTCTGTAAGGAGAGAGTGTGGGAAACAGTTACCCATCACCAGGAATGGACAAGTCAATTGGGGGTTTTCAAATCATCAGATTTTCAGCAGAGAAAATTAATAAACCCGAGCAGCATGTGTCAACGTAGAAAATGAAGAACAACAAAAAACTACTTGCAAAAGGAACACATGCGGACAGTCATTCCCTCCTTTCCCATTTCTTTCACAAGTTGTTTGCTGAAACATCAGTTGAAATGTCTTGCAGTTGAGTGTGACTTGTCTTTTTAAAGAGGTGAGAGGCTGAAAAGTTTCAATTGCTTATTTTCAGTTGAAAATGAAAGATTAGCAGGGCAGAATTTACCTTCTGAACTAGAGGGTGACTCTTGCCAGCGGCCTTTGCGGAAAGCAAGGCTCTGCGTTTTGTTTCCCAATTTTCTTCCTTAAATAAATGGACACAGATGTCAGGCCAGGCTTGCCCCTTGAGTTCTTAAATGATTCTTCCAGATCCTTTAGTACTGAGCTGTGCAGGACCTCCACCTGCTTTGGCCGTTTCTCCTCCACTGGAATGACTCTCCCTAGGGAACCAGATCAAAGCTAAGGAAGAGAGAAGACAGGTAATGCATGGATCCTGTGCCCAAAATAATCATTTCATTTTCTCTGCCGGCCAGCCCATCACCACAGAGAAGGATTTCTAGATTGTAAGAGGCCCTCATAAAATGAACTCACCCCTGAAAGATAGTGAATTTTATAACATCCAACATCCTCTGTGGAATAGATCCTCCATTCTCTGGAGATCAAACCATGTAAGTAAACCACAGACGGGACTGCGGGCGTGGGGAATGGAGAAGAGGGGTAGGAGCTGGTTAGAAGAAGGACAAAATGGCCAAAAAGTGTGGGGGCTCAGAGTGGGAATAAGAACTGCTTTGTCCACCAGTCAAGTTTTTTCAAGGCTCATTTTTCTGGAGACCAGCTTGAAAAAAATCATAGCAACAAACCAAAACCAAACAAACCCCCCCAAAAATTTTAGGAAGCAAAAAAGAAATTCTAAACCCAAAGCAGAAACTTTCCTCTTATCCATGAGGCTGAAGCAAAAAATTGAATTTGTTACATTTTTCACAGAACCATTTCCTGAACCAGAACTCATTTCTGCTTAAATAAAAATACAGAATTATCTTTTCCTCAGAATAAATCAAGCCTTATCCATCACCCTAGAAGAGAAAGTGCCTCCTGGAGTGAAAACAGACACCAAGTCTCCACAATTGGTCAGGGTTAGTGGGATCTATCCTCTGTGAGGAGGGACCTCTTGCTGCTGCAGAAACTGTGGGGAGACTGGAGTTGTCCCCACAGTGCAGGGTCCCTGCAGGAAACAGCAATTTGAGAAGGGCCTGATGAGTGAGAAGGGTACTCAGAACCACATGGAGTATCAGGGGTGGGAACAGTCCCACCTCAACTCCCAAAGGGACAGTTGTGTTGAAGGGACCACCTTGAGGGAGGCAGTGACCTTCAGACAGCCCAAGGTGACCTCACAGCAAGGCAGCAGGTGGAGAAATGCCCCATCCACACTCCTTCCCTCCCTCCCTCTCCTGCCAAGGCTCCCTGTGGGCCAAATTCATCCCAGAAGCCAGAAGGCAAGAAATATTTGAAATAAGGGGGTGGATATAGCTCAGTAGTAGAGCTTTGTGCTGGAGATCAAACCACATAAGTAAACCACCGATGGGATTAGGGGCGTGGGGAATGGAGAAGAGGGGTAGGAGCTGGTTAAAAGAAGGACACTTTTCATGTTTCACAAAATAGTAATCCATTTGGGATTTTTTTTTTTCACCTATTGAAAAAATATGAAAAGCATTCTTAGATCACCGTGGGCTAGATTTGGCCCAAGGGCCAGGATGTGTATCCATATTGCAGAGTAAGGTATCCCAGCCCAGGAGAGAACTGATTCCGGGTAGTCATCCTCTCTGGCTCCATTCCGCACCCCAGAACCTCAGATCTCACTCACTTTTCCTCTGCACGGATGCCGTCACGTTAGACACTACAGTCAGGTCACTTTTGCATTTTGTCTCTAAAGTGCCTTATTTAATAAAAGTCATTGTAGGTAAGACTGAAGTCATGGGACTCACTTAGAAAAAGGGCCAGGGGAAAGAAATCCTTCTGACACAGACCCAGCCACAAATGCCAATTACATCCTCTGTGCGTGTTGGTGGCTTGGGTTACACTTAAAAACACAGGGTGAGAGAGAGTATGAATGTTGCTGGTTAACATGGCTATAGTGAGAAATACATAAAATGCCCCAAATTCCTTACTCAGATCACTAACTCTGTATTTACCATGGAAGGAAATACTTGGGTTTGTGTATAAACTAGAGCCTCAGGAATTTGCCACATTCCTTGGATCAGAAGGAGCTCTGGTGGCCCATTCCCTGGAATGGCCTCCTTTGTTTGCTTACTTAACATAACAGCCAAACATCCCCTTGAAATCCAAGGGCTTTCTCTCCTGCTGACACTGTTTATTTATATCACTAGGGTGGACAGCCCTCTGGTAACACGTTCCAGTTTTTTCTGGGTTGAAAAGAAGCAGATGCGGGTCTGTGGTTTTTCTGACCTGAATGAGGGTGATAGGTCTGAGCTAAGAAAGAATGCTTTGTGCTCTTTTTCTTTTCTTGAATGGAGGGCCCTCCGAGGAAAAGAGTGGGCCATGAAGGTTTTCTGGAGGCAAGAGAAGGATGAAGGATGCCAAAGCAGATAGTTGCCACTGTAACTCCACTTCTGGCTGGAACCACCACAGAATGAAGGGACTGTAGGTGAACTACAGTCTAGAACACCAATTCAGATGCCTTCCATGGGCACCAGGCTCTGAGGACCACTCACTCGCATTGCCTGTACAATATTGTGGACCACAGTACGTCCCTGGAATCACTTATACTGGTACAATGTTGCCTGTTACAACATCCGTAGTTATCAAGACTTTCTGGTTGCAAGTGGTGGAATCTAAAGCAAACTGACCCAAAGAAAATTAAATACATTTAAAAAAATAGATATCATTAGCTCAAAATCTGAAAAGATCTCTAGATTGATCTCCAGACATCACTGCATCCTGTATTCAAGCAGCAAGCATCATCTCACTTCCCTTTCTTTCTCTTATCTAAGCTTCTATCTGTGTTGGTTTTGTGCTCTGACAAACTTTCTCCACATGGCAGAGAAGGCAGGTTGCAGCCTTTCCAGACTCAGAGGGTCCTTGCAGCTCATGATCTCAAAAGGAGAAAGCTCTCCACACACACACACTTCAGCACCTGTTTCTGTCTCTGTGAAAAGACCTCGGTGTCCCTGCTTGAGTCGCATGCTCACCTTTGAACTCAGTGAATCCAGGAGGCAGGAATACACTGACTCGCTTGGGCCAGATGTTCACTGTTTGGTCTTACTAGAGTCATGAGGGGTGAGTGAGAGGCAGTTCTAAAAATGAAAGAAAGTGGGACAGATACAAAACTGAAAGCTGTGTGCTTCAGGTAAATTACTACACTGGTAAATTACTCAAATTACTCATTTGTATTCAGTAAGAATGCGGTTTTCATAAACAGCAAATCAGAAAGACACCTGGTGAGTCATCAGTTATCTCTAGACCTTTCTTTACTCATTCTTCCTTTCACTGGGTTATGAGCTGAAGTAACACAAATGAAAAAGACCCCATCCTTGCTCTCGATATTCCCATGGTCTAGTTCAGGAAGGCAACCCAGAAACAGCACACATCCAAGGAGTGACAGGAGATTGTGGTTATTTGCCCAGGGTGCTGATCCACTTTGCTGTGGGTCAGAGACAGCAGAAATAGGACGGTCCATCTTCCTCTGCTGGTGTGAGGATTCAGACAGTGCAAAGACTTTGATGCCAGTGCTGATGTCAGTGCCTTATGGAAGCTAGCACAAGTTCAGATGACAGGACCGTCATCTTCAGCACCACACATAGGGTCTCTGAATACCCAAAGCGTGGCACTAGCAGACAGTTGGCTTACAGAGGGAGCCTCATATCACGGCAAGAACACAGCGAGAAGATAATGAATGTTCAGTCAGTGTTTTAATGGAAAATGAAGAATCAGTAGATTCCCCAGCTGGGAAGGAGGTAGCAGATAAAACACACAATAAAAAAGTATTTTCCAGATGTTCTTTGTGCTAAAACTCACCCGAAGCAATGTGAAAATATGAAGTCAGATGCCTTTTCAAGAAGGGAAATTACAGTCTGCAAGGGGAAAAGTGGTAAACTCATCAGGATGTCACTTCTTGGGGTCTTCTCTTATCTTCTTCAGGCTTTCCAATGGCTTTATGTCCTCAGAGAAGAAGCCTGGGGGTTTTGGAACCTCAGACACTCATGAATAGAATGAGGTGTTCAGATGAATGAAGGCCCACAGTTTTGTCCCGTGTGGATACTCTGTGATCCTGTGTCCACCTTCCTGATCTGTGTTCTGAGCTTACACTGGATTCAGCATGAGAGTCACCAAGCTCTGCTCTGTTCAGGAAAGAGGTCAAGTCCTCTCCTGGACGAGACATCTCATCAACCAGGTAGTGGTTATTCAGACTGGCTATGATGACATCTACACCTCAGCCCTCTGGAAGTGTCCATGAGGCTCCCTAAAATTCCATGCCTTGCATAGAAAGTCAAACTATTGTGCTGTTATAAATTTGGGCTGCCAGTGAGTTCTGTCCCCAGACCTGGTAAGAAGTGCATACTTCAGATCCAAGATTTTGCCCTTATGCCAGCCACATAAAGTCCCATTTACAGAAGGAAAAAGGAATTCGGTTTTTGACATTTTCAGGAAAGCTGAGTCTTAAGTAGCCTTCCATATCATTTCTTTTGCATCAGAAAGCCCAATTAATCTATCATGGTCCCTCCATAATGGTTGTTTTTTTGTCCATGTTAAGTCTGTTTGTAAACACTGTGAATTTAGTGATTACAATTTATTTCAGGTTTTTTTTCCAGCCAGAACACATAGCAGACGCTCAGTACATATACATAGAATGAATGAATACTCAGGCAGAGAGGCAAAGTTTTAAAATGGTAGGGAAGGTTGTTATTATACTATATACTATATATATGTATACACACACACACACACATACATATATAATGCTATATAATATAATAAACAAATATGGCATGAAAGGACTTGATAGCGTCTGAAATAAAATAAGATCTTCTTTGAATCCAGAGAAAATTTGTGATTTCCAAAATTATGTCCAAAGGGCTGTGATTCAAAAGGAAAGCTTTAAAGGACAGTCTGCAAGAAAGGGGCAGCCTGGTGTCGATGTATCCAGGGGCAAGACCCTCAGGCAGAACATTTCTTGGATTATTTCCTGGAATGTGAGATTGGCTTTGAATCAGGAGCTAGATTGAGGATGTAATGAGACATCCTAGGAGAAAAATAGACGGTCACCAGACTTGAGGAAGCTTTGGTGAAAAGCAGCCCCACGTAGGCATCTGTAATTTTTCCACAATATCTCAACCCACATTCCACATGGCACTTTAGGAAAAAAGTGTTCATAGTCCTAAGCAAGTGAAACCAGCTATGAATAAACGTGAAGTCCTGTTTCTCCCCCAATTTCTGCTTCTGTTCCAAAGAGCAGGCTATTTTACAGACCACTGACAATTGCCCTATCACCACCTTGAATCGCTATGTAAGAACTCCATCTTGAACACATCTGACTAGTAGAAAACATTTATTCTCCTTCTGAATATTTTCAGTCCAAGCACATTTTTGTGAATTTCCCCAACTAATAAACATCATCACTACTTGTCCAGGCTGAACAAAGAAAGTAAATTAAATTCAAATTGTTGAGAGAAAAATTTTTCCATTTTCAAGTTCTCTGGTCAATTCAGTGCTCTCTTGAGTTTAAAGAGAGAGTCAGCTAGCCAGGCAAATGGAATAGAAATCCTTGCATCACAAATCTTCTAAATCTAATATTGGCCTATCCAAAGACAATATGGTGGAGAGAACATGAGCTTTGGAGGTGGAGAGACCAGTGATCACATTCTAGCTCTTTTATTTGGAAACTGTGTGACCTCAGGGAAGTTATTTCAACCCTCTAAAAACTACACTGGAGAATGGAAATAATAATGGGGTTTATTATAATAGGCTCAGAGGGTTAGTTAGTCTGAAATGATGTAACACGTGTAAAATGGGTAGGTGCTCATTAGAGGATAACCATCAACCACTCATTCACTCAGTAAAGGTTTACTGAGTGTCTACCATGTGGTAAGAGCTGTTCTTGGTGCTCAGGAAACAGCAATGAACAAAACAGGGAATAAATCCTGTCCTCAGTGGAGCTAACAGTCTCCGTGTGGGAAATAAACTAAACAAATAGCATGTCAGGTGGTGATAAGTGCTAAGGAGATAAACAAAAAGAAGAGAGGAATGATTTGGAGTGTCCAAGAGAAGGGAAGCGATTACAAATAGAGCAGTCATGAGAAGCCAGAATGCCCCTAATGTTTGCAGGGCTTGGAAGAAAAGTACAAATGAAGGACTGTGGGCCAAATGTCTGTATAGTTGATAAACTGTGAAATCAGTTATGGACCATCCTCCCACCTTAATGATAAACCTTTATTACATCGTACAAGGCCATGCTCTGACTTGGCATTCTCACACTCCTCCGAGTACTGCACTGGAAAGTGAAGAGTTCTGCCCATGGCCAGGCTCCCTCCCTCCCTCCCTCTTGTTTTTTCCCTCCCTACCACAAGGGCCCTCAAACAATGCATGTGGAGAGGCAGGGAGTTGAGCAGGAGGTGAATGCAGTACTCCAGGCAAATGGTGATCGCTTAGTCCAAGACGGTGGCCAGGTCGAACATAAGAGGAAGTTGCCTTTTCTGTCTCCTGTAAAGGCAGAGTCAACAGGCTTTGCCAATGGATTGGATGTGGCATAAAAGAGAGAGAGCAGAGGAGTGAAGAATGACTCCAAGTCTTTTTAGCTTGAGCAACTGGAGAGAGAAAGTCAGTATTTTCATTTACTTTGCTATTCAGGAAAACATAGGGGTGAACATAATGATAAACTATATTACTGATGGCAGTTTATAAAAAAAAAAAAGCACCTGGATGATTTGAAGTACAGTAAAAATAAAAGTTTCTGAAAAAGAAGAGAGACGAACCTGTATTGCTCTGTCTGTGCAAGCAACGTGCAAAATGTGCACGTGTGTATCTTTCAAGACACTAATATTCACAGCCGGAAAGAATGATTTGCAAAATCATGAATTACCTTTTGTTCAAACTTCATTTTGTGCCTTTAATGAAAAGTTCAGCACCTAAAATTACTATGGTTCAGTAGGATGAGTCCTTGGTCTTAGCTTCAAGTCCTGGGCGTAGCCCTTATTAAAGCTTTGGGATCTCCAGCAAGTTCTTTAATTCTTTTAAGCCTCAGTTCCTCCCACATCTTAAAAATGAGGATGATGGTTGCCCATTTTGTCAGCTCGGAAACAGCATCCAAACCCCAGGTGTCATTAAATTCTAATGGCCTTTATTTAAGCAGAAGTTAGTTAAACAAATATTTGGACTTATCCTTATTATAATTTATACTCTTGTTCATTGTTCTTCCTTGTCATAAGCAATTAATGATGGGTTTTTTTTTTTTTTTTTTGCTGTGGTTTATGTGAGCAAAGAGGTGAAACCAGTTAGCTCAATTGGTTATATTCTGAAATTAATGAGGTGCCCTTTTTGTGTGTTCACAAATTAGCTTCACTCTGTTTCCTGGCCACACACCTCACTCAGCTTCACAAATGAGTGGAACTGATTACATATGAGTCAGACAAGAGAGTGTAAATCCATCACTGCTACTGAGAAAACAGTTCGGAAAACAAGCATCCCTGCCTGATAGAAATATTTTCTTCATCTTGGAAGGACGCAGCCTTGAATGCTTTGTGATGATGCCAAAGAAGAAATAGATACATTTAAAAAAATAAGTAAAATAGAGGAAGGTGTGAGACTAAATAGCTATAAAGTTGAAAATGTGTCATAGGGTATTTAGGCACTGCGAAAGTTGAGACATGATTTTCATGGCCTCCAAGAGTCTCTACACCTTAGATTATTTGAGTTTCCAGGTCTGGCTTCCAGAATCTTTGCCTCCTCAAACGTCAGCCAAGAAGTTGGATTCTTTTACTTCAAAGAGATCTTCCAGCTAAAGGGGTCTGTAATTCTATCAGTCTTCTATCTGGAAACTGCTCCTTCCATTTGGCGTAGAAAATATATTCACATATATTTTATTTAATCCTAAATTTTAGAATCCAGTTTTGGTGAACTACGGCAATTTGTCAACAAACCCTCTGGGATCTGAGAAAATTATTATCAAACCCAGTGAAAGGAATCATCAATTCTGTGTGATTGATTTTGAAATCTGTCAGCAAGGCTCTCTCTGGAGGCAAGGGATCTCACCATCAACAGGCTTTGCAGTAAATAAAACAAAGTAGGAGGGCATCTGGGACTTAGATACTGTTTCAGATGTAACCAAAAGGGCAGTCATCACCCTTGGGTCCAGAAGACTGCACGAGGACAGGCAGCTGGCTTCCCGCAGTCTTGCAGAAATAATGACACGTGTGTGTGTGTGTGTGTGTGTGTGTGTGTGTGTGTGTTGGGATAAAAGGATGGGAGGCAGCTGGCAGAGAGATGAGGAAGAGATAGGAAAAGGAAACAATCACAGGAGCAGCAACCCACCCTGAGCAAATCAAAGAATTTCTTAGAAGGCAGCACTGGCTGTGTGTGTGAACAATTGGCTTGCAAATCACTTCCTGCCTTTGTTATATAATAATAATCATTTTGGTGTCGCTGATGAAAGCCCAGAACAGAAGGGAATCACAGCGTACTGGCCAGTTTCCCATATGGCTTTTGTGTCGAGTAAGTCTTCAAACGTGGGGGTCTATATGTCTGACTCTACCGACCTGAAGAGGCAGATTTAAGACTGGTCATAACATAGCCTTTTGAGAGAGGAAGTCCCAGATGAGTTTGCCTTGGCAACAAAAGGAAAGGACAAAACAAGAGGACAATTCAAAACCTTTGCCTAAATTCAAATTGCAGCTCTCTTAGCAAATTACCAAGAAGCAAACTGACTGCTGGATTTTGTAATCCAAGGGACGACAAAACCCTTTTGTGTTGGAAAGATGGCTACTGATTATCTTTCCTATTAAAATCTGATCAGGATAACCACCCTTTACTAAGTGCTCACAATATATCAGGCATGGTATTTTATACGCATGATTTCTCCTCCTTAAAATTAAACCCTTTGTGATGGAAATTATTACCCCTATGTAAAAGATAAGGAAACTGAGACATAAAAAATTTATTTGCTCAAGCTTAAACAGCAAGTTAAAGCGGAGCTACAATTTAATTCCAGGTCTTGCCAACAGCAAGCCCCATGCTCCTTCCAGTACCCTAACTCGACTTTATTTAATTGTGTGAGACTTAGCAAACGTGTACACGACCCTAACGTGTGGGCCCTTATGTACTTCTCATTCTGCCTGTCTTACTGCTCTGAGTGAGATACAAATGACACGAAGTCATCATGTACATCAGCGTCTTCTGTGTGTAGTTGATTCCTTGCTCTGGATTGGTTTGCTCCTGGGTTGGGATATTTCTTTTGCCTTCTCCACAAGCTAGTAATGTACATTTCCTGTTTTCTCTGGGACACGTCTCCCAGCACATTATGAATACTGAAAATCAGCTCGCAGGGTTTAATTAAGAAGCTGTGAAACAGACCTTACTCAGACAATGCTTGCAGTGGTGTGGATTTGTGATGTCCATTTGTCCCTGGAACTGTAGAATCTTAAAATTACGCTTATCAATCAGTGTAATTGTTGTGTGCAATGTTGGCGATTTTCTTCAATACTTTTCATTCCTAGTGTCCATGCTTCCTAATATATGATATAAATTCCTAAGTTATTTTAGTTGTTTTATTAAAATTTTTTGTACTAATACCAACAATTTGAAGGGGAGGAGCAAGACTTACTAAGTCTCCCAAACTTACATGGCAGTATTTGAAACTTACATATACCATGGTTGGCTTAGGTGACAACTGTTTCTGAAATGTCAACCAATCATCCCACAAATGAGCTTACCAGTTTCCTTCATAGCATTTTATCATGTGTACATATTTTTAATGTATCCTCTGTTTCCTTGAGGCACAGAAGAATATGGTTATTTGCAGAATAAATCTTTCCTGGATGAAGCAATAAAAATTGTTACTGTTTACCAGTAACTTCAGATTATTAAACCTTGCATACATAAATAAGGTACTGGGGATGTGATTTATAGTGAAGGAGAATGGATCCCAGATTAAGCGTGTATGACTCCCCCATTATGGTGGTACCATACAGAGCACTACTACCAAAAAACTGAAAATATTGTTCATCTTACTTTGTTATTTTGTGTTGTTTGACTTTCCAGAAAACATCTTTGTATTAGGATGGGCTAAATTATGGTTTGGTAGCAAATTCCATTGGTATGCTCCAGATACCAGTTACTTTATAACACAGCACGTCAACTTAGCAGCGTAAAGTGACAATCGTATTATTATGCTCACAAATTCTGTACATCAGGAAATTAGACCCAACCCAGAGATGATGACTTGTATCTGGGGTCTCATGTGAGAACTCTCAAATGGCTTAGGAGCTGAAATCACCTGGAAGCTTCTTCACTCACATGTTCGGTGCCTAGCTGAGATGACTCAGACTAGCTGGGACTCTTGACAAGAGCACCTATCTGTGAAGTGGGCTTGGGCTCGCTGGCAGCTAGATTCTGACACGTGCAGAGAGCAGGTCTTCCAAGAGAGCAGCTGCTCCAAGAGAAGCTGCCTGGCCCTGTCTGACCTCTCTCAGCCACTGTGGAGCATTACTTCCGCCACCCAAGTCGAAGGGAAGAGGAGACACAGTCTACCTCGTGCTGGGAGGTTGGCAGGTTCACACTGGAGCACATTGGATGGGAGATGCTGTGGGCTATCTTGATCATCTTTGGAATACCTTAGTCGCCATTCATTGACTTATAACAACAAGGGTTTATTTTGTGCTCAAAGTCTGCTGTGGATACAGGCAATTCTGCAGAGCAGATGTCCTCCTGTTGGCATGGCTGCTGCTCCTCCATATCAACCCGGGATTCCACAACCACTGCTGCCAGGCGCGAGCAGCATGCGTGATCACACACCAACTCTTCGATACCACCACCTGGAAGGGACAGAAGTCACTTCTACTCACATTTCACCACTTGCATAGCCATGCTTAAATTCAGTGGAGCCCTGCTGTGTTCCCAGAAAGAAAAGAGAGCTCGAAATGTTGGCAAACGGCAGTGGTGTTCATCACCGCCTCAGAGATACTGCTCAAGTGGTGAAACCCCGTAATTCCCTTCAGGGCTGGTTTTGGTACTTTGTCCAGTCACTTCATTCGTCGCTTCATCCAGCTAACACATCTGTTTTAAATGCCTGTGTGCAACAAATCAGTAGCTAGCTCCTGGAAGTAATTCAGCTGCTCCCACCAAAAGCATATAATTTTACATCAGAAAACCAACTGAAATTTCAGTTGCTTTGTCATTGACACCTTTGGGAGGTGGGGAGGCGGGGGGGGGGGCGTCTCTCTCAGATCCCCTCCAAGGCATATGAAATCAGACTTTTTTTCTCTCCTGACCTCCCATGGTCATCAATTTTATCATTTTCATATACTAGTATAGTCAAAACCCTTTTTCTTTCAATATTCATCATCTGTCTTCCCCTTTTCAGGTCTTAATTTCATGACAGACTATTGAGGATGCAGCTGTATTTCCAGAAAATGCAGATGATAACTATTAATCAGACACTGCCATGGCAATAAACTGTATGATAAATTAAATGGCTGTAATCCAGTTTGGAGCTATCGGCCATCATTAATCTAACAGCATGAGTCCATTTGTTGTTGTTTTAAAGGAAATTTATATATCAAGGCTGTGAGCGATGGATAACTCTGGCCCGAAGTCTCCTGTTTTCCAAAAGCAGATCTCATAAGCTGCATTTCAATAATGAAAGGAACAAAAACCATCAGGAGCTCTGTTTGGGGCTGGTTTGTGTTTCAGTCTTCAATTAGAGACTGTGTGTTTCTAGTGGAAAACCACAGTCCTCACTCTCTGGTGAGAAAGAATAAGAGGAAGAAATGAGCTCTGTGATAGACTGAAGTGAGGATGTTGTGTTTTAGCCTGGCTGGCTGTCTTCCTGGGTGACTTTGAGTATGTAGAAAATCACTCATAACCTTGGTTTATCCCTACAGCAAATCATCCTATGGAATCTCCCACTGAAATTTTCTAATTCATCGAGAACTTAGGGCTGTTAAACTTATTTAACAGCAAGTAATAGGAAATGCAAACAGTGGAAATCGTTGGAGGTACACATGAAAAATGTCTCCAAGATATGTTTAAATAAATGTGTAGATAGTAAAATTAAAAATTAGGATTGCTAAAGCGTTTCAGTAGAGACTCCTCTTTTGAAGTGCACCCACAATAACAAGAACCCTTGTAGAAATGATAGAAGAAACTTAGTTGTCTGCTAGTCTATCCCAGTATCTTAGGTGTAAGCTAGGTTAAAACTGGTAATTTATAGGATTATTATCATAGGTTTTAATTTGCTGAAACTACGTGGCTTCCTTAGGTCTGCCAAACTAGGTCAACCAGTTAGCCCTCAGATCTAGCATGCCATATCTGGCTGAGCCAAAAGGAATAAACAGAGATATCATCAAAACCAAAAGCAAAACCGACAATAGGTAGCCTGTTGATGAACTTGCCTTTTAATGAAATCTCAGGTCTCTTAAGGTCAGTCAGATGTAAGCTAAGTTAGATGATGATGATTATACTAAAAGGAAATTACTAAACAGCTCAACATTTTGAATTCTAAGAATTTGAGTTACATCATGTTAGATACAGATCACCAACTTCACTTATTCTATGTTTGAGAATCCAAACCACTCTTTTACAGCCCGCAGCTATACTTTTAAAGGTCACCTTCTTGTACTTTTCTAAAACTTTTGAAGGCTTACTAGTTCTCAAACATTAAAGGAACTATCTACATGTGTATATTTGATGTATATGTCTTCCATCTGTAAAACTCTACATGTATGTATGTATACTTTGTAAAATTCCCGAACATACATGCTGCCTGTAATTTCTTTCTTTTCTATACTTAAATACGAATAATCGCATTTTAAAATCTGAAATTAGGATCTCCTTTGTTGGCAATATCAAATTCCCAGTAAAATGCTGAGTTTAAAAATTGTCTCCTTTAAAATCAAGGTCTGAACTAAATGGCTTCTAAGATCTGCCCCTTCTCTGAGAGAAGGAAAGGATCTAGTATTTATCAGGGATGCAATGTGTGCCCCATACCCCCTACAGCATCTTATTTAATACTCACAACAGCGCTCTCAGGTAGATGTTGTTGTTCGTCTCTTACAAATGAAAAACCCAAACCTCCTAAAGATGAAAGCTGGTTCAAGTTCACATGACAGGTCAGCAGGGAACCTGGAATTCCACCCCGAATCTGTCTGGTGTCCTTGCCCCTCCTCAGCTCACCTGGTAATTTGCAGTAAGCAGTGGCCATCTCCACCACAAAACATTAAGCCTTTTTTTTTTTCTTATCAAGTGGGGCCAGCAGCCAAACATACTCCTTTTATTGGCATCACAAAAAGTATCACTAATTCCCAAAAACCCATATACAGGAAATTCAACCCAAATTGAAAGGTTGGAATATTGTTAGTGTGTAGAGGGTAGTTGTTCCACATCTGAAGATTGATTGCAACAATCTTCTAGATAATGAAGGTCAAAATAACTGCTATTCAGGAAAAGACAGTTTGAAATATTTGAGAGTGGGTTGTAAAATTGTCCAACTTAAGTCAGTACTGTATATTTAGAGAATTTAGCCAAAACAGCTTCCCAAGTTAATTCTTGAAAATGAGTGAAAAAATTAAACCTGTTGTTCCCTATCTGTATTACAAACATGAATATATCTTACATATTGTTCTCATAGTTTTAAAAAGCGTTTTCCCTCCAGTGCTACCATAGTAAATGCACTGACATGCCCCATCTGTGATAATCTTTTTATCAAGTCAGTTCCATGAGAAGCACTATGTATGTTTGACAAATCTTTTTTGTTTTTCCTTTTCCACGTTTCATTGTCCTTTATTTTTTGAGCATTAAAATATATCTGTCTAAGAATAAACCAAGAGTTCTTTAATCGTGCTTTAAATTTCTTCTATATTCTGATTCTTCTAAATGTGGCTGTTTTAAGTTTGCCTCTCCTGATTTGGAATTTATCCTTTATTTTGGTTTTGAGTTTTACAAAAGCATTTTTCTCAAGAAACCCTGAGGACGTCAATCACAGCTTTAACTGCTGTGAGTCCCATTACCACTCAGCCTCCGGTAAATTCTGTGTCCCAAGACGTACATTCTGATTGTCAACATCTACTTTGAGTGAAAAATGGCTGAACTGCCTCTCTGTTTCATTTCAACATAGGAAAGAAAGCTGCCTTTTAACACTGCGCTTTAATCATTTCTGAAATGGGACGCTAGCAGATTCATGTGAACCCTGAGGAAGCATTTTATCTTCCAGAGATGAGGGCAGATATGAAGCAATGATGCTGTCCAGGCGCAGTCGAGGCAGCACTACTAGAGCGAGTGATAAATCTCTCGGGGAAGGGAAGGTTGAGCGACACAGGAACTGGCAGCAGAAAAGTGAGTCTCGTGGAGCAGGAACAGTCACAAGCCTGACCAGTCAATTTCCCAGCTGTGGCTGGCCCCCGCCATGACTGCATGAAACCTTTGCTGTGCTTTCTAGCTGGGTTGATACAAGATACTGTGAAACAGAAAACTGTATGAAGAATCAATGACCTATGGTGAGAAAAAAGCTTGGCAGATGGGGTCGTGTTGGAAGGAGGGCTGGGGCTCACTTTAGCATCCTACTCTTGTCCGCAGCATCCATGCCTGTTCTGGGTCCCCAGAAGTTTAGGGACAGGAGTAGGGGTTTGGGGAGTGGGGAGCAGGGGTGAGGTGGTTGTAGGTTCTTTTTTGCCTCCAGGCTAGTTGGAAGCTCCACCTCCCTCTTCTTCTTTTCTTCTTCTCAAATTCCTTTCCAAAGGAGTGAAAGAAGTCTTGGCTTCAGAAAGATTTAGGGAGACTAAATGTATAACCTAATTTTTCTTTTAAAAAAGAGCTGACTTGATTCCCCTGGTTAATTAAACAGTAGCTTTGGCTGCAGCGCTATTCTTGAAAAAGCACTGGCGGTATCTTTCATCACTCAAAGCCTATGTATTCTGAGACCTCCATTCTTCCTGCAGAAAGAGGGAGTAAATTTCCACATTCTAAACCATCGACAGCATGTGTGGTGTCCCACCCTGGGCATGCGTCCCTGACTTCATAGTCTCATGAGGAGTTATCGTGATGATACACACATGGGGAAGACATTGAGGTGTTCCCCAAACCTCAATTAGGAAAGAAAGTTGCCACGCATATACTGAAAACTGTTGTGTTTAAGAAAGTGTATCTCTTCTTAGGAATGTAAAGGCCTTTATGGGAGGAATTTAACCCCCAATGTAATAAAACAATGTGCACATGGCCAAGAGATGCATGTTATTAAAAAAAAACAAAACTATAGGCAGAAACATACTTACAAACCTGTATTGCAAATGATTTGTTTACATGTCTGTTTCCCACTACTATGTAGGTTCCTTGAAGGAGAGCACAATATTAATTACATCTGTATGTGCTCCTTGGTATGGCCCCCAACCAGTGGCCAGGGTAGTCCATTTTAAATGATTGGTACTAAACATGTCATGTTGATCACCTACATTGACTGACTGGTAGGTTGATGGAACCAGACTCTGGCAGTGACTTGGCACGTGTAGCTTGGTGAGACTTCCATCATCCTAGGTGTGCAGATCATGATGAAGGATTTGTGGAGGTTCTCTGTTAACCAGTTCATACCATCAATAGCTTAAGGAAATTTTATGCGGTCTATTGTGAACAACCATGCTTGAAGCAGTAAGTATCACCTAATTAATTTGAAGGAAATTCTCCCTCCACTAGACAGCATTTAACAACCATCTGCATTGGCTATATTTTGAAAAATATTTCAGTATGGAACCCAGTGTTTCTAACTCTCACTGAGCATGCTGGTTTGAGCATGACTTTTCCTCCTCCAGGCTCCACCTTCTGATAATTATTATCATGAGATGTTTCATCAACATGTGTAGTACTTAGGACTAATTAGAGCTGGGAAGAATGAGTGATGAAGTAATCAGCCCACGGCAACTACTATTTCCTCCCTCTTTTTTGTTGTTTTATTTCACCGTGAACGTTTTCCTCAACCAGCCAATGAGTCAACCAGACTCCAGTAGAACTCACCAAGAGCCTGGGCTACAAAACTTAAAATATCTGGGCTCTCTAACTCCCTTAGCGATGAGTTAACTGCACTGAGCATTGAATATAACCAAATTTGTTTTCAAAATTGAAGTGACTTTAAGACTGTAAAGACCTTTATGGCAGGAACTTAGTCTCCAATGTATTAAAACAATGTGCACATTACAAGGAGATGTATATTGTGAAGAAAATAAGTGTACTCAAAACACTATGAAGATTTTGAAGCCAGTCTTTACTAATGCTTCTTCTCTTTTATTGATGAATCAGAAATGAATGAACCTTAAACTAACAAAAAAGAAACAAAAGAAAGCTCAGATTTATTATGCCGCTGTGTCCGAGAAAAAGCTAAAGGCAGTTAAAAAAGCTAACCTCATCAGGGAGGGTGTAGCTCAAATGGTAGAGTGCATGCTTAGCATGTACGAGGTCCTGGGTTCAATCCTCAATACCTCCATTAAAAAAGTAATTAAATAAATAAACCTAATTACCTCCCCCCACCAGGAAAAAAAAAAAACCCAACCTAGCATCGCAAGGCTCCCGTTGCATGATCAGACTTTTGGAACATAAAAATCCATGTAAATAACGAGTATGCTATAAGAGGGAAATTTTTGCAGTAAACTCCTATGTTAAAAAAAGAAGGAATCTCAAATGAACCACCTCACTTTACACCTCAAAGATCTATAAAAAAGAAGAACAAACTAAATCCAAACTTAGCAGGAGGAAGGAAATACCAAAGATTAGAGCAGAAATAAATGAAATATAACATACCAAAATAATAGAAAAAAATCAGTGAAACTAAGAGTTGCTCTCTGGAAAAAATGAACAGAACTGACAAACCCATACCTAGACTGATTTTTTAAAACAGAGAGAGATAAGCTTTAAATAAATAAAATAAGAAATGAGAAATGATGGTAACTCAGAAATGCAAAGGAGCATAAGAGAATACTGTGAGCAATTATACATCAACTACTGGATAACCTGAAAGAAACTGATAAATTTCTGGAAGCATACAATCTACCAAGATGAATCATGAAGAAATAGAAAGTCTGAACACAGATATAACTAGCATGGAGATTGAATCAGTAATCAAAAAACACCCAACAAAGAAAAGCCCAGGACCAAGTAGCTTCATTGGTGAATTCTACCAAACATTTAAAGATTAATGTCAATTCTTCTCACAGTCCTCTTAAAAAGTGAAGAGAAGGGAACACTTCCAAACTCATGTTATGAGGCCAGCATTACCCTAATACCAAAGCCACCCAAAGACATCATAAGAAAATACTGCAGGCCAGTATCCCTGATGAATATGGATGTAAAAATCCTCAACAAAAAAAAAAGCAAACAGAATCCAACAGCACACTAAATGGATCATCCACCATGACCAAATGGGATTGATCACTTGGATGCAATGATGGCTCAATGTATGCAAATCAATTAATGTGATACACCACATTGATACAGTAAAGGATAAAAACCACATGAGTTTTATCTCAATAGGTGTAATAAAATTAGTTGACAAAATTCAACATCCCTTCATGATAAAAACTCTCAAAAAACTGGAAATAGAAAGAAAGTACCTCAGCATAACTAAATCCATATATGAAAAACCTGCAGCTAACATCATAGTCATAGGTGAAAAACTGAAAGCTTTTCCTCTAAGATTAAAGCTAGGATGCCCATTCTCACCACTTCTATTTAACATAGTACTGGAAGTCCTATGCAGAGCAGTTAGGCAAGAAAAAGTAATAAAAGGCATCCATGTTGGAAAGGAAGATGTGAGATTGCCCTTATTTGCAGATGACATGATCTTGCATATGGAAAACCCTAAAAATTCTGTAAAAATACTGTTGGAACTAAAAAGTGAATTCTGTACAGTTGCAGAATACAAATCAACACACAAAAAATCAGTTGTATTTCTATATGCAAACAACAGACTATCCGTAAAGAAAATTAGGAAAATGATCCCATTCACAATAGCATCAAAAAGAATAAAATATGAGGAATGAACCTAAGCAAGAAGTGAAAGACTCATATATTGAAAACTACAAAACACTGATGAAAGAAATTAAAGAATACACAAACAAATGGTTTATGAGTTGGAAGATTTAATAGTATTAAAAATGTCCATACTACAGAAGCAAATCTATAGACTCAATGTAACCCTATCAAAATCCCAATAGCATTTTTAGAGAAATAGGAAAAAAAAAACAGTCCTACAAAAATATGGAGCCACTAAAGACCATAAATAGCCAGATAAATCTTGAGAAAGAAGAATAAAGCTAAAGGCATCACACTTGTTGATTCCAAAATATATTACAAAGATAACAGTAATCAAAAGAGCATGGTACTGGCATAAAGATAGATATATAAACCAAAGAAACTGAACAGAGAGCCCAGAAATAAATCCACACGTACATAGTCAATCAATCTTTGACAAGGGTCCCAAGAATACACACCAAGGCAAGGATAGTCTTCTTCAGCAAATGGGGTTGAGAAAAGTGGATATCCACATGCAAAAGAATGAAATTGGACCCTTATCTTATAGCATACACAAAAATCAACTCAAAATGGATTAAAGACGTAAATGTAAGACGTGCAACTATAAAACTCCTGGAAGAACACATATGGGAAATGCTTCATGACATTGGTCTTGTCAGTGATTTCATGAATATGACATCAAAAGCACAGACAACAAAAATAAAAATAAACAAGTGGTACTACATCAAACTAAGCACTTCTGTGCAGCAAAGGAAACAATTAACAGAATAAAAGAAGAAACTATGGAATAGGAGAAAATATTCCCATATATCTGGTAAGGAAATAATATCCAAAATTTGGAAGGAACTCCTACAATTCAAGAGCAAAAAAAAAAAAAAGAACAAACAACAAAACAGCTAATAACAGATTTTAAAATGGGCTGAGGATTTGAATAGACATTTCTCCAAAGAAGACTTACAAATGGCCAAAAGATATATGAAAAAATGCTCAATGTCTCTAGTCATCAGGGAAATGTAAATCAAAACCACAGTGAGATATCATCTCACACCTGTCAGGATGGCTATTACCAAAAGCGGTGGGAGAGACAGGTATTGTTGAGAATGTGGAGAAATTGGTACCCCTGCAGACTATTGGTGGGAATGCAAAATGTTACAGCTGAAATAGGAAATAGGATAAAGATTCCTAAAAAAAATTAAAAATAGAACTACTGTATAGATCCAAGGATCCCACTCCTGAGTATATATCCTGAAGAATGGAAATCCAGATCTTGAAGAGATATTAGCACTTCCATGTTGCTTGCAGCACTGTTCACAATATCCAAGACATGCAAACAACCTAAATGTTCATCAACAGATGAATGGCTAAAGAAAATGTTGTATATACACACAACGGAGTACTATTCAGCCATCAAAAAGAGTCTGCAATATGCTACAACTCTGATAAACCTGGGGGACATTACATTAAGTGAAATAAGCCAGTCACAGAAAGATAAATACTGCATGAATCCCCTTATTTGAGGTATCTAAAACAATCTAATTTATAGAATCAAAAAATGGAAGTTAGTCCCTTGTTGGTTGCATCATTTGCAAATATTTTCTCCCATTCTGTAGGTTGTCTTTTTGTTTTGTTTATGGCATCCTTAGATGTGCAAAAGTTTTTAAGTTTAATTAGGTCCCATTTGTTTATTTTTGCTTTTGTTTCAATTATTCTAGGAGCTAGTTCAAAAAATATTGCTGCCATTTATGTCAAAGAGTGTTCTGTCTATGGTTTCCTCTAGGAGTTCTACAGCATCTGGGGTTAAAAAATGTCATGGTGGTTGCCAGTACCTGGGTAGGGAGGAGGATTGGGGAGCCACTAAAAAATGGGCATAAAGTTTCAGTTAAGGAAGATTAATAAATTCTAGAGGTCTGCTGTACAGCATTGTACTTACAGTTAGCAATAATGTATTGTACACTTAAAAAATTTTAAGAGGGTAAATCTCACATTAAGTGTTCGTACACAAAGTAAAATTTTTTAAAAATAACAAGTATGCTATGGTGAGGCTTAACTTTATTTTTCTATCTCAACTCCAGTTGCCTTAGTCACTGATAAATAGAAATGTAGTCTATTTCTTATATTTTTATACCATTGTATTAAGAAGTTTCCAAGCAGAGAAATGAATTTTGTGTTCAAATGGTAAGCTTTCATTTCTTGTTTTATTCAGTCAGCAAACATTTGTTGTGAGACTGCCATGAGCCAGGCACTCAGCAAAGTATTGGAGACACAAAAGTGGAGTAAGAACCCTGTCTTCAAGATACTCATGACCCTCAAGGCAAACTTTATTTTAGTTGCAATAATGCAACAATAACAACGTGTACAAAATAGAGTAGATGCGTAGAGAAAGCGATTGAAATGCTCAAGCAGAATTCAAAAAACCCTCTAATATATGGGGTACCACCAAAAAGATGCTTTCAGGGTGCATTTGATAGGAACAGGCAACTTCCAAAGATTCATCCAACCCTGAGGTTCTAAGAGCTTTGTAAAGTGGGGACTTCTTCCCTTAACCACAAAGGAAGGCAACCAGTTAGTGTGCAGGTGACATAAGTGAGGTGTTGTCCACTTTTTCTTGCCATGAATTCTATCAGAGCAGATCCTGAAGACCAACATTTCTCTTCTTTATTTGGATTTTTCACTAAATTATCCTCAGGGCAACTGGATGTTCCAGCAATCCGTGTCAGAAAAAAACAGATGGCTATTTCTGTGCAGTCGGAGAGAGCTTGTGCTCTGTCATCAGCATAATGTTCATGAAATCAATTTTCAGTACCTGCTGGATGAGGCTAAACTGAGCACTAGCTTTCCACAGCCCATCGGCGTCATTCCTGGGTGGTTTGACAGGGGTGATATTTTATCACAAACACAAAGAGGATGAGCTCTGTTCTCCTTGTGTATTCATTACTTGCTTCATCATGCGGGTAAATAATATGCATATGGTAATCTGAGAAACACAGTGTTCCCATTGCTCTTTTTTTTAATCCCGGAGTACTGTCTTTCTTTTGTAAATACTGCAAAAAAAACTCAGACAAGATTACCTCAAATTTGGATTTTACATTCCTCCTATTCTTACTTTCTGGTGCCCACACAACACATAGAGGATATTCCTCTATTGGACCAGTGTTTTTAGCCAGTAGATCACCTTCTGCTCAGACTCTTACTGTAGAATATTCTGGAATAACTCAATAACTCATTCATTTGTTGATTTACAAGTATACATTAAGCACCCACTGTGTGCCTGGCACTACACTCTGTCTTCAACACAGAACAATGAGAAGGATGAAAGCATCTGATACAGAGACTGTTTTTATTTTTTTTCCCCCAAACTTTTCCAAAAACTGTGGCATCATCTAGAGACAATAAAAGGCCATGAAATAAATGCCATCAATAGAAGTGGATTAATAATGAATGAGAGAACTCAAAAGCTCTCCAGATCACGTATTTCAATCAACAGCCATGAGTAAACTGATAAGCTGGAAACAGCACGATTGCGCCAATGCATTTGGGGAAGAAAGCCTCATTTATAGACTTGGAATATTGAAACCGATGCACAGATCAGTTTACTTAGAATTGAGTTTAGTTACATAAGGGTGTTTTACTGAGAGTAGCACTTAATTTACATCAGTTTAAACTGTCAGAATGTTTTAGTCTTTTATGGCCAGGAACTCTTCCATTTATTGATTTATTAAACAAACATGTATTGATCTGCTTCTGTGGATTGATCAGTTGTTGTTCTAGGCACTGGAAATCAAGGGTCCTGAATCCTTAAGTTTATGCTTGGATAAGAGGATAATGAAAACAAACAAATAGACCAAAAATATGCCAGATATTAGAACTTGTGATATGTGATGTGCAAAAAAACAAATGGTAGGTGTGTGCGTGTGTGTGTGCATGTGTAAAAGTGTGCGTTACATAAGGTGATCAGGTGGAGCCAATCATGCAAATCAGGGAGGAAAAGAATTTCAGGCAGAAAACAGAATATTTACCTACTCTTCTCCAAAGATGGCTCTGCCTGGACAAAAGCAGTATGCAATTATCTAAATCAAGTGTTGGCAAATCCTCTCCTGCCATCTGTTTCCATTTTTTAAAAATTTAACCATTTTTTTGTAAATAAAGTGTTTCTGGAACACAGCCAGGACTGTTTTATGTACTGTCTGTGGCTGTTTTCACACCACAACACTGGAGCTTTACAGTTGTAGGAAAGACCCTGCAGCCCACAAAGTTGAAAATATTTATCTGGCTCTTTACAGAAAAAATTTACCAACACCTGATCTCAATCACCAATTTGAATAATCATTATATATGGCCTTTTTTTATTCTTTAAAACTCTGTGAGCTCAAACCAACCATTTAGAGAAACTCTGATAAAATGCACCTGGTGATGATAGTTGACATTTATTGAGTGAAATTACATCCCTGGCACTGTTTTAAGCACTTCATGTGAATTGCATTACACTTAATGTTCACAGCAGCCATATGTGGTGGGTAGGATTATCACTCCAGGGTATGGATGAGGCAATTGAGACACAGAGAAGTTAAGTGATTCACTTGATTACACAGCAAGCAAGTGGTGGCACCAAGATTCAAAACCAGACAGCTTGGGTCATAAATACTGTCCTAAATTACCTTCATGACTTAGCATTCTGCGACTCCACCACCATAACAGACCCCATAGCTTAAAACTGCCTCTCTATTCCTAATTTGCACAAGTAAGCAAACATCTTGCTCCAGAGAATTTAGAACTTGCTTTAGAGCTAAATTTTACCACTCTTACTTGCTTAGCATTCAGAATAAAGAGACGGCTTCTGAGTGATTTCCTCTCAAGATTCATTGAGAAGCCCTGGAGAAATCATTTAGAAACATCCATACTGGAAATCCAGTCTGTTTCTTTAATTACCCAAATGAGCTCATTACTAAATGTACTAGATAATTCTGCAGACTCTCCCTTGTTTTGACTGTAAGATGTTCATTAGAGCCATTGTCATTCTTCGTTTCCTAAGGATCCAGTGTAACTTCAGCATCTCTTCCCTGGATTTCTGGATGATTTCCACTAAAATCCTACATATACTTGGTACAACTATGTGTAAACTCACCTGAAAAATCTATTTTGGAAAGTCCAAATTCTGTGATGTTTAGTCCAGTCTAGGCTCCTAACAGCCTTAACCCTGAAACTATGAATAGTTATTGAGTAACCATAAAGTGCTAACAGTACCTTATCACACAGGTGGTGATGGTTTCTATCCTCATGGAACAGTGGGGAGAGGGAAAGTGGATATACAATGTAGTGAGTGTTATGATGAACAATGAACAGGATGACAGAGCAGTCCAGACCCATGGCACCTAACTAGGAGTTGGGGGTGGAGAGCATAGTCAAGGAAGGCTTCCTAAAAGACAAAATTTAGAAGATATAGTTGATCAGAGTTGGAGTATACAAAGAGAGAGGATTGGAAATAAAGGAGCCAAGGGTGACATCTGGTTTCATCACCAGCATTTTGTTGAATTATTAGCCTTTTCTCAGTATATATTTCTACACACATCCAAAGCTGATACTCATCCATTCAAATCAGGACACCTTCTGCAATGTTTCATGGATGCTTTTCTGCCTCAAGATAGTAAGAGAATCGATCCAGCCTCATTTTGCTAGTAACCAGCTGTGGGATTTTGGACAAGGAACTTAACTTTGCTCAGCCTGTCTTTTCATCTTCATAAGGAAATTGAACAAAATGATTTTTGTGGTTCCTTCTACCTCTAAAATTCTACCTTTTTAAGTCATGTCCTTTTCATAATGCTTCCCTAATCTCTGCGGCTTCGTGTGGAGTTTCCCAATTTTGGATCATAGGACGGTGTATCTGTTAGAATTGTATTACTCTGTCTGTCATCCCAAACCTGACTGACCAGGAACTATGCCAAGTGGGGTTTATTTTTCTCAATTATTAAGGAGTCCAGAGGCAGGCAGCCTATGGTTGATGAAATAGGTACATAAGGGCATCTGGGATTCAGGCTCCCTCAAACTTTCTTCTTAGCCATCTGTGGTTCCAAGACAGCTGCTCCGTCTATAGCTTCAAGTCTGACATCCAGGCAAGAACAAGGGCTATCAAGAAGGGCAAGTCAGGGGCTGGCTGAATATGCTTTCTTTGAAAGAGCTTGCCCCATTGGCGTCTGCTTAAATCTCATTGGTCAGAACTGTGTCATATGGCCATGCCTAGGGGTAGGGAGGTCTGGGAAATGGTCTTTTTTTTTTTTGACTACGGACATTGATGCACTAAACAGAATGAGGGTTGTGCTGATAAGGAGGAAAAGGAGAAAGGATATTGGAAAGGCAGCTCACATCATTTGCTGAAGGTTATTCAGATGTAATATTCAAAATATTTTTAAATAGATCTGGTGTAGCCACGGAGCAATCAGAACAGATGCTGGCCAGCACCCTGGAGCAGCTCCTACAAGCTGAACAGCTGCCCTCAAGTTTTTCTACTTGGCATTATAGTCATTGCATCCCCCTTTCCCCCATGTAATAACCCGAAGTCCATCAAAGACTGGATTATATTTTTCATATATTCTTTCCGTTCTCCAGAAGAGTGACATTTACATAGAGTAAGTGTTCACTTTTGTTGAAAGGAGTTGAATTATTCATATTATAATCTAAGGATGAGACAACTAGGCAAAGAAATATTCAAGTTATTATCTGTTCAGTTTCTTCTCCTCTGCATGGTGACTGTATATCCTAAATGCCACAGTACAGTTGATTATAAAGGTGGCAGATGAATATGGGCTTTGAAGGTTGTTTAGATCTCTTACAACTATTCAAAAGGATCATTATAGACTTAAAAAAGAGAGAGAAAAAAATATTGCCTGAAGCTTTTCACTTCAGAGATTCAGAAGACCTTTCCCTTCATTTATTAGATTGAATAGAATTAATAAGGAGCCACCCCCACCCTGTTACAATAAAGAATTTTTAAAAAAAATCATTTCCTTAAAGAATTACATCTGGTTCTTCCAGCCTGTAATAAACCTAATAGTGTATTATTTCTTTTCACTCGAATTTTGAGTAACTAGAATGCTGAGAGGTACGGATGGAGGGTTTTACTTAATTTTCTTATAAACTTGAGATTAACTCAGAAATTCATGTATCAATTCTTATTCTTGAAAAAAAGTTACGTATTTTTAATGTTCATAGTTTAATTTTCACTAATCAAATCTTTCCAAGTGCCTGTATTTCCTCTGCTTCACTATATTTAAATGCTATTTCAGTTTCTACTATACTTTTTTCATTTGCTCTTCTTCTCCAGTTTATTCTTCATTCTGTGTTTTTTTATGAAATACAAGTATAACCGAAATTATTTGAAAAAATCAATGGGCTACTAAGAAAAATATACATATGCAATATCCACTTTCCAGATTAGCTTGGCAAGACCTACCTTTGAATCATAATTTCCACTAAAACACCTCTGAAATGCAAATTATTCTATGAGGTAATAAAGGTTAGAATATAGTGGGTGCTTCGTTTCATTCCTTTATCTTTAATCTCTTGCTTTGGCTCCTTTTAATATTTGAGCTACATACTTACATCTTTTTTGGTCCTTTCAGGAAATCTCTTTACATTTTTGCCTGGCTGATTTTTTAAATTAGTAAAGTATGGTGGGTTATCTTCTTCATATCCTACACCTTCAATTCTAAGATGAACTTTTTTTGCACACATTTTATTATTTTTGAAATTGGGATACATCCTTAATTTTGGAAGGGGGCTGCATATTATGATTTAATCGGAAGGCTTTTTCCCCTTGGCAGTACATAAATTAACAGTAGGAAATAAAACAATTGATGACTTCTCACATGCGTTGAAGTAAAATAATCTCCAACAGTAACAGTCTACTTTGAAGAACTTCTGAATGATCCAGGAACCTGCTCTGAACCATACAATTGTTTCTGACTTGTGCCGTCTTATTATATCCTAACCAGAATGAGGTTTAAGTCTTTGAAAATAGGAAATGCAAGTAAGGGTATAGATACTTGTCCTTATGAGTCTCTACATAGGATTTTTTCTCAACTGCAGTTTTTGAACCTATTGACTATGCCTTGCAAATGACTAACAAAACCAAAATATAAAGCATGTCCTATTTTCTGTAAATTTCCAGTCCTCCTTCCACTCCTCCCCCACCACAATAGCAAACAAATCACTAAGTAACTTCCTGGTCACCTATCTACTCAATGAGAATATTGTAGTTATTGTGATACCTTCTTTTTTTTAAATTCTGATTAAATATACATAACATGAAGTTTACCATCTTAATTTAACTGTTTTTAGGAGTACAGTTCAGGAGTGTTAAGTAATTCATGTAGTTATGCAATCAATCTCTAGAACTCCCCTCATCTTGAAAAACTGGAATTCCTGTGATATCTTTTAAAAGGCAATTCTCTAATCTCCAGCTTTTAGCTACACAGCCCTTACAATTTTTGACAGAACAGTTTCAGATAATTCTAAGCCTCAACCCAGAGGGTTAGCCCCAGCCCAAGCCAGATTAGACCATTAAAACTTTTTTTTTAAAGTTTCAAACTTTACTATCTTTAGGTATGTGTGTGTAAGTTTGTTTGAATGACTATACCAGTCTATAAAGTGGAATTAAACATTTTAATATTTTAGCACTTTCATACTTCAAAACATTTCCTGCTGATTGGCTCCCACCAAAAAGGAATGTGTCCTTCCATTAAAGGACCTGACGCATTACAGTAATTGTTCCCAGATCTCTTTTCTTGTCTTGCCTTGTTATTTAATGATACTGTGCTTCTCTGAAGTCAGAAAATAGTCTTTCATGATCTGCACTCAAAGGTATGGTTGAATCAGATAACTGTATCCTTGTTGAAGGAGATTGTTTTGAAACATATGAACTAATGAGAAGGCAAATTGGTTTTCCTACTGAATTTCTGGAAGCCCTAGACCTCGGTGCTGGTGCCTCCAGAGGGAACACAGGGTACAAATAGGAGGCTAAATGGATGGAGCTAGCTGCATGCTCGCTCTTCTCTGCTTTCAAATATTCCTATTTGGTGTATATATATATATTATATATTTATACACACACAAAAATATCTATATATATTTATATACACACACACATGTGTGTGTGCGTGTGTGTTTGTGTTTTAATCCTTCCCCACCTCTTTTCCCCTCTGATAACCGTAAGTTTGTTTCCTATGTCAGTGAGTCTCTCTGTTTTGTAATGTTTTGAGATCTTGTATAGATTTTTCAGGATTTCCATAAAGAAAAGAAAGTTATGCTGCTTTAAAAAAATTCCTTGAAAAGTGGAGAAAATAGACGCTTTTTATTTAAACAGATCTGGGTTCAAATTATAACTCAGACCTGTGCAGTCTTTAGACCAATCGCTAACCTCCAAGCTTCATTTTCTTTATGAGTAAAATGTTAGGTATTGTCATCACCAACCTGGTGAGAGGATTGTAAAATAGAGTATTAAGCATGTCTCACATGAAGTTCACGTCCTCAGTGAATTCAGCTGGCTGATGGTAGCCAGCATCAGACATTGCAGGGCACCAAGCATCGTTGGTTCACAGTCATTGATGGGATGTCACTTTTTTTCAGTCTGTCTCCTACCCACCTGCCTCTTCTATAAGAGGTCAAGAAAGAGTTTTAGATAAGTGCTTTATTCCCCCTGTAAGGCACGTTCTCAAGGTGTGGGCTTTGGGCGAGCAGCTTCAGCACCACCAGTGACTTTATCAGAATTATAAAATCTCAAGCCTCACCCCAAACCTATGAGTCAGAAACTCTGGGGGTGGATTTTAGCAATCTGTATTTTAATAAGCCTTCCAAGCGATTCTGATGCACACTGAGGTTTGAGTAAAGAAACGACTCACAGGGACTAACCAGCTAAAGTGGGAACAGGAGAGGTATGGGGTAGGCCAGTTTGTAGCAGAGACAGCAGTCTAATAATAACTGGTCTCTCAAGGACTGGAAGCCAGATCCAGGGACCTTGGGAGCTGGCGTTAGTAGGTCTTTACCCCGGTGCTGCCTTTCCCATCAGTCAGTCAACTTCTAGGGCAATAATTCTCAACCAGGGACAATTTTGCTTCCCAAAGCTATTTGCCACTATCTGGAGACATTTTTACTGTCGTGACTGGGGAGGTGGTACCCGCATCTAGTGAGTAGAGTCCAGGGATGCTGTTAAACATCCTACGATGCACAGGACAGCCCCACAACAAAAAACATCTGGCCCCAAATGTCAATAGTGCTGAAGTTGAGAGACCCCACGCTCTGGAGGTCTTCCTCCTAATCTACTTGCATCTCTCCCCGCAACCAACTAACTTCTCTCCTTGTCACCTACAAGCTCTTAACTGGCTTCTGTGAACCCTCAGGGGTGGTCCATGAATAGAACTCAAAAAGTCCATAAACTCCCACAAATGTTAACAAAATATTGTCGTTTTCTTTCTTTATTCATTAATTTATTTGTGTGTGTGTGTGTGTGTGGCAAGCTTTGGGAAGGCTGCGGTGCATGGTTTTCATGAAATTCTTAAGAGGCTTTTTCTACGTTAATTCTGTGTATTATTTCTCTGCCTCAGAGTTCTGCTCATTCACCACTTCAGTTTGCTGGTCATTTCAGCTCATTCTAGATTCACGGCCATTCTGCTGTCTCTGCTTCGTAACTTCTCAACTTCTACCCCTACTGCTGCTTCCTTTTTCTTGTTTCATTTCCCAGCTCAAATCCCCAAGATGAGGCATCTGATTGACACTGCTGTTTCTTCTTTGGGAGGAGCTTTTCACACCAGACGTCCTCGTGGGCCCCTGACAATCCAGTGCAGTAGCTGCCCCGATCCTGGTCAGACCCAGCGTGACATGGAGAAGGCCGGAGGGGAGTCACGTCAGCTGGTCCTTGTACGACCGTTCAAGGCAGGCTCCCTCAGAACAGGCGCTGACTGGGGCAAGCATCAGGATGGTCCTGTCTAACTAAGATGATGAGGAGAAAATCCAGGGGTTGGGCTCTGGCTGGAGAAGCCACAGGCCGTCTGGAAAAGGGAAGAGCACGGAATCGACCTTCAACAGAAAGCAGGGTGCAGTAAGGACCAGCAGGTTCAGAAGCCTGTGATGAGGGTGGAGTCAAGCGGGGGAGGTAATCTGGGGTCCAGGAAGAAGGGGCAGGGCTCAAGGGGTCCACATGATCAAAGAAAAAGCTCAGATGCAGAAGCAGAAACAAACCAATACTATCGAACGATCAGCAAAAGTAAGGCACTTCTGTCTCTCTTGCTTTTACTCGCCACCTTCCTCAGCGGAAGCTAATCCAAATAACATCTCAGTCAGGAGGCTTGTAGGACGAGACAGTGGAAATGCTGCATTTGCTGAG
Organism: Camelus ferus; assembly: GCF_009834535.1. Taxonomy (NCBI): domain Eukaryota; kingdom Metazoa; phylum Chordata; class Mammalia; order Artiodactyla; family Camelidae; genus Camelus; species Camelus ferus. The sequence continues at coordinate 24,363,644 of NC_045698.1, read as the reverse complement.
GAAGTCAAGGCGCCACAGAGAGATTTGATTTGTCCTTTGTGCCACTCATCCCTTCCCTCTCTGACCCCTCCTAGCTCCTTTGCTTTTCTTTTAGTTCGTTTCATGACATCAGAATTTTGTTTGTCTAACTGAATAGAAAAGAAGTATTTATTTCCTACTTTTTAATTTTAAAAAGCAACAGAGTTAACTCTTTAAGGAAAATAACTCAAAACTCTAAACCGCATTAAATTAGATTTGTATTTAAGTAGACTAGAATGAACCATTCTTCTTTAGGTTAATAGATCCAAAGGGGGAAAAAAATGTTCCTCCATCCAATGTTATTTAAATGGTTTAGGTGACAGAGATGCAGCCTACCAACCCCAAGAAATACCTTAAAACCAGGGAAGGGTGTAGCTCAAGTGGTAGAGTGCTTGCTTAGCATGAATGATGTCCTGGGTTCAATCCCCAGTACCTCCTTTAAAAATAAACCTAGTTACCTCTTCCCACCAAAATAAAGTAATTAAATAATATTATAATAAATAAAATATAAGGTTTTTTTAATTAAAAAAAAAAGAAACACCTAGAAAAGTTCAAGTGGCACCCCACATCATTACATCAGAATGTTTGGTGGCAGGGAAGCCAAGAAGTCAATGTGTTTTTAAGGTTTCCTAGGGAGTCCAACGTGCAACAGATTTGAGGAACCACGACTTTAGAGGATGTTTCAGTAAAGTCCTGATACTGGATTGCTGTCTTGCCACTTTTTACTAAAAAGTGGAACGTGAAAGAGAATATGTTGTTTTTCAACTAATTGAATTAAATCTCAGTTAATCGAGGCTGTGCTCTAATTTATTCCCAGAAGGCAACTAGCTGGGGTCAAAGTAGCTGTCAGGCTAGCATTTTGGCCTCCTATAGTCAAAACAGTCAACTTCACTGATTTGGGGTTGTTAGTTTAATCTTCAGCTTCATAACTTGGTGTTTTAACTTATCCAGACACAACTTGAGACCTTGGGGATTTTCTGACTTATTCACCACCGTGTTCCCAGAGTCAGTCGGGAGCACTAACATCTCCAAGGTGCCGGATCCGGGTGTGATCATGTAAGGAGAAAGTAGCCATCAGAATCCCTCAAGCCACACCTCACCATCTCAGCCAGCACTTCCAGAGGCCTCCCAGTTCCGGCTCTGTCTCAGCTCCCTGGTTTCTGTTGCGTCTTCAAATGTGAAGAGTTGTGTTGTTTTTCAGTAAGCGTAGCTGGAAAGACTCCAGGGCCTGTTTCAGAGGGCATTCTACTGTGATGGCCTGTTCTCATGACCATTTGTGGGACCTCATTTGAGCGAGACCACTTTGTGCTCCTAGCAGCGGGGTCCTTTGCTAGTCCGGGCACCTCATCTGCAGGTGCACAGCCTTTAAGGACAGAAAGCGAACCCTGTGAGGAAGGGATCAGACTCAGGGCTACTCAGGGCTGCTCAGTCCCATAGGAAGAGCCCAAAACACCACTTAACGATGATCTCTGAAAGCATGACAGATGAGCAGAAAGAAAACTCAGGCTAAGAAAGAGAAAGAAAAATACCATATGAGATCACTCATATGTGGAATCTAAAAAAAAAACACAAATATAGAACAGAAACAGACTCATAGACATAGAATACAAACCTGCGGTTACCAAGGGGGAGCAGGTTGGGAAGGGACAGACTGGGAGTTCAAAATTTGTAGATACTGACAGGCATATGTAGAATAGATAAACAAGATTATACTGTATAGCACAGGGAAATATATACAAGATCTTGTGGTAGCTCACAATGAAAAAAATGCGACAATAAATGTATGTATGTTCATGTATAACTGAAAAGTTGTGCTCTACACTGGAAATTGACACGACATTGTAAAATGACTATAACTCAGTAAAAAAAAAAAAAAAACTGTTAAAAAAAATAAAAAAAGAAAACTCAGGCTAGTTGGTCACTATTTCCACAGAGGAAACAAGCTTAAAGTGCAGGTAATTGTCAGTTTAGTGAACCAGAGACAGTAACTTCAGGATTAAATAATAAATTTGACCATTGGAAGAAGCCAGTGGTATTTATTGCTAAAGAGACAGTCTGCTATGAAACAGAGATCAGAGGACTGGGTCTCAATCCTACCTTGACCTCTAACTTGCCACGTGACCATGCCTGTAACATGAGTTTTCAGGGCCTCAATGCCCTCGTCAGTCAGGTGAGAGGCCGAGCTGGGTAATCATCGAAGTCCCTTATTACACACTAACACACTGTGATATTTAAAAACAGGACATGGAGCCTTCTGCCTTGAGTGGGTATTAATAGAATCTTGATTAGAGGAGGTTCCTGCTCAAGAATTTGCAGACTAATTCACCAATTTGTTTCCTATTTTGAATTGCAAAAATTTCAGGACTACATTAGATAACAAGAAACTATTATTACTTCTGTTAGACAAGGAAAATAACACCATGGCTGTGTAAGAACACAGTCATGACTGCTCGATATACATACTGAAATAGGTAGCGGTCAAATAGCAGGATGTCTGGGATTTGCTTTTTTAAAAAATAATAAAATAAAGTAATGTATCCAATAATATATCTAGATCTCACAAGATGCCTTTTGGGCTGGCACCTTTTCTGAATATGGAATCTAGGTTCTAGAAAAAGGAGTCAGGAGCCTGAAGAAGTAAGCAAATGGTCTTGAGTGTTGTGGACACAGAGCCAAGAGATGCTTTCGAGGCCACACAAAATTTTTCCTGAAAATCTGGAATAAGAAGGTTGAATTAATTTACCTTTCCTTCTTCTGTGTTATATGAATAGGATGGTAAGCTGAAAGCTTACCCTGGTGGGGGGTAGGGGAGGAACGGAATGGAAGCCCTGAGAAGTTTTAGTGACTTTGCTGGGGACGCATACTAATTGCACCATCAAAGCCAGAATGAGAACTGCAGGGTGAGGTTCCGTGACTACCTCTCCTCTGTACCTCCTCCCCCTCCTGCTGGGGAAGTACCAAAAGTAGCAATATGCTTTGGGTGCCATTTTCCCATTTTTTAATTTGTCCAGTATCCTAGTCCCCTTAATTGTTCTTAAAGCTCCTTCTAGTGGTTCAAGCTCTCCTTTAATTAAAAATTAACAAGACCTCAAAGCAGTGAATGCAGAACACCATCCTGGCTTCTTGTGAGATATTAGCAACTTCCCCACTGGAAGGGGCTTAGGTGCTGCCCTGGAATAGGATGTGGGCTGTGCCCACTTTAGTCAGGCTGACCAAATGCTACACATTCCAGCTATTTTCACTTTTTAAAAATGCAATCAAAGTTTAAATTATTCATAAAAGAAATGTGAATTGGTCACAGAGAAGGTCTTTACATAAGCACACCAGCTCACTCAGACACAAACCATCTGTATTAGTGTCTCAGGGCTTCTGTAACAAAGTGCCACAACTGAATGTCTTAAAATAACAGAAATTTATTTTCTCACACTTACAGAGAACAAAGGTTTCACCAGAGCCACATTCCCTCTGAGACTCTAGATAGACTTCTTCCGTGCCTCTTCCTGGCTCCCAGTGATGGCCAGCACGTCTTGGCATCCTCTGGCTTACAACTGCATCACTTCCGTCTCTGTTCTGTTACCACACGTCCTTTTCCTTGTGTGTCTCTTCTCCGCTTCTTACCAATGTGACCTCATCTTAACTAATTACATCTCCTGTGACCCTATTTCCAAATAAGGTCACATTCTGAGCTACTGGGGGAAATAAGGTCACATTCTGAGCTACTGGGGGATGGTAACATCTCTTTTGGGGGGGACACGATTCAATCAATGAAACCATCCAAACCGATGACACTGCAAGGTTTCCACTTGCATTTACTGTTGTGGCTGGGCTCCTGACTTGACACATATCAGAGTGAAAAATCCAATTCCATCTGGGAAGTGATTTTTGGCAAGAAGGATTGAGAGAACAGCCCAAGCTCCATGGCCAGTGCCAGCCCCGTGAGAAACACACGTCCCAACCTGCGTAACACACTCCACAGAACCCAAGTAATGCTGCCAATGCCGTGATGGTAGAGGAGACTCAAGCTTGCAGTGGAAAGGGCCCCGAGGATTGATGACCTGCCCCCTGCTGCTTGCCCTGCTGTCTTGGCCCTTACCCTTCTCAGTGCTTCCCCCCTCTGCCTGAGCTCATCCTCTCTGCTTGGCTGGGAAACAACAGCTGCTTTGAATCTAGCCATATTGATTTGGTGGTAAGTGAGCTGTAAACCAAATCAAGCCAAACTGCGCAAATCCAGCCACTGTCACAAGCAAGTTATCCAGTTATTGCCTTTTTTTTTTTCTTTTTGCAGTGAGGGGAGGGGCAGTAAGGGCCTTATATATCACAAGTCAAATATTAATCTGCCTAAAGAGTCAGCTTGCCAAGGGGTAATCAGCAAACAGGTTGGTGCTCATCAGAGCTGCACAGACCTGTCATTGAGGATGTTCAGAGCCAGGAACGAACCTACCAGGCACCTTGGCCAAATCTAGCAAATTTTGTGCCTTCGCCCTCTGCATTCTGAAGCAAGGGTCCAAACTTCACCTGGCTTGTGGCATGCCTAGGGTAAGTCACTGTACTTCTTGGATTCTGGCCAGATTTCCTGGTGCCACAAGCTCTCTTTCTCTCTGTCTCTGTCTCTCCCCCCCCCCCCCCACCTCGGTGAGTATCAGGTCTTCTAGCGGTGGAGAGACAGTGAAAGTGTGTTTCCAAACCCTCCCACCCTTCTGCTTGGCGTTTGACCAGCTTTCTCAGGTAGGGTAAACCACTCTGCCACTTACAGAGGATGGAAGGAGAGGGCAAGAGGGAAACAAACAAAAAAAAGAACAGAAGAAAGGGGAAATATGTTTCAAAGAGGAAAGAAAACATTACCAGTGGGTAAAATGATCAGGACCTATCATGATACAATATAATGATCTCTGAATGATAGAGGAAGTTGATTTGGCCAAGATACTGGAATCTGTCCACATTTCAAGACTTCCTCGTGTCGTAAAACCAGTTGAGCCCCGACTCCGCATTTGCCATGGTTAGTCCCTTGACCTTTGTGTAAGTCCTCCCTAACCTCCTTGGACCTGAGATGTGGAAGGCAGAGGAAGGGTTCTGTCAGACCGGCACAAATCCACGTGGCCCATCTGCTGGCAGCTCCGCCAGGCACACGGGAAAGCTGAGTGGAGGACAGGATGCTCAATATTTAGAAACTGGACTGGGAATTCAATCCATAGGATAGGGTTTTGCTGTTGCCTTAGTTGTTTGTACAGTAATGGAGCAAATCAAGAACACTAAGGAGAGAACTTTCTTCTCTTGATGCCTAAATACCAATCATGATTTTTTGGATTTCTCTCAATTGGCATCTCAGTTCCCATCCAGCTCCTGTAATAAAAGCTGCATACATTTCCACTACCACCATTCAAAGGATGAGACATTATGGGGTTTTGTTTTGTTTTTTTGTTTTTTTGTTTTTTTGCTTGTTCTTTCCCCACTGAATTCTATCTCTGTTGCTTTGTATTGATTAACAATTGGTTCTGTTCCCTTTGCAATCTGGAGGCCCTGTTCTGGGTCTGCTCTGACTTGGAATACTGGGTCCTCAGCAGCAAGGTTTTGGAAAGGAAGGAAAGAGAACACAGGGAAGGGGCAAGAGATGGAGGTAGATTTGAAGGTTCGGCCTGAAAGTTGTATTTAAATACAGGGCCAGTTATCTCTAGAACTCTGACTTCCCAGCTGTCAAATACTTGATGGACAGGTTAAAAGTGAGGACAAGACTAATTGTCAAGGCTCTTGGGGGGTGGGGGGGACAGGATAAATGCTTTCATGTTCATCACTGTTTATTCAAAAAGAGTGTGGCTAATAATGAGGGTTGCTGAACAGGAAAGGATATCTATTATCATTCTTTCAAGGAAGTAGGGGAACCAACACACTAACATTCCTTTTAAACAGCTTCATTTTGATATCATTTATATACCATAAACTTTCCCTCTTTAAAGTATACAACTCAGTGGTTTTTAGTGTATTTCCAGAGCATTTCACCACCCCAAGAAGGAACTTTACACATTGGCAGTCACTCCCCATTCCCCTAGCTCCCCTACCCCCAGCCCCTGGCAACCGCGAATCTATTTTCCATCTCTGTAGATTTGCTTTTTCTAGATAATTCATATAAATGGAATCATACTATATGTGGTCTTTTGTGACTGGCTTATTTCACTTAAGATGATGTTTTTGAGGTTTGTCCATGTTGTAGGATGTATCAGTACTTCATTTTCTTTTTATTGCTAAATAAAATCTCATAAGGATATACCAAATTTTGTTTGATGGATAGATTTTATTTATTTTATTTTCATTAAAATACATTAGTATTTTAATACACTAGTATTTTAATGAACAGAGGAAATTTTGTCACAATCTCTGCGATCTGAGTTTAACACCTTTTTAGCTGTAAGTATGAGCTCATAAAACCAATGCTGATCCTACTATCTTAGATTTCAGGGAATTTCATATCGATTGCAAAAATTTTTTTATTTTAATTTGTGGAGAGCAGATGTTTGCAAGATGACCTAATGATAAGAATACAATAAGGTCATGATATTTATATTTGTGCTTCTCAATTATCTTAGTAGAATAGGTCTGTATTGAAGAGTGTTCACTCCTCCCTTCTAACAAAATAACTTTGGAATGTGTGAAATCTTTTTACTGACATGCACAGGAAATAGAGCACTTTCCTTTGTGTTCAGCCAGCAAATTAACAGCTGAGTTTGAGGCTCAGCTCCATGGCTGGGCTGCCAGGGGTCTACTGGTCACACTGGACCATTGTGTCAGTTTCTGTCTGTCTCTGCTTCTGGCTCAGGGAAGAATGAGGAAACACGGAAAAGTGGAGAGAGAGGGAACAAATACGGTTGCACAGGTCTGAGAAGTTGCTCTGGGATCCATATTCGGACAGTCCTTTCTCAATGTGGCAAAATGCTTGCTGCCCACTCTCCTTATGTGGCCAGACCGAGAGCTATGGAATCCTGTCGTGGTCATTTCACATCTCTGTGACATTGGGCAAGTACTTAACCTGTCTCTTTTGTCCTCTCAGCAAAGCAAAGATAATAATTGTTCTTATTTCCCAGAGATGCATTGGGGATTCCCTTAATTCCTGGCACATAGCAAATGTGCAGTTGATGTTAACTGTTAATATCATTAACATGTATTCATTACTTGCTAGTTCCTGGATACTGTACATTGAACTCTCACAACAATCCAAAAGTAGCTAAAGGTATTCCCACTTTACAGATGAAGAAACTGAGATTCCAGGAAGTTTTATGTCTTCCTCAAGGTCACGTGGCTAGAAAACGGCACAAGTCACTTTTATATACCTTTTCGTCCGGTTCAAGTTCTTCACCCATCCATTGAACCCAGGTGTCTATACGTAATGAACCATGCTAGCCAATGTGCTGTATACTGGGATACAGCTACGCTAACATACATAAATTTGTTTTAATAAAAATAAAAGTGTAATGCCATTGCCCCTTTGGAAAATGATGTTACCAAAACCCATGGAGAGAAAACAGAAGTAAGAGCCTGAGATGAAGCTGTTGAAACAAACATGGAGCTAAGGAACCTCAGAGTAAAACAAACTGTCTGGCTAGATGCTAGTCCTCCTGACTCTGGGGAGCCAGGCCCCAGGTTTATGGGAAATAAAAGAACACTGAACATGGCAGTCTTCGTACTAAAGAAGGTGTGTTGCCTTATTTCCATCGACTGGGGAATAAGTCTGTTGTGCCCATGTTGATACTTGAGTTCTCCGCTTAATGATTTAAGATGTTCCCATTACCATCACCATTCACCCACCAACAGCACTTTTCAATTAGCCTTGGGAACAAAAGAGTAAACAGAAGCATAATTTATCATTCTGCCATGGTCAACTGCCTAAAAAAAGTAACATCTGATAGGCAAGCCAACAACTAGACTGAAAAACAGAAGTGTCAGCATTGACACATGCTAGTTATTTGTTGTAACACAAGGGTCATTAGCTGTGTTGCTTCAAGAGTCAGGGAGAAAACAGTTCAAGAGCCAGATGGCATTTAGATGGTCCCCAACTGGCTAAAGTAGCAGAAAAGCAAAAACAGATTTTCCTCCTAACATTCCCCTCTAAACAGCCTTCCTGATTACACAGTGTCAAATAGGAACGATTTTGGCTACTAATCCTAAATAATCCTGAACTTTGGATACTAAATCCAGGAAATATTTATTCTCTCCTATTTCTAGGTAAAAAGATGTTCTCGATTCAGATTACCACAATCATAACAATATGCTATTTTAATTAAAAGAGTATGTTCTTTCCCCAGTTATAGTATTAGTGGCTTCAGATGCATAAAGAACATTTTCGTAAACCCCTTCATGGGGATTTAAGCATCAGGACAAATGTAACATTCCAAAAATGTTCTTAATGTTGCAATCAATTGGGGATTATCTTTTAAGCCAATTTCTTGAGAATTCTGGATAAGGTCTTTTCAGCACTGAGAGGTTGTTTTTTATTGTCCTTTTAATGAGGAGTGTAACCCTAGCTTATAGATGCTACAAGCTTCATTGGGAAGGTGGATTTACACTCGTGGCCTCTGAACTAAAATAAGCAGAAAGCTCTTTTGTTCAGATCCACTGCTGGTGGCCACCTCATCCAACCCATGGTCGCCCCAGTCAAAGTGGCCATTGGCTGATTTATGCAGACTCACGTTCATGCCGTGGCCACTCACCAGACTGGAACCCCCACCCTGCTTTTAAGTGACCCTGAGTTACTGCTATCAGGCTTGTAAAATCTAGCTCTAAACTCTACCCTTCCCTGCTAGTCAATCAAGGAGATCTGGACTTTGTTTTGTGTTTGTTTTTTTTAAGTATTGCTAGTACTCTTTATTTACATTACACTCATTCCCAAAAACGATTTGAAGTAGCCTGTTTTACATACGGCTCTTCTGTACTGTGACCTGGGGCACATTATAACAATCATAAGACATCCAACCTTTCACAGTGTTTCACTTGTGAACAAAAAAATACTGCAAACCATATCAGTAAACAAAGAATGCTGAAACCATCAAGTCATCAGCCACTGTAGCTGAAGTAGCCCCAGTGAAGACAAGCCTGCAGCCCAGCCTCTGCAGCCACTCACAATGGTGCACCCCGAGGGGACTCAGAATAAGAAAGGACAGAATACTGGCCCTAGATAGCTAGGTGCTTGTCAAAGGAATGAATTCAATGAGCCCAAATGTTTGCTTCCTCCCTTGCATAGAAAAGCACTAAATTCTTTAACTTGAGATGCCTGGTTTTCTTTAGATAACAAGTAATCTTTTATTGTTCTAACTACCTGGTCATTGTTGTAAAGCTCCTGTATATCCTAGCTCCTCCCCTACCTCTTCGGAGCAGTCCCTCAGAGCGATCTGGGAGGCTGTCACCCCGGCTCGAGTCCTCCCGCCAAATAAAACGTAACTCTCAACTTTTAGGCTGCACATTTATTTCAGTCAACAAACTCTTCCAAAGCCCTTCCATGTACCTTCTCTTGTTAAAGTGATTACCCTCAGAACCCCAATTGCCTGTGATATGCTTCTGATAAAGCTAGCAGATGGAAAACATCTCGGAAAATAAGGGTACGAGACAAATGCAAGGGTCACCTTGTTAATCTGTGGACTGGTAGGACTAGCATTTCAACATGTTGGTCCAACACAGTGGTGTTTGGTTTCAACTCTGGCCTCCAGAGAAGTTCCCATCTTGGATATTTCTTAAGAATGGGAGGTCAGTAACACCAAGACCAGGAGGATATGCTGCCAAGGAGTCATGCAAGGAACTTCTTAGAAAGAAATGAATTAAGCAATTTGTCCTGAATGTTAGTAGCTGGAAAAGTGTCTCAGATTTTCCCCACAGATGACTGCAGGAATATCTATACTCTGGAGTAGGGATTATAGACTACAGCTTGAATTGTAAGAGTCCAGTCTCCAGAATCATAGCGTTTCAGAGTTGGAAGACTGGTCTTCCAGGCCTGATCCAAGTCGCTAACCCCTTTAGGATCTCATGTGGTCTCTGTGTGAGCATCTGCAGTGACGAGGAGCTGGCCTCCTGCCAAGGGGTTCATTTCATCATTGGGGCGTAATTTTCATTAAAAGGCTGTTTTTCCTCTTGAGTCCAGGGCTTTTACCCTATAATTTGACCCATTTATTGTGGTTCTGCTCAATGATGGACAAGTGGATTGTCCAGGGAGGCACATCACTACCCTGTTGTTGAACTTGAATCTACCTCCATGTAATTTCCTCCAGTTAAAGAATTTCTCTTCTTGTGCCTTTGGATCCACTTCTTCAGCAATCATAGAGGCCCTAGATGGTTTCAGAGACAACACACAAAGCCCCAGAGTGTTGGCACGTCTTCCTGCTTGCAGCATCTCCTTGTCCTCTGTGTCTCCCAAATCTCTTCCTTTTCCTCTGATAGCTGCACCCAGCTCTCTTACAATTCTTCCGGAAACCAAGCATGAACTCACACACAGAAGGCAGCAAGTTTTTGTGAAAAGGGTAGAAGAACTTGGTTCAAGCCCTGACAAATTTCTCTAAAGCTTCATCATATTATTTACCTGATCAGGGGTGGGGGGGAGAGTATAATGATAGACTGTAAGTGGATGTTTATTATAAATTGCAATGTATATTATAATGCTACTGAATATTTGAACATTAAATTCTAAAAGACCTCAAGCATCATGTAGTCCTTGCTCCTCATTTTAGACTTGACGTTAAACAGAAAGAAAACTGACATGTCCAGGGACCACAGGAACAATTGGAGGCAAGGCTAAAACAGACCTGATATTTTCCCACTCACAATCCCTGGCTTCCTGTACCAACTCTCTGTTGAACAATGAAGGAAATCAGTGAAATCACCCATGCACAGACCAAACCCTAAATGGTACCCAGCATGTGTTAGGTGCTCCATCACTAGTGGCTGAAGAAATATGCCAGTAAATGAGTGAATAAATGACTAGTACAATGACTAGTGCTTGTTTCTGTTGACATGTTATGGTTGCCTCCAAATGTCACTTATATCTTTAATCATTTGTTAATTAAGTCTCTAATAAGGGGCTTGGTTCTCCAGATGTACTTGTGAAGGTTAAAATGAGACAATGCATTAAGGTGTTTAAAAGCTGTGTCTGGCAGTCAATTAACATTAACTAATTATTATCATTCTCTGTTTGCGTGCCATGTTTCTAAATAACAGTCCGCTGATGCTGTAAGGACTCACTAAACTGAAAATCACTTTGCAGTATACTGACAAGAGGAATTCTGGAACTGCAGAAGTCTGACTACTATTTGTCAGTTGCCATCGTATGCCTTTAACTAGGCCATCCATGCCCACCTCTGGTTGTTTGTACCAAAAAGACACAAACAAGGTCCTGAATTCTTTCACTTCCTCCTCTGGGCTTGTGTTTATTCAGCCCCTGACCTTCGGGCTCTGTCTCCCACTCCAGTCAGCACTTGCCTGTTGGACCTGACAGTCTGTTTGGCTTTGAGCTGTTTGAAGCTTCGCACTCTTGGTCCCTCTCCCAATCTCCATCTCCATCAAGGTTTTGGAATTTCCCTTTGGTTTCCCTCCACTCCCAGGCACCGTGGGAGCTTTATTCCTTCTAAACAAGCCCCATCCCCTTGACTCCAGTTGGTGTGTTTTCCTCTCCATATTATTGGGGGTCAGACATTCTCCATGTTGTGGCATTTGTTGTAAGTATGGATTTCTTGATCCCTGGGGCTGGGCATTAGAATTTAGACTTTTCCTATTTCTGTGTTTCAGGAAAGGGAAAAATAGAACATAGCCAAGAGTTATTTTTTTCTTCTTTATTTTTGTGTCAACTGAACTGGCTTTTTCATCTCTCTTTTTTTTTTTTTTTTCTTTTTTTCCTTTTTTCTTTTTTCTGTTATTTCTTTTTTCTTTTTTTTTTTTTTCCTTTTTTTTCTTTTTTATTCTTTTTTTTTTTCTTTTTTTTTCTCAGAACTTTTTTTTTTGGTAAATAAGAAAGAGCTTGGATAAACTCATCAGTTGGGATTAGAAGTTCTGGTGTGGAAAGAAATATTGATTATCTTTTTAATCTCTGTGTCTTGTGATGAATTACCACTTAATATCTTCTCGTTTGCCAGTGCTATGTCTGCCCTCAATATATCCCACCAAGAATTAAGTTCCTTCAGAGCCTGAACTTGATCTGATTATGATCACAGCTCAGTCCTCAGCATCTAAAACAGTGCTTAGCCAATAGCAGACAACCAGTCGGTGTTTGTTGAATATTGAATGAATGAATGAATGAGAAGCAGGATCGAGTTGTGGTTGGACCATAGCCTTTGACATCAAAGAGATCCCAGGTGAATTACTCGGTATGCCACTTTCCAGCTATGAGACCTCTCTGAATTTCAATTTCTTCATCAATAAAACGAAGGTGATGATAATACCCATCTCATAGATTTGGGGAGAATTAAATAAGATAATGCATGTAAAGTTCTTTGCACAGTAGCTGGCATGTTCTCAGAACTTGATAAATGTTGACTATTACGTCTGTTCTTTTCAGTGAAAATCCTCAAGGTTTGAGGCCTATTTGAGTTAATTGATTGAATTTATGCAACTAGTAGTGATAACTGTGCTAAAGACAAATTAGTTTAATTAATCTGTCAGCCAGATTTCACTCAAAGAGCCAAGTTGACAAAACATGTGTCGGTCACACCCACCATGTTTAAAGCAGGGTACCAGTCTTTCAGGAGTGGGCAGGATGCAAAGATGGGTATGACACAGTGTCCTGCCTCCAGGAATATAAAATCTAGAAACTAACTACATGCATAGTGCTGTGCAGAGTATATATATATTTGAGGTGTTGCTATCTCCCACATCTGATTTAGCCTCCATGCTTTGCAGAGCATTAGTCTACAACACTTGGCTCCTCCTTTGAGTACTTTCAGTGACAAGAAACCCCTCATCTCATGAATGAGCTCATCCTATCCGGAACAGTCATCTCTTTTCGAAAGATCTTCCTTCAAATTAGCACAAATCTGCTTCCCTATGATGTTTACACATTGATCTAACTTCTGCCTTCTGGATACATCCAGAATAAATCCATTTTCCCCTTTTTAATAGAAGTCAGCAAAGGAAGGCCTGCAGGCCAAATCTAGCCCACCATTTACTTAGTAAATCAAGTTTTATTAGAACACAGTCAGGACTGTTCATTCACACACTGTCTGTGACCGCTTTTGCACGATAGCAGAGTAGTTGCAGCAGAAATTGTATGGTCCAGAGAGTCAAAATTATTTACTGTTTGGTCCTTAGAGAAAAAATTGTTCAGACTCTGCCCTACATGACAGACCTTAAACACTTAAGACAACTAACATATCTCCTCTTAAAGTAGGGAGCCCCAGAAGTGAGCCCAGAACTGTAAGTGGGAGCTAATGGAGGCAGAATGAAATAGTACTATCACCTCCCTTATTCTGGACATCATACTTCCAATTATGTGGCCAGAGAGCAGGTCAGGCTTCGACTGACACACAACACTGGAGTCAAAAAGGACTAAACCTCTGACTTGTTTTTCCCGGAGGCTTCTGTTAAGTTATGCCTCCCCACCCTACACTGGTGTAGCCTAGTGTCTGCAAAACTGTCTACAAAACTTTACATCTTTCTGGCCTGTCTAAAGCCATCAGAAAACAACTCAGCACATAGTCGAAGGCTGTATCAGTCAGGGCCAGACAGGAGAAAGATGAACTACTCAGCTAGGATTTTTAAGAGAATGTTATGTTACAGTTTACGTACCTGTGGGCAGAGTTGAGGAAACTAACAAGGAAATTTGTCGCACTCTCTCTGCAGGAAGGGAATGGGGAGGGAGGGGTTTACTGGCACCCAGTGATAGCTGGAGCCATGGAGAGAGGCTCCTCACTTGGAGCTGTGGCAGTGGAGACATAACCCCTGCCAGAACCCAGCTAGGAGGAAGGCAGAGAGATGGGGAAACAGATACCGTGATGGGCTCCTCTCCCATCCTCTGCCTACTGTGTGTGGGACCCAACCAGAAACTGGAGGAAATGTGAGTCACAGGAGTCAGCCCCCAGGGCACAGAGCAGGACCGAGAGTAGGTGTGGGAGTTGGGGCAGAAAGTGACAAGAGCTAGGTGGTATGGCAGGTGCTTTTTAAAAATTCTGAATGAATAAACAGATGAATGAATGAAGTGAGCGCAAGCCCTGGCACTCAGTCAATGTTTGTTCAACTGCAGAAATGAGTGAAAGGACCACAATGTCCTTTATGCGCTTCTGCCCCAAAGCCCTGACCACTGCTGCTCGCTAGTTGTTCCAGAGTTTCCACCCTCAGCACAGCCCTCCTCCCGTGTGACCCTCCCCCCCTCCTCCCCTAGCCTCTGCTGACCCCTCAGGGTTTCCCGCAAGGGTATAAGAAGAGTTGAGATTTCACTTGGGAGGTAATAGAGCAGAGCAGGAATTGTTCTAAACAGAGTTAGAACATGATCAAAAGAGAGGGCTTTTAGTCCTGAAATGATTCCCAGAATCTGAAATACATTCTAGAATGTTTAGCATTTTAAAATTAAAAATTCAACATCACAGGACCCTGTGAAGAAGAACTGGTGGCTTCTGAGAAAGCCCCCAGACAGCTGTGTTAGGAACTCTGCATTCACCAGACACCTCACTACCACATGCCTTGGAGCTGGCCGCTTTATGCTCAGGTGGCCCTTGTCACTTCACACGCTTTTATTGCTAAGATGTCGGGGTCTCTGTTCATTATGCCAGTAGCCACGATGTGGAGGAAGTGGGATGTATGAGAGAGGTTCGGGGTGGCAGAAAGCCACTGGAAGTAGTCCGCAGCTTCCCGCCTGCCACTTCCTCCTCTGTGGGTTGAGTCAGCGTGGGGTATATTCAGCACTGGATTCCTCGAAGGATAATCCCCAGGATTCTGGATTTTGAAGACATAGAAATAATTTGAAAATATCGTGTGGTCTGCTACTCTGGTTAGACTGTTTTTTTTTTTCATGGAATGTGCAAGAGAAAATTGAGCACTAAATTAGGAATTGTTGCCTGTATATCAAAGCACATTTTAAAAAGTGACTGCAGACACATAGCCTAATTTCCTGAATTCATGTATTCAGGAATTTCCTGTATTCCAATCCTGAGATCATTTTTGTTCTAACTCAGATCCATACTCTTAGCAGTTGTCACCCCATGCCTCACAGACCAAGGCCAGTCAGTCCCCAGAGTTTAGAATGTTTTAGACAAGACTTAGAGCCAGATCTGTTGGAAGGAACCAGCTGGAAACCACAAGCCCTGATGGGCACAGCCCAGCAGATATAAGCACATACCTGGCAGTCCAGGTCCCGTCACAACCAAAAATTATTCACATTTCCAAAAGCAGTCTTCTGCCAGTGCTCAGATGAACCCATGAGATAGAATCAAACTCCAGCTTGCAGTTGGAGTGGCCAAATTCTCAAGTCAGCCATGGCAATGACAGGATATGTCAGTAAATTTCATTCCAGGTCTCCAGGGCCAAATTCATAAAATCTAATCCCAATTAAGATAACTGGCAACATTTGAGTAAGATCTTTAGATTAGATAATAGTACTATAACAGTAATTTTCTGATTTTAGTCATTGCACTGTGGTTATGTAAGACAATGCTCTCATTCTTAGGGAGACACATTGAAATAATGAATGACGCAGAGGCATCATGATTTCTCAAATGATTCAGAGAAAAATAATAATTTGTGGATACAGAAAAGAAAAGGAATGATAAATCAAAGTTGCTAGAAAACTAATTCAAAAAACAAAAACAAAACTAGAGCTGTCATATGCTTGTCACTGAAGCGCAGTAATTTCAGTCATGCTGTTGCTGTGAAGTGAGTCAGAAGGAGCATCTCTTGTTTCGTCATCATTGAGCTAAACTAAGTCATTTCCTCTTTCAGCTACAGAACTCTTCTATGTCTGGAGATGAACACTAAGGATGCTTTCCATATGAACCCTGAAGGTAAGGGGAACTTGATGGCGAGCTCTCTTGCTTGTCACACTGCCCGTCTGTCCTGCTATCCGTTTCATCAAGGCACCGGCAAGGACTCAACTCTCTTGACTCGTAGAGAGAATAAATCCCAACCAGCCAACATCCACTTTGTTGCATTATGCTATTCTCAGAGACCTTTTCTAGCTCCCCAGCCTGTCCTATCTAGAAAACCCTTCTCTGTTTTTCTCAAAGAAAAATACCAAAACTATCTTTTTTATTGAAGTATAGTTGATTTAAAATGTTGTGCTAGTTTCTGGTGTACAGCAAAGTGATTCAGTTATACATATATATACATACACATATTCTTTCTCAGATTCTTTTCAATTATAGATTATTACAAGATATTGAATATAGTTCCCTGTGCTGTACAGTAGGACCTTGTTGCTGATTTTATATGAAGTAGTGTGTATATGTTAATCCCAAGCTTCTAATTTATCCCTCCACCCCTTTCCCCTGGTATTGGTAACCATAAATTTGTTTTCTATGTCTGTGAGCCTGTTTCTGTTTTGTAAATACGTTCATTTGTATCACTTTTTTAGATTCCACATGTAAGTGATATTGTACGATATTTGTCTTTCTCTCTCTGACTTATTACTTCACTTAGTATGATAAACTCTAGGTCCATCCAAGTTGCTGCAAATGGCATTATTTCATTCTTTTTGTATGGTTGAGTAATAAATAGATATATCTTCTTTATCCATTCATCTGTCAACAGACACTTAGGTTGTTTCCATGTCTTGGCTGTTGTAAATAATGCTGCTATGAACACTGGGATGCACATATCTTTTTGCTTTAAAGTTTCCGTCTTTTCTGGATATATGCCCAGGAGTGGGATTGCTGGATCATACAGTAATTCCATTTTTAGTTCTTTAAGGAACCTCCATACTGTTCTCCATAGTGGCTGCACCAATTTATATTCCCACCACTAGTATAGGAGGGTTCCCTTTTCTCCACACCCCCTCAAGCATTTATTATTTGTAGACTTTTTGATGATGGCCATTCTGACTGGTGTGAGGTTATACCTCATTGTAGTTTTGATTTGCATTTCTCTAGTAATTAGTAGTGTTGAGCATCTTTTCATTTGCCTGTTGGCCATCTGTATGTCTTCTTTGGAGAAATTTCTATTTAGGTCTTCTGCCCTTTTCTTGATTGGACTGTTTGGTTTTTTTGATGTTGAGCTGTGTAAGCTGTTTGTATACTCTAGAAATCAATCTCTTGTTGGTCACATTGTTTGCAAATATTTTCTCCCATTCCATAAGTTGTCTTCATTTTGTTTACGGTTTCCTTTACTATGCGAAACTTGTAAGTTAAGTAGGTTCTATTTGTTTATTTTTGCTTTTATTCCCTTTGCCTTGGGAGACTGACCTAAGAAAACATTGCTACATCTTATGTCAAAGAATGTTTTGCCCATGTTCTCTTCTAGGAGTTTTATGGTGTCCTGGATTATATTTAAGTCTTTAAGCCATTTTGAGTTTATTTTTGTGTATGTTGTGAAGGAGTGTTCTAACTTCATTGATTTACATGTGGCTGTCCAGGTTTCCCAACACTGCTTGCCAAAGAGACCATCTTTTCTCCATTGTATATTCTTGCCTTCTTTGTCAAAGATTAATTGACTGTTAGTGTGTGGGTTTATTTCTGGGCTCTCTACTCTGTTCCACTGATCCATATGTCTGGTTTTGTGACAATACCATGCTCTTTTGATTAATGTAGCTTTGTTGTATTGTCTGAAGTCTAAGAGGGTTGTGCCTCCAGCTTTGTTCTGTTTCCTCTGGATTGCTTTGGCAGTTCTGAGTCTTTTATGTTTCCATATAAATTTTAGGGTTATTTGTTCTAGTTCTTTGAAAAATGTCCTGGGTAATTTAATAGGGATCACATTAAATCTGTAGATTTCTTTGGGTAGTTGGGCCATTTTAACATTAATTCTTTTAATCCAAGAGCATGAGATATCTTTCCATTTTTTTTAATCATCCTCAGTTTCCTTTATCAATGTTTTATAGTTCGTAGCATATAAGTCTTTCACTTTCTTGGTCAGGTTTATTTCTAAGTATTTTATTTTTCTGATGCAATTTTAAAAGAAATTGTTTTTTCATTTTGTCTTTCTGATATTTTATTATTAAAGAAATGCAACAGATTTCTGTATGTTAATCTTGTATCCTGCTACCTTGCTGAATTTCATTATCAGTTCTAGTAGTTTTTGTGTGGAGTCTTTAGGGTTTTCTATATATAGTATCATGTTATCTGCATATAATGACAATTTTACCCCTTTGTTTCCAATTTGTATACCTTTTTTTTTCCTTGTCTGATTGCTGTGGCTAGGACTTCCTACACTATGTTGAATAGAAGTAGTGAGAGTGGGTACCTTTGTCTTGTTCCAGATTTTAATAGGACTGTTTTCAGCTTCTCATTGTTGAGTATTATGTTGCCTGTGGGTTTGTTATAAATAGCTTCTATTATGTTGAAATATTTTCCCTCTATACCTACTTTGGTAAGAGCTTTTATCATGAATGGATGTTGAATTTTATCAAATGCTTTTTCTGCAACTAGTGAGTGATCATGTGGTTTTTGTCTTTTCTTTTGTTGATGTGGTGTATCACATTGATTGATTTGCATCTGTTGAACCAACCTTGTGACCCTGGGATGAATCTGACGTGATCATGTGTATGATTCTTTTTATATGTTGTTCGATTCAGTTTGCTAATATTTTGTTGAGGATTTTTGATCTATATTCATCAAAGATATTGGCCTGTGATTTTCTTTTCTGGTGGTGTCTTTATCTGGTTTTTGGATGGTGCTGCATAGAATGACTTTGAGGATGTTCCTTCCTCTTCAGTCTTTTGAAAAAGTTTGAGAAGGACTGATACAAGTTCTTCTTTATATGTTTCATACAATTCTCCAGTGAAGCCATCTGGTCCTGGACTTTTGTTTGCATGGAGTTTTTTTATTATTATTATTATAGATTCTGTCATACTTCTAGTGATCAGTCTGTTCAAATTATCTATTTCTTCTTGATTCAGTTTTGACAGTAGCAAAACTATTAACAGCTGACATCTTTGTAGTGAAATTAAGGGAGATTTCAATTTTCTCCTTATTTTTTTTGTGCTTGAGAGTTTTTCAACAATGACTGTATTTTTTAATCAGGAAAAGAAACATTATGTTTGCTTTTATTTTCTTAAGCAGCTCTGCATAAATTCTTGCCAAAGCTTTCTGGCTGCTTCAGCCCCCAATATTGTCACTACTACACATCCCCTCCCTCCCAGCCCACTGACAGTCCCTATAGAACGGCTCATATATGGTGGGCTCTGCATCTTCCCCATCTACTATCAGCAAGGAAAATCACTTCACGGCCCCATGACCCACTGAGCCCCAGGCACAATCTCCTGGCTTGGCTCTCACACTTTGTTGATTACTTTTCCCTACCTACAATATTCTATTACTCTTTGGAGTTAGAGTTGTATGGAAGCACTTAACTCACATATTCCCCCTTTATGCCAACTCAAGTAGCACACCCCAATTTCATCTCCTTAGGATACTAGGCCCAGCTGATAACTAGGTCATGAAGTATTAAGAGTCAGCTTGACAGATGGAGAAACCAAGCCTCGGGGCTTGTCTCTGTATATACTAC
Source organism: Camelus ferus (assembly GCF_009834535.1). Lineage (NCBI taxonomy): Eukaryota > Metazoa > Chordata > Mammalia > Artiodactyla > Camelidae > Camelus > Camelus ferus. The sequence goes on along the minus strand of NC_045698.1, from coordinate 24,344,021 downwards.
ACAGTAAAATGGGATCTAGACCCTCTGAAACCAACTTGACACATGTAGCTCTGAAGGTGAACTCTCTCTTTCAGAGGACGTTAAGGACTCATGAAGACATGAAACTAACTAGGTCATGGGTGGAAGAGAATTCTGGCCAAAATTATTTGAGGATTTCCTGAGGTCACTCCAGGGTACTTACTAGTCTTTCAGCATTGAAAAGTGATAGTTCTTTGAGGACCATCTGACACTTCAGTGTCAAGAACCAAGCCTGAGCTTTCCCTCTGGGACAGAGTTTCTCAATTTCAGCACTGTTGGCATTCTAGAACAGATAACTCTTTGTTGTGGGGGCTGTTTTGTGCATTATAGGAGTCTTAGCAGCACCCCTGGTCTCTACCCACTGAATGCCAGTAGTCCACCACCCCGCCCAACTTGTAACAGCCAACGGTGTCTTCAGATGTTGGCTACAGATCCAGGGAGGACAAAATCTCCCCCTACCCCAAGTAGTGACAATAAAATTATGTTTTCAGACATTGCCAAATGTCTCCTTGGTTGGGGAAGGCAAAATCACCCCCAAAGAAAACCCCTGCTCCAAAATTACCTCAACCCAGCAAGAACTTTTATTTTTCATGCAAATAGACTGAAATGTATAGTGTCCAGAGTAAACATTAGCAAGGACTGGCAGAAGGGGTGCCATAAATTGTCAAAATGGTTTGGCATGGCAGGGCCCTATGGCTTAAAGCTCAGAAGTATTTGGTAATACTGCCATCAAACCAGACCACCAGCTCCTCTGAGTTTCTTTCTTCTTCCTGGGTTTCTGCCCTTTCCTGGGTTTCTTCCTGGGCATGCCAAATGCCTCATAAGATTTGCTTGAATGAAAGGCAAATGAGAGAGAACAGGGCAACACTGAACACTCAAGCAGTCTTTTCCTTCATGAGGTCCAGAAAAGCACAGTGTGGTCTGAACTGCATTGCAAAGCCCCAGAGGGACTTGGCTACTCTTTTTTAAAAATTTATATGTGTACTTATTTATAAACTACATTGTTGCATGAAAGATTTGTGACTTAATTGTCTCATTTCCTTCATAAAATTGGATATTGTTTAAACAAATATGTGTGGGTTCTGGGCAGTGGCTTAACTGGAAATCCTTTTTCTATCCCTGAAAGAGTGTATGGCAAGTGAGGTGGTGGTAGCAGCTTTACCTGGGGACCAGTTGGCAAACCACGGCCCCGAAAGTAAATTCCAGAGCACCAGAATTGATCTTCACTCTTCCTGCTCATCTCCAAGTGTGCCTCTTCTGTCCCCAGCTGATCTTCCCCTGCATTCACCCCTACTATCTTCCTCCCTTTACCCAACCTAGTATTTGGTGTGAAAGTATTTGCTTCTGATGCCAGTATATATCTGTGAAAATACAGGCAAGAACTTGAGAGCAGTCTTGTGGTCATCCAAGAGAAGCAGAAACACCGCTCAGTGTCAGGGTAAAAGGGATATTCAGAGAGCAGTGTTCATAAAAGAATTCAGAAGGAAAATCTCTCCCTTAAAGGGGGGATTAGAATTAAGAATAGAATTGCAGTTCCTATCTGGGACCCTGCAACAGTGCCACAGTCCATGGTGTGGCTTCCAGTCTGGCTTCTGGTGTCTTTGAACTGTTAACCCTCCAATCCTGTCCCAGTGGTAATGATCTCTCCCTAACAACCACTCCCTGGCACCTCTTCCCCAGGGCGGAACAGAATGCCAGTCTGAATAGCAAGCCAGGTTCTTTTGCAAGAGCTTGACATCCTTTGGGCTCTGCCCATTCCAACCCTTCTACCTCCAGCTCTTTCCCAGGCTCCCATCTGCATATCTTAGACCTTAACTCTCCCCAGATTGCAAGAAGCTAGGAGGAACTTTGAAGCAGCCCAGGGCACTGGGAAAGATGTGCCCATCCAGAGAGCATGCTTTGATGTGGATCTAAAGCTCCAAGCCCATAATCTTTTCACCCACCATGCTGGCCTGTCAGAATCCTTCAAATGCCTATCATTTGAGCCTTTGCATTGACTGAACTATGGCATTGTTCAAAATCTGCATTTACCTAAGAGGGGGAAGACCTTAATTTACAGATAGGAATTTGTTTATCAGATTAGCTTGTTGGTACTTCTCTAAGAAGAGGGCCTTGGAATTGGGGGCACAAGACAAGTTAATTTTGACTGGAGTGGAAAGACTAAAACAAGTGAGATATTGAGCTTGCTGTAGACTTGTGTTGTCCAATACACTGGCTACATGTGGCAATTTTAATGTAAATTCATTGAAATTAAATGATATTAAAAACTCAGTTTCTCAACCACGTAAGTGGCTGTGGCTGCCATATTGGACAGAGCAGACATAGACCATTTCCATCACTGTAGAAAGTTCTCCTGTGTGGCACTCATCTCGATGGAGGTGGTACTGCCAATGGAGAGTTCCGGGACACAGAGAGAGCCTAAAATCACCAGCTGTGTTGGGAAGGACAGAGAAGAACAGGAGAGAGAAGAGAATTCCAAAGAGATAGCGAAAGGGCATCAAAGGCAAACTTCGTGTGCTTTGTCAAGGACCCAACCTTGAGCAAACGTGCATCTACCCCACCGCAAAACTTTTGATGTTGACATCTGCAAACACAGAAGCAACCGGGGTTGGCTTTGGCTCCACTTCCTCCCTTGTATGGCCCCTGGGATCTGTGGGCTCCCTGTGAAGAAGCAGGAGACCCTGTCCTGAACCCTGAGCTGAAAGAAGGGCAAAGGAGTCACTGGGCGACCAGCCAAAGGGAAATCATCACTCCGGTGGCACATGGCGGCCCCTCAGTATCCAAGAGTCTCCCCTTGGGAGTTCCTAAATCAAAAGACATTGAAGGGGAAAGGAGCACCTTCTCCATCTGGAATTCGACCTCTGCTCAGAGTCTGGGGGCATGGAGGATCTGAGGAGCTTTGCCCCCACTGCTGACTCTTTCTCACTCACATAGCACCTGCAGTCCCGTGGAGCATTTTCACAGTATTAATTCATCTTGCCCTTACGATAGTTGGCTGAGGAAAGCAGGACAGATGGACCCTCTCAACAGTTTCTATTAGAAGAAATGCATCTCAGAAAGAGGAAGAGAGGATCCAAAGTCAGTCTGACTCAGAAATGGCAGAATGGGCTCTAGAAACCACCATCTGATTCTGCAGCTTGCGTTGCCTCTCAGGTGATGAGGGTTGCTTTGTACCCCTCCAGATCCCCAAGTATGCCAGCCCCAAAGGGTGTGACCTCCATCCGGATCACGCTGCAACTTTATTTCACATCCAGTCCCAAGCCCTGACTGTCTCCTGGATGCTTTGTTACCCAATGACCCTTGCGAGTAGCCAAGCAGAGGGCAAAGTGGACTCCTGGCTGGAATGAGAACACCGATGTGACTTTTCCCAGAAGACGCCTCCCAGAAAAATACTGATGGCACTAACGCACCAAAGCTGCTGAGTCTGTTTTCCAGTGCACAAGACATCAGAAGATACAGTTTTCCTGGCCCCCAAAACTCTAAGTCTGCAGTGGGAGACCTCGGAACATGCCAAGGGCTTTTGTTGGCTAGAAAAGGATCCAGAAAACTGAATTAGATTAGTCCATCTGTAGGACTTTCAAATAGTTTGTGGCCAAATATTTATGACTTTTCTCAAATTTAAGAGGATTTCTCACTGTATGAGAACCATTTATATACATGGCTAAACAGCCAATCAGATTCCATGTTTCCTTTGACACAACAGGCACATAAATCAACAGATGTGCTGAGTAACCTTTGACTTCCACTCTTAGTGAGCTCTAGCACTAAATCAGAACTAAAAAGAAAAAATCTACAAGCTAATCAAATAGATAAAGCAATAGTGAGGAGAGTGACAAAAACAAGATGGTTACTATGAATGTGCCTAATAAAGCAATACCCCTGGCCACTTGCTACTTTGTGCCTTCCTTTTACACCAGCATCTTGATTCTTCTCAGTCAGTGCCCACTTTCTTCATCTCTAAGCCACTGGAGTTGAAAACATAACTATGTCATCAGTTAGACCAGGGAGCTGTCCAATCTTTGATGAAATCATCCCCCAAAGCCAGACGCCCGGCTAAAAGTGAGTTAAACAGTCGGCGTGTTACACTCACCATCCTGAGAAAACCAGTTCCAGGTTGCTGGCACCAGCTCCCAGTATCAGCAAGAACCCAGACTCTTTCCATTTGGGGAGATGTCTCCTCCCCACTCTCTCTTTCAACCATGGCCAAATATCTTTCCCAGCAGACCCCAGAAGATTTCTGCTGTATTTCAGTGGCCATACTGGGTGGGATAACCACTCCCAAACCAATCACAGACAAACCGGAAATGAGATTACCACGGTTACCTTAGACTGATGACTCTTTATCTCCCAGACCAAGCAGCTGAGAGCAGACAAAACTGTTTTGTTCTGTGCAAAAACAAAAAAGGGGGGGGGGGGGGTAATAGTTGTTGGAAAAGCAACCAGCAGTGTCTACTGTACCCAGTTCTACACAGGGCAGTGAATGGAGAAAGAAGAGGGGCTTTCTACTCCTCATCCCTGAGGCAGCCGCCCCAGGGGAGCCCCGAACCACCCTGAGCAGATCAGGTCTGCCTGCTATTGACTCTTCTGGCTCCTGAAGAGCCCCTTTTGGCCACTTCATCAAAATGCTCAAAATCAACATGCTTTAAGTCATACCTTTCAGGCGAGGTCATGTGCTATCCAGACAGCTCTGCCAAATCAGGGTCTCATAAGCTTATGAGTTTTTTATTAGCTTCTCTCTCCTCGACCAGACTAAGTACTAAGCGGGTTGCTTTAGCGCAATGCTAGATTCTCAGGGCCCTGTCCATGCCTGCTGCTCAGTGGACATTTGTTGAAAGATGGATGGGTGAATGGATGGATGGATGGATAGGTGTTTCAGCCACCAAACTAGGTCGACCCTGAATTTTTCTGAAAATGCATTAGAAGTAGGTAAATCCTGGTTTCTGTTCCTCTTACCATTTCTGCTCTGCACTGGGAGTCTTTATTGCTTTAGTCCCAGGTCCAGCCTGCCTGTGGTCCCTGGCCATTACGTCTTTGATTGGGCAGGTTGCTTTTCTGCTAAGAGAGGGCTCCTGAGAGAAGCTGAGTAAAGGAGAAGGAAGAAAAAAAAGAGTGAATATAAGCCAGTAAGAGAGACAAGTAATTATCTTGCTGGATAAGTAGCCCAGAGGCTCTGAATGAAGAAGGAAGTTTGAAAGAGCATATTGTACATGAGTGAGAACGAGTAACTAAATCAGGTAGAGGCAGGCTGTGCTGGTACAAGATGGAGCAAGATGAGGGGAGAGAGAGGGGCTTGGTACTGATGTGGGTTCAAGATGGTGCAGAGATGGGCAGACCGCCAGGCCATAGGCAAGGGGGTGGGGCTTTAACTCTTGAGCCCGCCAGCTGCCCTTCTTCCCCACCACCCTTTGGACTTTCAGATTTTCCCACTTTCTCCACCCTTTTCCCCTCTTTTCCTCACTTTAAACTTCCAGATCCTCTTGCTTTGTGTTTGAAGGATGAACAGAAACTGAGGGGCCAGGGCAAAACAAATCCCCAGCTTCCATGAGAGAATCCTACTGAACTTCTTAAACTCCTCTTTAAAAAGATGACCCCACCCTTCTCTGAGGCTCTGCCAGAGTTTTTCCATGAAATTGCCTTTCATCCACTTGTCAGAAGCTTAATGACAAATAATGGCTCATCGGCCCTGGGTATTTTAAATAACCCTAAAATGGACATAGTAATGGAATTCGGAGAAGTGGAGGGAGTTCTTAAAGACAAGTGAGCAGGACATCAAAACCTTGAAAGCTTTCTTTACTGCTTGAGAGATGGGGCCCACGCTCAGCCACACACAGATGAACATTGGAGGCTGACTGTCAACAGCTGAAAATTTTGCTGTGACCCGTATAAGCAATTTCTGTAACCCACCCTAATGGGGACCTTTTCCATGTATTTACATCACTAAAGTCCAGGTTTTCATTAGGGGATTGTTTTTATGGTGTTAACATTTTTGTTGGGAATTTTCCCCCTCAATTACAAAAGTATTTTATTTAGGTATTTTAGTAATATTTTATTTTATTACAAAAGTAATTTTTTTAATTTTACGATCATCCTCCCAGAGATAATTGCTGCTAATACATTGATGTGTGTGTGTGTATATATATATATTACAATGTGTATATATATATATATATATATATATATATATATATATATCAACATATTTTATAGGTGTGTATATATACATATATATATTTCCAGTGTATATATATTTCTTCTGTGCACATATGGAGTTACCTATATTGTAATTGAAGTCAAACACATCTGCTTTCTCTACTCAGTTATCATTTTTCTTTCACGTTTCCGTATCTTTAAAAATTTTTTATCACATTACTTTAAAGATTAAATAATATTTTGTTGTAGATTTGTACCGTGATCTAGTTAAATAAGCCTTTATGATTCGATACTTAGATTTTTTACAATATTCTCTTTTTATAAAGTAGCACTGGGGGGATTTTTGTGTGTGCACATAATTCTTTTTGCACATCTCTGTTCTTTTGGGATAAATTTCTAGAAGTGTATTTTCTGATTCAAAGTGTGTCTACGGTCTTAAGGCTTTTAATATGTATTACCAGGAAGATTGTATACATTTACACTCAAAAGGCGAAGTGCCAGTCCCGCCTCTACCTTCAAACAACAAGAAATGTTTGCAAACTCACTGTTACCATTGTGAAATCTCACAGGGTTGGGAAAAGAATAAAATAAAATATTTTAATAAGAAAATACTTTGAAAATTCGAAATCCTATTAAAACCCGCATTGCCCTCATTATCAGTTCTTAGACTACCCAAGATAGGTAAGATACTATCTGTCTCAACCACATGCACCAATGATTTACAGCCCATTAGAGACTATAATCCTTACCAGCTTTCCCCTAAATATGATTGATACCCAACAAATGTCATTTATTTAAAATCATGTATTGAGTACCTTCTATGCATTGAGCTTTGTATTAAGAGGAATATAGAGTAAAAAAATAATAAACACAGTTCTTGACATCACTGAGCTACTAGCCTGGGTGGAGTTTGGGAAGAAAGATAACTAGGGATTCACTATCAGTTCTATGATAGGGTCAGGTCCTGGGTTCTCTGTAGACAAGCATCCCTCACTTTGGGGAAACCCAAGGAAGTTCCTGCCTGAAGGAAGGAAGCTGAAACTGAGGATAGGTGGCAGTGGGGCTTCGGAGTGGGCGGCCATGTGCCAATCCTCATTGCTTCTGAAACAGCATCTTCCCAGTACGTATACGTCTGCATAGAAAGGGAGCCATTTCCGTGTGGCAAAGACTTTCACAAGCCACATGGGAGGACAAGATCCCTGGGGGGCATACTTTGAGAAACACTGGGTGGTGTTAATTTCTTTAGATATCAGCCTGGCATTTTCAATCAACGAGACACATTAACTGAGGCTGAGAGCACGATGGCGTGGGACTGAAGAGGGGATTTGAGCGCAGAGTGGAAAGGAGATACAGGGGCAAGACAAGGCAACTGGCAGGGAGAGGAACTACAGAGGAAAAGACAGAGACTCTTAATAAGGAATTTGGCCAAGTGTCTGCTTTGAAATGTGGTACCTGTCTACCCGCAAAATCCTTTCCCTTGTTAATACATGAAGTGATGTGGAGTTAAACGTGACCTCCTGATGGGTAAAGAGTGAGAACTAAGACTGCCTGTTGGAGGCTGCACACTTGCTTTACTCGTCCCTCATTCTGTAAGCATCTAAGTGCTACTGGAGACTTCTCTTAAGCAGGGATCCTCTCTTCTGAACTGCGCAGGATATTAAAGTGAACATTATCTGCTCTTCTTCCCATATTGGCTCACTGACCCCACTTGAGCTCTGCGTGCCTGGCACACGCACACCGTTTGAAAGAAAAGGCAGGATTATAATGGGTCTTTTAAGCAATCAAGGACGTTCAGAAATGCATCTGAGAAATCCAGGTGCGATCAGACCCTCTGCTTAGGTACTCCTAGGAGAAACAGCCCAAGCCACTTACGTTTTGACTTGTAAACAAGCTGACAATTGGCAGAACTGGAGGAATCAGCAAAGCAGCAAACTTCCCTTCCAAATTATATTGTTCTTGTTGTAATATTAAAGTTAATTTCTATCTATGAAGCTGAGTTGAGAAGCATGGGAATGCAACAGTGGGATGTCTGCCACACCAAAAAATGAAAATTCCTTATGGGTAATATTCCAAGAAGATTGTTTACAAAGATAAGGAGAAATTGACTAAGCTTCTAGATATTGACTTCCTAATCTATTTTTTTTTTCCTTTGGTCTCAGATAGGGTTCTCTGGAAGACACACCATCAACTATATGTTGTGCAAAGAGGTGACATTATTACTGTAAAGCAGTGAGTCAACATGATTTACTGGGTTCTGCCAGGCCAGTGTTATGGTAGCCAAGTATGTAGACATTTGCATAGACCTACTCCATTTGCCATGTGCAGATACATTGGCACAGGAGCCTAGCAGCCAGTTGGGAGCTAGGCCCACTGCTTGCTGATGTACACTAATGGGACGGTGGGCTTATTAAGAAATATGTGGAGGGATTCTTTGGTAATTGACAGCAGCACTTCCTTTTTGAAATGTTAAGCATAGTGTACCCCATTTTCCTAAGTGCAGTTGTCTTGCTTTGGGTTACAGAAATGCTTCGCTCTTCAAAGCTCACTTTTCCTGCAACCACATCTCAGTGGGCTTTGTCGCTCATCTGTCCTCAAGTTCATATTAATGAACACAAACAGCTTTATTGGAGGAATCCATAAGTTCTCAAGATATATCTTGCACGAATATGGTGGGCCTACTGATTAATGGGAAGAATATGTTGTAGAGTTCAAGGTCAAGTGCTTTTTCAGTGGATCTGTGAATCAAAGTAATGTGTAATATATGGCTTTATTAAAATATTCAGTTAGCCATCCAACAATTGGTGTTGAACACCTGCAGGCATGTATAATTGTGACTGTTGTGTCGGGGCTGAAAATATAGAGAAAGCAAGGCAGGGGTGACTCCCAGACTTTGGTGATAGTATTCAAGATGGAACAGTAGGCTGGACGTCAGAGGCTTCCTTCTTATTAACAGCTCTTCTACTTGGTTAAAGATAGTAGTTACCATCTAAACTAAGCTACACTGATTGTCCTAGAGTATCTGGATTAGTCGTGCTATATAAAGCTAGTCATTATAACATCCAAACTCTGTCTCAGAAGCTTAACAACCAAAGGTTTGGTTCTCACCCATTACAATCCAGTGGCATCAGCAGGGGATGCAGGATCCTTCCATCCATGGGCTGTACTAAGCCTTTAAGACTGACATGCTCAATTTCATCTTCCTCTGGACAATAACGGATCAGAGAGACAGAGAGAATATGAGAATGTGTGAATGTTTTAAAGACCAGAACTAGACAAGAAGTGTATCATTTCTGCCCACTTTCAGAGGCCCCCAACTCAATACCTGATCCTGTCTAACCACAGGGCAGTCAGTGAGGTAAACTATAGCTCTTGTGCCCAGAAAGAAAAGGAGAAGCAAATTCTGATGGACCCTAGAAGCTTCTGCTATGCCTGTGAATGGTCTCCCAGAGTTGTAGCTGAGGTGGTCCTGCAGGAAGCAGGAGTTAGAGAGGGAAAACGCTTTTGACACATTCTTGAGAATTTCTTCTTAGACACTGCAGCTTTCTCAGATGTGCACACAGCCACCCTCAAAGCTCTAAAGAGTCTCCCATCTGGTACTTGGCCAAAAAGCACCTCATCTCTTGAGGCTCCAGTTGCCCCATGTGAAAAAGAGATGGGTTGGATCAGAATTCTTTCAAGTCTTTTGGCTCTTTTTATATATAAAATGCTATGATTCTAGAACTGTTGCTGTTCATTTCCTCCTGAGACAAATAAACAAAGAGCCAGGAAGCAATGCCAGTTGGTCAATAATTTTTTTATTTCATTTTTTAACTTTCCAAGCCCACATTTCTAAAATTAAAATATACGTAATAGACAAGATTGTCACTAATATAATAGTGATCATTTTTATGGCAAAGTTGTTTTGCATTTGGATGAACAGCACATACACACACATATGTAACATACACAGAGCTCCCTCTGTGAAATACAGTTTTGTTTGAACGGTCTTGCAAAACATATGTTCTCCTCCTCCTGCTCTTGCCCTGTGTTAGTCAGTTCTACGGTGGTAACAAATGGTGCCATCTCAGTGGCTTACAACACATTTCCTTTTTCTTCCTTTACATAAGGATTGTGGATCAGCTGTAGGTTGACCATGGCTTTGCTGGGATTGGCTGAATTCAGCTGGTTCCACCTGTTTTCTCATTTTGGAGCCCTGACAGAGGAAATAGCCATTGTCTGGGATATCCCGAGGGCATACAGAGAATAAGAGCAAGAAGCCTTCAGCCAGTAAATACAGTCCCATGCAATTGTTCTTAAGGCTTCGTTTGGACAGAAAAATTCACACCCACTCACATTCCATTAACTAGAATTTTTCACATGGCCAAGTTCAAAGTCACTGAGATGCATGTCAACTCCTCACACAGGGTCCATGTGCTGACTTAAAGAAAAACACACAGTGTAAGAGTAGTGAGTTTTAGTTTTATTTGTGGACCTTACTGAGGACTATATAGCCCAAGAGACAGGCTCTCAGTAGCTCTGAGGGAACTGTGCTGAAGAGGTAGGGGAGGAGACAGTTTATATATGATTTTTGGCTGGGGTACACATGCAGTGGAGCATACCTCTTGTGAAAGATTACTGCTGGTCACAAAGAATGGCTATCTCAAGTTAATGATTTTAGTGCTTTCCTATGAATGGGAAGATGCAAGAATCTGAGGCTATTAAAACTTTTCATGAGATATGCATCTAATTATCTGAGGGAACTGTTTTTCCAAGGCAGAGTGTCTCGCCCTCTTTTTCATCCTGAATTCTTCTCAGGGTGCACTGTTAGTGAATACAGTGGCTGATTTAATCCTTGTAGAGTTGGGTGGTGAGCTCTTTGTTCTTCTTTGTTTACACGAGTGTGTCCTATGACAGAAGGTGGGGGTTCGTAATCCTATGACTGGGAGGGAGTAAATTGTTGGGGACTGTCATCCAGTCTGCTCACACCTCCATTGCCTCCATTGAAATTCTAATTGCAACATTCCTCATGGAGAGGAAGCCACTCTACCTTGGCTCTTAGCCCTTATGCTGTGGGAAGTTCTTTAACTAGAGAGAGTTAGGAGGGAGATGCAGTGAGCAATGGGGGAGTGGAGGGATTTTAGCAAATGTTTATGTAGTCCTCATTGTAGACAGGGCACTGTTTTAAGCTCATCACAAATACCAACTCATTAAATTCTCATCATGGCTCTGAGAGGTACGCAGAGGCAGCAGGGCGGACGGAGCCTGACCAGGGCCCCCAGGAGGGCCAGGTTAGGGTAGCACAGGAGAGGGAGACAGATGAGAGGAAAAGGAGGAAGGAGGGGAGCCTGGGTTCACAGGTCCCCTCCCAGGTCTCTCCCAGTCGAAAAAGGCTCCCTGCAAACCTGCCTTAAGCTGGCCTGAAAGTTTCAACTACCCCAAGTCTTCCTCTTACATGTGGGAACACTGAGCCCAGAGAGATGGAGTTAAGGATGTGCTGGTAAATGTTGAACAACTGCTCTCTCCAAAGAGGAAAAAAGAAGAAGAAATTCCCACTTACAGCATTTGCCGGTTCCCGTGGTGTAAATACTCCCGCTATGGCTGATTTCAAGCCACCAACACCAAGCCAGCGGGCTTCCAGCTTCCTGCAAAGGTAACAGTTACCCCCCGTTGTGAGCCTGCACCCCTGGAGAGAGAGTCCCCTTGACCTCACAGCTCCTGAAGTGCAGAGCCCTCCCCACAAGAAATGCCCAGGTCAGGTCGGTCCTTTTAGGAAAATGCCCTTTCCAGGCCCAGAGGGTGGAGGAGCACCCCAGATTCTTGCATCTTCCCATTCATAGGAAAGCTGGGCTTTCAAACGTCAGCTTGCGTAAGAATCACCTGAATGCTTGTTAGAAATGCCCCTTTAGGTACAGGCTTGCAACCAGTAGATAAATAAGTCTTGGAGAGCTTAATGCACAGCATAATGATTATAGACAACAGTGTATTATAAACATCAAAGTTTCTTAAAGACTAGATCCTAACTGTTCCCATCTCGAGAAAGAAATGATCATTATGTGACTTGATAGAGGTGTTAGCTAATGTAGTAATATAATATATAAATATATTAAATCAACATGTTGTGCACCTTAATCTTATGTAATTATGTCCCAATAATTGTTTTTAATTTTCTAATTAAAAGAATGCCTCTTCCTAGGCCCCACCCTCTAAGAATTTTGACCTGTTTTATCTGGGATGGGCAGTAGTGCCCAGAACATGCTCTGGAAGCAGTGCCTCAAGATATTCACTGCTGCTGCAGGACCGTCCTGGATTCCCCACAGCACCCTGCCTCAGAGCCACCCTTGGGAAAGGGGAGTGTGCTGAGAGAGCCCTTGATCAGAAAGACAGATGCCCTAGATGGCTCAGAAACCATGGTCTCAAGGTCCCTTGACGTGTCCACCAAGCCATGGGGTTCTGTATGTTGAAGCTTCCTGAAGGTAGGGACCAGCCATGAGAAGTCGAAAGCATGGTGTTTAACGACACGGACAGTGGAGCCCAGCTGCAAAGTTTCTCTCCCTCCAGGCACTGCTCGCTAGCTGTGGGACCTCGGACCACTCAGGGAGCCTCTCTGGGCCCCAGTCTCATCTGTAAAATGGACATATTCTTGGTACTTACATCTCAGTGCCTGGCATGTAGTACGTCCTATACAAAGGTTTGCTGGCTTCATCACCACACATTTCTGAGCACACAGGAGGCTTTTAAGATAAGTTGTTGGTTTAAACCACCTATCCCTTTGAGCTTCCATTTCCTCACCTTTGAAATGGGCGCAATGGTATAGTACTAGTGACAGTAATAGCTTTCCTGTCCACTGCACATGATTATTAGAAGAGTCACATGCGACCTGAAGACTGGGTTCCCATTTCTGCTTTGCTGCCTGTGCTGTGAGATAGTGGACAAAGCCAGTTACCTCTCTGAGCCTCCGTTTCCTCTTCCACCAAGGGGAGCCTCCCTGCAGAGGTGGGATAGCATATGTATCAGATGACCTCAGTGGATCCCAACGCTGGCTTTACACTGGAATCATCCAGAGAGCTTTTTTTTAAATGCTCATGTGCCAGTAAGTCCAATTCTGAACCAATTAATCAGAATCTCTAGGGACTTAAGAGGTACCCTGTGTGGTTCTAATGTGAATTCTGGATTGAAAACCACTGACGTCTGTGGGACAGCTTTGTAAACTGCAAAACACAACGTCCAATTTATGGATGTTTTTTGTTCCTAATTGATAATCTTACAATGAACTAGTTCTTCTGAAAATCAGGCCAAAGGGTATTTTCCACCATCTGTCTGAAGTGTGCATTGACTGGGGAGAATTAAAACTCACTCAGTTCCCATTCTGGCCTTCAGGCCAAGCAGGCTGAGTGAAAACAAGCGTCCCTCAGATCAAAGATATTGCTGGCATGCTGTGGCCAGTGAGTGGAGTTGGCGTCATTGGCTTTGGAAGCCCTGCCTCCAGCCACAGGGAAGCATTCAGTGTTCTGTTTTATTAAGGTGATTGCAGTGCAGAGGCACACACATCACTGTGTGGTGATTTACCCCGGCTAGGTTAGGGGCCAGGAGATCTTTCTACTTAAGTCCCCACATGGAATATCAACCCTGATTCAGCTCCAGTTTGGACAAATGCAATCTCTGCTCACTGTCTACCTCTTAGAACACACAGCCTTCATCATGCACAGCACACCCCCTCCCCTTGGACACATCGTCACATAGCAGAGTCTTCAAGAAGCTCTTCCCTCTGTGAAATCTCTGGGATTCACAAGAGAGAGGGAAAGGGCGTCTGGAATCAGAGGTAGATGTTTTCTATCAGGCTCTCTACTCTAATAACGTCCACACAGCCATGATGTTCTGATTAAACTGCTGGCCTCTAAGGCGATGGTCGTTTTACATAGAAGTGATTCCCTTGTGGAAGGTGCCAGATATTTCCCACTGAAGGATATCTCAAAACAAGGAATGAGGTGGAAACCTGTTTGAGAAGCAATAATATGTAAACTTGATCATTGCAATGGTTAAAAAAAATAGCAACAATGGATGACATATGAGCAAGTGTCCTGCTGTAAAATTCTGGGCTATGCCTATGGACAGATAAAGATTTCGTGTCAGGTAAATATGTCTGCGTGCAACACAGGAAGAGCTAGAACCTTCACTCCCCACCCTCGGGCCAGGGTTCTCCTCGCACTGGGTCCCCAGCAGTCAAGGTCTACATTCAAGAGCAGATGCCATGTCACTCATTCTTTCTGCAAACAGTCATCCACCATTGACCTTTGGCAGAGCTTGTACAACAGTGAATGAAACAGCTCGTTCCCGCTGCCACTCTGCCCACCCTGAGCAGATTAATCCCTCTGTTTTCCAGACTAAATGTTGGCACTCTGTGTTGGAAAGACAAGCCAGATTCTTGGAAATCCAAGGGCACCTGTGGGGTTCTCTCCCTGTTATTTTAGCCTCAGGCCATCTAACAGGTGGAGGAACAGGTAAGGAGACCCAGGCAGCAGAGGACCCTGACCCAGCAGACCCCAAAAGAAGCAGCTGACACAGTTCCTAACATTTAAAACAATGGGTGAATGTATTTAAAATCTGTTTGCAAGAAATGAGATTGTTTGCATTTTTAGGATGAGAAAGGCATTAGAAATTTAATTTGCATTTACAGTCAGGAGCTATGGCAGGCAGTGTCCTTATCATTTATGGTAGAAATTGGGCAGAGGCACCAAGCGGGTGTGAGGCATGCAGGGCTCTCCTGCCATCTGAGACTTGATCAGTCTTGGCCGAATCCAAGGTTTACCAAAACCTGGAAAACATAAATGTTCATCAAGGGGGTTGACTAGGTAAATAAATTATGATCTTTCATTCAATGTAGTATAAATGAAGATGAATGAGGTGACATGAAAAGGAAATCTGTAAAGGCACGTGTAACAACAAGGATAAATCATCCAGCAACGTGAAGTGAAAGAAGCCAGGCACACACACTCAGATGCCCGTTGTGTGATTCTATTTCTGTCAAGTCCAAAAGTGAACAAAACTAATCTGCTTAAGCGTTAGAGGTCAGAAGATGGCTTCTATTGGGAAGAGGTGGGCAGAGCCTGGGGGCAGATCCCCGGGGCCTTTCTGGGATGCCATTAGTGTTCTGCTTCTTGACCTGGTTGAAATGTAGACATATTCACTGTGTGATAATTCATTGATCAGAATACTTAGGATTTGTGCTTTTCACCCGGGTGACAATCTTTAAAGAAATCCAAGTCTTGGATGGGGTCCTGCTTGTCCATGGAAATTGGGTTTGCGAAAGCTAGGTAGGGCCCTGCCCAGCATGCTAGGTCCATTTCTAGACTCTGGGGAACTGAGTGAAAAAATCTGAGCCGAGCATTGGGGCAATCATAGCAGATGAGGCTAGACCAGGTGAGGACTGCATTCGCTTCAGGACCGCCTGATCCCAGGTCTTGGGAGCAAGTCCCACAAAATCATCGCGCTGAGATTTCTGGCGTTTGAGATTGGCTCAGGAGTGGGTGAGCCAGAATGTGCAGATGCAGTCTACCAGAGGAAGCTCAGATCTGTTCTTTTTAATTGTCAAGAGACCGCACTGCCCCCTCTCCTATGACGCGCCATCCCTACTGGGGACAGTGGGATCAGCCCAGGCTCTGGGACTGTGGCCCTGCTTTGCCATCCAGAGAGAGTGGCTCTTGTTTCTCAGAAGAGCAAGCTACTAGGACAAAACTTGCTAGAGTTCTTTCTCAACTGTTGGCCTGTGTAGAAGAGACTTGGTTATAATAGAAGGGGATGATGAAGGGAAGTTTTTGGAGAGAATCTGAACAGAAACTACACTGATGAAAGGAGGAAGAAGGGGGCTTTGTGGGGTCACACCACAGTGGGACACAGCTCAGTGGGAAGGCATATTTGAATAGGATAATGGGAGGCGCACAAAGATGGGAGAGTCCCTGAGGGTGCAGAAGCAAAGAAGCCAAGACAGCTGGTCCTGGGCCAGGTGTGGGGGCTGCTGACTTGCTAGAGACCTGCTCTTTAGTTTTAAGTCTTGCATTTTTAAACCACGGTCACACTCAGAGAGCTATTGAGGAATGAAGCCAAGATCATTGTCCTTCGATGGGGGTGTGGGGCTGACTTTTTCCTAATTGGTCTCCAAACATTTGGAGCCATTTACCACTATAAGCATCACTAAAAGTAGTCTGTGGATGCTCTTTGGAGCCAGCCCCAGGTGGGGCAAGTACTCTTGATTAAGATCCTGCTTGGGAGTGGACTCAGAGAGACAGAGACCAAATTTATCCCCAGCTTAGTGTCCACTAGCCATAAAAAATGATCAGTGGACAGCAGGAGGGGTGCCTAGTGCTGGGAGAAACCACGGCAGATGACCAGGTTAGCATGCAGTGTAGCATCCTTAGGCGTGGGCAGCTGGGATTGCCTTCCTCTCTGAAAGTTTACTTACCCCACTGTGTTTGCCCTACTGGAGGGTAAGATGTAGTGTGAGGTGGGAATCATTATCAAAACACAGCACTGAGACCACTATGAGTGTGTCCGGTGCTCTGACACAGGAGTTTCAAGGCATCAGAAAGTGCACATGGCTAGTTACCGGATTCTGGGATATCTTAGGACATCCAAGAGGAACTTATTTCTTTTTAGTTTATAAAATGCTTCCTGACAGCATTTTTATTGGAAAACTTAATGTAGGAGAGTTTCTTTGAGCCTGGACCAGGTTACCAGGAAGCATAAGTGATGACAAAATCTGCTCCTATCTGCCCCACCCTGCTCCCCATCCGGGCGTTTCTTTTGCAAAACACGTGGAACCCTTACTTGGCAGAGCTGTCTGGATAGCACATGACCTCGCCCGGAAGGTATGACTTATAGCATAACGATCTCGAGCATTTCAGTGCAATGCCCGAAAGAGCAGGGACATCTCAGTAAAGGATATTACAGAACTTCAGCCAGTGGGTAAAATTCTCTTCCCCAAGCCAGGCTGAGATCACCAGATCTCCAGGACGAAGAATTCTTTGAGGTTTATGTGGACCTAGTGAAGCGGGGTTAGTGAGAACAGCGGAGCTGAGCTCCTCAGGCACAAGTCTGGCGGGTGATCTCACTGAGCCCCGGCTCTGCCTCCTTCACACCTGCTCAAGGCTGGGCGTGCTGCTCACCCCGGCTCCGCTGCTGCTGTCTCCCCCACGTCCCCCACGGAAGGGGGAGTAATCGCACATTCATCACATTGTCCACATAGCAGGATGATTTATCAGACACTCAGATTTGCCAGATTTCTCTCCCCGAGTGTCACGCGGCTGACAATTTTCTAAACCTCTCTGCACTTTAATTTCCCCATCTGTAAAAGGGGTTGGTAATAATCCATGCTACTCACCGGGCTATTGTGAGGGTGCAATGCAACTTTTTGGTATTGAAGTGTAGTCAGTTTACAACATTGTGTCAGTCTCTGGTGTACAGCACGATGCTTCTGTCATACATATACAGACATACGTTCCTTTTCATATTCTTTTTCACTATAGGTTACTACAAAATATTAAATGTAGTTCCCTGTGCTATACAGTAGAAACGTGTTACCTATTTTATACATCGCAGTTAGTATCTGCACATCTTCAGCTCCTAATTTATCCCTTAACCACCCACTAGGTGGTTAAGACACTCAGCACAGGGCCTGGCCTCTAGTAAGTGTTCCATACGTAGTAGGAGTGACTTGAAACCCAGTATGAGCCCTTAACCACTTGATTTAAGTTAGAATTACCCTGAGCTTAGTATGTGCCACCTGGGAGGGCCTATGGAAGGAATCCGGGAAAAGCAACTGTAAGGTTCCCAAAGGACAACATCCTGGCTGCCTCCCAGGAGCCCCAGTATAAGGGAGTAAGTAACTTGATGGTACCTTATACCCCAAATCTCTACTGCCACTAAGATTTTTATTTCCAAGAGGGAGTAGTAGCAGGTGGAGAAGCTTCAAGAAGTTCTCTGTTAGGTGGTGTCCGGCTGTCAGATGGAGACCTGCCCTCTGGCTGGTGTTTTCAGGGCTCATCAAACAACACTCAGTCATTTCAGAAGTCTCAAGATGGGCAGCCGTGCCACTGAGTGCCCTTCCCCTGATTTAAAAAAACCATAACATTTAGAGGGAAAATGTAAGCCATGTGTTTCCTAGAATTTATCACATCTTTTGTTTTCAGAGAGGTGTTTGGAGTCCAACTAGACTAATGAACCTTTTTCAAGCGTCTTGAGGGGGAGGGCATAGCTCAGTGGTACAGCGCATGCCTAGCATGCATGAGGTCCTGGGTTCAATTCCCAGTACCTCTACTAAATAAATAAACCCAATTACCTCCCTCCATTAAAAAAAAAAAAAGGTGTCTTGAAAAATCCTTTTTTCTTAGAAAGACATTTAGAGGCTTTGAAAGTTGTTCCAAGGGTAAAAAATAATCATGTTAATAATAAATTGCTCAAAATGCTCAACCCCTGCAGGTTCAGAATTTGCTTAATACTCCAAACCCAAAGGACTTGAATTATTACCGGGATTTGTCATTTCTTGCTTATGGGGTTTTTCCAAAGAGGAGAAAAAAACTACATGGAGGTTCACTAGAGTTGACTGTGTGGTTCACGGCCATACCCATCGCCCAGAAGACTTCCAGCATCTTCTCAGCCTGAACCTTCAGGGGAAGCGCCCCTTTACTTGTGGCATCCGTGAGACCAGGCTGGAGTTAAACTGAACGCACTGACTTTTCAGCCTGGCTTATTTTTGGCTGGTGGATCATAGCTGCCCCAGAACAGTTCTCTTGTAGGGCGTACAATCTGCGTCACATAAAACGGGTGATATATTGTTAGGTGACTGAGATGTAGAGAGAGCAATTTTCCCTTGGGATGTGTGCAAAGAAGCCAGCTGCGGCCAGCTGCCCTTGAACGTTGTCATCTGGTGACCTCTAGTGGTGGAATTTTTCCCAGCATGTGTGCAGCTATGCTTGTGAGCCAAGCCATCCTTGTTACATTTTCCTGCATTCCTTTCCTCCTGTTTTGTTATTCACGTTCAGCAAGGAGCAAGAATCAGTTGCAAACACCCAGAATAAAGGGGTGCATGTGCCTAATCAGACTTTCATTTCAAAAACGTGCCTTCTCTTTCAGTGAATCTCTGATACGTTTCCTGTGGAAAGAGAAGGGCGCCAACATGAAGGAAAATGTGGCATCCACCCTGGTTTTCATTTTGCTACTTTTTCTCAACACCAACCTTCTGAATGGTAAGTACCAGACTGTCCTGCTCTCTTTCATTACCTTAGGTGTTTGTTGAGAGGAGGGGAGAATCCATCACAGTCCTCTTGCAATGCAGTTATGACAAAGGAAAATGCCTGTGTCATTTGCTGCTATTAAATTAGTGACAATATTTTGGCATTAAAATTAATGCAAAAATTAATGTAAGTTAATGAATGCAATTAATGCAGAATCCTGTCACTATCCTCTGACTTCCATCCTCATTCTGGGAGTGCAAGGAAACAGCTCTATCAATGACAGACCAGAGTTTCAGTCCAGGTTCCTTCCCTTACTAGTTGTGCAATCTTCAGCCAATTACCTAACCTCTCTGGGTTTCCACATTTTCAAAGTGAAGATAGTGATGTTTCCTCCACCTTCAATGAAAATCTTTGACAAATCTATAGAGACAGTGGATTGCAGTTACCTGGTGGGAAACAGGTCCAGCCAACTCTGTTATCTGTGCTAATGAAGGAAATGAAATTCACAGCTGAACTGCAGTGTGTGAGCCTGTATGTGTATGTTTCTGTGTATCTATCCTACGTATTTCTGGGTGTGTGTACTTGTGTGTTTTAACTTTCTTATGTACGTGCCTGATTGCAGATGCTTCTCTGTGTGTACCTATGTGCATATACGTTTGTGTGTGTGTGTTTCTGTGTGTATACCTGTGTGGGGACCAGTGTCGACTTCTATAAGTATGCACCTGTCTATATGATTCCTCTGTGGTGTGTAGGTGTGTTTCTGATATAGCTATACTTGAGCATATGTGTGTGTGTATGTGTGTGTGTGTACCTGTGTGTGTAGTACCTATGTGTTCCTCTCTGTTTGTGTGTATTTTACAGAGATAAAGACACAGTTCATTAATTGTAACTGTCTAAAGTGGGTGAAGGGAACGTTCTACTAATTATAATTTCACAACTTTACCCTCCTCTCTTGAGTGTCCAAGAGATACTATTAATAACCAGCGATATGTGAAAAAGATAAGCTTTCAGGGAGAGAAGAGGGAAAGCAGACATCAGTCTAATCCACAGGGAACCTTTACTCAAATAATCAACTTGCCTTAATTAGCATTTGAATATGTTCATTATTGAGCGATAAGGTTTTTTGCTTTTTTTTTTTAAATGAACTTTTCTTTCAACTTCACACACTCCTCCCCAGCCACAACAAAAAGTAAACATACAAACAAACAAAAATAACTTCACTCTGTGCAATTATCCTGAAGAAATGTTCCCTAGAGGATGAGCAATGGTACAAATATTGGCAGAGCTGGCCCCAGGCTGGCTGGCGTGGACGGTTTTCGGGGGCCGGGAGCTGGCATGGCTCCAGCTGACACTCAGCCTGCACACTGCATCATGCTGTCATGCTGTTCCAGTACATTCTTCTTTCTGGCCAGTTTCGCCCAAGGCCCCCTCCTGCCATCTGTGTTCTCCTCCAAACTTGCTCTTTCTGATCTGTAGTTCAAGCCAGGAGCCAGCATGAGGGATGAAGGACAGTGTGGGAGAAAACAGAGAAGCCCCTGAGGTTTCGAGCCTGCCTCCTGGAAGCTCTCCTCTCTGCTCCCGACTTTCTGAACTAAATGTTGGGTGTCCAGCTCAGCCAGCAGGAGCATCACCTGGGGTTACAGGGCTGGGCATGGTTGGGCAACCCCCCCCCGTCCCCTCCCCCTCCCCCACCCAGCAGCATCAGGGCAAACTCAGGACCACTCTTTCCCTCCTTGGACCTAACAGATAAGGAACAAAAGGGAGGGCCAGTTCACTAAGAGTTCTGGGGATTAGGCAACTCAAAACTCCATCCACTCAACATTGGATTTTCCTTGCAGCCCTTCTAGCTTCCAGCTGCAACTGGATACAGCTCGCAGATAACGATGGTAGCTCGTAACCAGAGAGCAGCTACCGACTTCCCCACCTCTAGGCGCTCCCATGCCTCCTACCCCAAAAAGAGCCAAGAATTACAAGGGGGCCTTTGCCTCTTCACCACATAAAGACCCAAAGTGACAGGGGTTGGAAATATAAGAGAAAGTGGACTAAAAACCAAGATTCAGAAATGGAGGCAGGAAAGATGGGGAGACATTGTGAGACTGAATCGTAGGCCAAAGCTGAATGGAATCAAGGAAGAGTGAAGAGAAAAGGGAAGGGGTGGGGAAGATGGGGGAGGCAGCAGCTGAAGTAGGAGCATCAGTGATACAGTGAGAGAACAAAAGAGCAGAGATTGGGTTCACAGTGTGGGGAAGGCAGAACGATGGTGATTAGAGAGCAGAGTAGAGTGGTCCAGAGAGCACTGTATCAACAAATGCCCACCAGGTGCTTGGGAAAAATTCTTTTTAGGGTCACTCTGATACTGTGGGGGGCAGGGGTATCAACTCTACAGACTCTGTAGGATTACGGAAGGGCCACGCCCTCTTTAGTCCATATGTATCCTTCATTTTAATGCTCACCGTTGTTAGAATTTTACATCTAGTCACTGATCCTAGGTGGCTGGTATCTCTGTCTTAAGGTCCACACTCACACACACACGCCCCACTGCAAAGCTCTCTCTAAATCCTGCCAACCTCAAGGCAGCCTACAGAGGAGAGTGGCTGGATGCTGACACCTTGACACTTCTGAGTCCCCCCAACCCCTAGGCTTACTCACCCCAAGACCTCATCACTGGGCTGGTCCCATCAATCTGCTTCTGTCACCAGCAGAATGGTTGAGTGTATGAATGAACCTTAACATTGATTCCAGTGGCTTCTGGCTTTTTCTAGGACAGTCACCTCCAGAAAAACCCGAGATCTTTAAATGTCGTTCTCCTGAAAAGGAAACATTCACCTGCTGGTGGAAGCCCGGGGCAGATGGAGGACTTCCTACCAATTACACACTGACTTACCACAAGGAAGGGTAAATGTTCTCTTCTCTCCTATCAAACCCTACGTGAGTGTTCTCACTCTCCGGACCAAAGGAACACTGATTCTGGGTTAGAGTTGCCACACTTTCCTGGATTGACACTGATAAGGCTCGTATTTTGGGAGAGAGGAGTCAAACATCCACGTCCATGTCTTCCTGTTAGTGTCCCTGCCACATTTTCAATGAACAGAAGCTTGGCCACCACCATGGCCACACAATATAGTCACGTTCCCATTGCCTGTCGTAAGCTTAGGTTGTAGCCCAAGATCATGTATAAGTGTTTCCTAAGTGCCTGTTAATTCTAGGTGCTTAGCTATCCACCTTGTGCCATTTATCATTTTTCCATAATCATTACTTTTGCAACATAAGAGGATTATCTTGTAATCCTTGACCACCATGGTATCCTAGCTTCTCGAACTTGTTTCATGTGCAAGAAAATAAAGAGCCCTACAAGGAAGAGAAGGTGAGGACCTTTGCATTAGGAAATTGCTGACCCAGGACCCACGATTCCCAGAAAGTGTATGTGGAGGTAAATTGTAGTACAGACTAAAGAGGGTCATCTCTGGGCAAGGATTTTGTCACAGTTACAGTGCGACCCTCCTGGAAGTCCAGGGAGGGCTGTCTCCTGCCCCAGGGAAGAAAGCTTGTAGTGAGAGGAACAGCTGGCCCACATCCCAGGGACTGCTCTCTGTTGTACACAAAGCTGTCATCCCTTCTGGGACCCAAAGGGGTGTCAAGCAGACAGATTGCAGGAACTCAAACTGGCAACCGAAGTGGAAAAAGCCTCCACACCTGTGTGGTGAATCTTGCCCTGGGGCCCCTGAGTCTCAAAATGAGCAGCCTAATGAGCGCCTTGGGCCTGAAATAGCCCCCTTCACCGCCGCTTTACTCTGTGGCTAGCTTAGTGCGATCGAAAATATATTGACATCAGTTTTTATTCTCTTTAATCTTTTTTAATGACATGCAATTCAGCACATTTGTGCAATGAATGCTGCACTGTGTATGGCCCCTCCCAGGTGTGTATGTATAGAGGAAAGTCCCAGTGACCTGAGATGACCCAGTGGTGGTTCCCTGGGCATGGCCGATGCCTGGGCCATGGAAAACTCAAGTGTTTATTGATGGGGGTACATATCCCCAAGTTCACAACAGCATGTAGAAAGGACAGGTTGATGTGTTACAGTCACTGAGGCTATGAAGTGACCCACCCCCTTCTCCAACACTCTCCTCCCTGGGTCACTCCCAGCTGACGTGCGCAGAGTGTAGGAGCTTGGGGAGCCCATCTTCAGCTCTGGGTTTTGCATTTGGAATGCCTGTTTCCCCAAATCCAGTGGTATTGATCTGTTAAGAGAAAACCAGACCCTTTTTTATCATTTTCTTACTCACTCCTAATATGTTACTCACTGCAGAGAGACAGTCACCCACGAATGTCCAGACTACAGAACTGGTGGCCCCAACTCCTGCTACTTTAACAAGAAGCACACCTCCATATGGACAATATACATCATCACAGTAAACGCCACCAACCAGATGGGAAGCAGTTCCTCGGAGCCACGCTACGTGGACGTGACTTACATAGGTAAGGGGAAGAGTGATGGGTGAGGAATTTGTTACTCCATTATGAATCTGCCAATAGTCAAACTCAGTTTGACTCTTCTTGGCTTATGGATGAATCTCCAAAAAGAAAGATGAGAAAATTCACAATATCCTTGTCAACTGGATATTTTAAACCAATTTTTATTCATGACAGTAAGACAGTGAGATCCCTGTGCTCTTGTGCCTTCCTTTGACTCTTCTTCCCAATGTCTTGCACCCAGCAGGAACGTACTATTTATGTTTCCCTTATCAACCGTCCCTCCAGCCCTCCTCCTGCAATCAGTGTTGCCTTCTCCGTGGGCAAGCTGGAATTTCTTCTCTGAGATTTCTCTCCTTGGAAGACAGAGCTGCTTCACGGAGCAGCAACTCTTAAAGAAGCTTATCTGCTTCTTCTATACCTACAGGAATTGCTCCAACTGCTTTGCTGCAGATTCAGTTCTCAATATACAGATGTTTCTTAGCAACTGGAGCTATTCTTTTAGAATTAAAGGATTAGGGGAGTAAATATTGCTACTTGAACAGAAGGCTGAAGGCCAAGGTCACAACCACAGTGTTTGGAGAAGTCATTAGCAAAGTGAAACCAATCAACCTGAGAGCTGCTTCTTGCTTTGCATGGTCAACATTGACCTGCAGGGCAATGAGCCGTAAGTGCAGTGGCCTGGATGGTTTAGCAGAGCAGAGATGGGAAAGGGCATCGTGGGACAAAAGATGGCTTGGCCAGGACGGGGTTCAGTCTTCCTATTGGGTAGTAACCGAAGGAGAAACTAATTCGGTTCAAGGTCAGCCACGTCTTTCTGGTTCACCTAACACAAACGAACAAAGAAAAGCAGGCTAAGACTCAGAAGTATTCACTTGTCCTTCATCCCATTGGCACGTTATAGGTGATTGATCCTTAAAAACTAGAAAAGCTTCCAACATCAACTGGTACACATTTGAATATTTTCTCCCCCCAGCAAATCATTGTGGTGAGCATGGGAGTGGAAACAGAATGTGATCTTAGTTTAGGAAAATCAGAAAGGTAACCCCACTGACAAGTAGGCATAAGATAAATTTCCAGTCATATAAATTTACTTAAGATATGTAGTCTTTCAATGCTAAATGCCAAATAATTCTGTTTTCATGGGCTCTTTCTTAGATTGCCTTGCCTTCAAATGATCTGCCCTCAAATGTTAAAATATTTAATACTTAAGGTGAAGACAGTGAAAGAAAGAGAATTTAAAAATGTGCAACTACTATAATGAAGGGTATCTGCCAAAAAAGAAAAAAATAGGATCGGTAAAGAAAAGTGGTATGTTTAAAAAGTGAAATCAGTGAGGGTATCAAATTCATATTGACTCTGGTGAAAATAAATTCTCTGGTGAACGAATGTGTTGGACCAGACTTTTAAAAATAATAAAAGAAAGGTTCATAGAATTTTCATATGACCCTGCAGCATATGGTGTTGGTGACAAGCCACAGAAGTTCATTCAAAACTCAGTTTTAACCACAGCAAGGTCTACCAGCTTGACTCGCATCCAGTAATAACCTGCAGTGCAGAGTCTTGGCAGATAACCTCCCAGAAATCCTTAGATTTCATTGTTGTTGCTGTCCCTGACAAATATTTCACTATGTTAAACACACTTGAAAGTGGTGATTCTCATCTGGGTGCTCTTTTGCCTCCCGCAGGATATTTGGCAATGGCAGGGAATATTTTTGATGGTTGCAATTCAGGGAGGGAGGGAATCTAATGGGTAGAGGCCGGAGATGCTGCTAAAAAACATCCTACAAGGCCCAGCATGGCTCCCGCAACAAAGAATTATCTGGTCCAAAATACACATAAGGCTGAGGTTGAGAAACATTGCTTTCAAGGATTCATCTTGAACATTTTAGTTGCACTTTTGTACAAAGATTTCTTGATCAGAGGCATTTCTCGGTCTTCTGTTTAACTTGAAACTTTGCAGATACTAACTACAGTATGTAAAACAGATATACAACAAGTTCCTTCTGAATAGCACAGAGAACTATATTGAAATCTTGTAGTAACCTATAATGAAAAAGAATGTGAAAATGAATATATGTATGTTCATGTATGACTGAATCACCATGCTGTACACCAGAAATTGACACAACATGGTAAACTGACTGTACTTAAATTTTTTTAAACTTGCATTAAATAACTGATGTTTATTTAGTAAGTTCATAGAAAATAATCTTTCTTAGTTATTTACTTACTAACGTAGAAGCTTTAGGATTAGTGGCAAATTTTCTGAAGTTTGCTTTTTAGACAGCTGTAGGTTATAATGCCAAGTACACATAGTTAACACACACTCTCCTCTTACCTGGAATGGACACTGACATGAGGAGGTAAGGAATGAACAGAGAAAGTGTTACTGGCCAGCAAGACTGAGACCAGAGTCAGGCAAGCCAGCGCCCTAGGCATCTCCCTTTTAAGGAGATGCTCACAGACCTGTACTTGAAGGAACCTGAGAGTAAGTGCCTCTTCTGTTTGTTTGTGTGTGGTAAAACACATATAACAAAAAATTTACTATTTTAACTATCTTAAAGCACGCAGTTCAGTGGTCTGAGTTCATTCACAACATTATGCAACCATCACCATTTGTCTAGTTCCAGAACATCTTCATCGCTCATTCCCGTTCATACCCATTCAGCAGCTTCTCTGGATTCTGCCCATTACCCCAGCCCCAGAGCAACCCTCATCTGCTTTCTGTCTCTACAGATTTGCCTGTTCTGGATATTTCATATACATGGAATCATATAGTATGTGGCCTTTTGTGTCTGGCTTCTCTCACTTAGCATAATGTTCTCAAGATTCGTCCACGTTGGAGCATGTAGCAGTACTTTCTTCTTTTTATGGCTGAATAATGTTCCATTATGTGTATATTGTGTATCCATTCAGCAGTTGATGGGCATTTGGCTTGTTTTCACCCGTTGGCAATTGTGCTGCTATGAACATTCTTATATGAGTTTTTGTTTGAACACCTGGTCTCAGTTCTTTTGGGTGTATACCTAGGAGTGAAATTGATGGGTGACATCATAATTTTAAGTTTCACTTTTTGAGCAACTGCTAGACTTTTCCCCACCGTGCCTGCACCATTTTACATTCCCACCAGCAATATATGAGGGTTCCAATTTCTCCAACATCCTTGCCAAAACTTGTTATTTTTTCATTTTTTGAATTCTAGCCATCTTAGTGGGTGTGAAGTGGTACCTCCTTGTGGTTTTGATTTGTGTTTCCCAAATGGCTGATGACACTGAGCATCTTTCATGTACTTTCTGGACATTTGTGCCCCTTAAATTTTGCAACCTAGGTGTCTCATTTGCTTTGACCTAATTCTAATTCTGCTGACCAGCATCTGACATCAAATGCCAAGTGTCTCATAACCACAGTAGAGTGAAAAGGTAGAGATACGTGCCTTCAAGTCATATAGTTCTGGGTTCAGATACCACTTTGACTAAATATATAGTTTCTTTCATATCTACAGTTGAACCAGACCCACCTGTGAACCTGACTTTGGAATTAAAACAGCCAGAAGACAGAAAATCATATCTGTGGATGAAATGGTTTCCACCCACCCTGGTTGACGTCAGATCTGGTTGGCTCACACTCCAGTATGAAATTCGATTAAAACCTGAGAAAGTAGCTGAGTGGGAGGTGAGTCAACAGAAAGCTTTTGGAAGGAACCATGTCCTTCGGCAAAGATGAATCCCTATAACTGAGAACAGGCCATGCCTCCTAATTATGGGGCCACCATGTTGCTTCCCTGATGCTGATGTGACCCACCCACATGTGGAAGGGCCTTCTCCCCTCCACTGGGATGGATGGGGGCTCGTATTCACAACTGTCCCATGGCCAGCTCCCTGGCACTGAGCCGGCTTCCAACCCACCTCCCTCAGGAGATCTTAGATCTAAGTATCTATGAGAGTACATAAATGACACCAGTGGGAGGAAAAGATCTCAGTGTAGCCAGTCCCTGGCCAATGGCATTTTTATTTACTTTAAAATATTTCATTGTAAAGAAACAATACAGTAAATTATAGGCATCATGGTATTCTACTCTTAAATACTTTAGTATGTCTCTTTTAAACAGGGAATATTTCCAAACATAGCCAAAATAATAGGATCACATGTAGAAAATTAATAAAAAATTCCTTAATATCATTTTTTAGTTCCTTAATATTATTTAACAGCCAGTCCATATTTTACTTCCCCTAATTACTTTGAAAAATATCTTTAACAGCTAGTTAGTGCAATCCAGAATCCATTTCAGGATCGCATACTGTGGCTGGCTGAGCTATCCCCTTACTCTCAACATGTTTGGGAGACTGGGCCACTTGTCCCAGAGAAGGTCCCACCTTCTGCATTTGTCTGATTAGTTCTTTGTGTGATCATTTAGCTAATTTCTCTGTCCCCATATTTTTCTGTAACCAGATATTAGATCTAAAGACTTGCTTAGATTCAGGTTGAACAATTTGGGTTAAAAATACTTCAGAGGTGATATTATATGCTTCATATTGCATCATAGTAAATCTGGTTGATATTACCATTAAACAATCTGGTTGACCTACCATAAATGATACTAAAATTGACTCCTGGATCAGAGAGGTCCCAACCTGATCCCTTGGTTGTAAAGTCATGTTTAGTTTGTGCAGAGTTGCTTCAGTGTTCTGTGTCCTGTTCTCTTCCACCTAATGGCTTTACACCAATGAATAAGCCTTGAATCAATTCTTTTATTATAGTTTACAAAATAATATAGAATTTAGAAGGCAGAATGTAGGGAGCAGAATATTTGTCTTTCTGAAATAGAGTTCCAAATGCAGAGATAGGAAACCTGTTGTTTTTGTGTGAGCAATGTTTTAGAGGAGGAAGGGATGGGCTGAGAGGGTAGAATGGTGTGAACAGGGGTATTTACTAAGTGTGATCATCTGGTCTTACTCCTTCAATAGTTTATTATCTTAGGGAAGAGTCTCTTTCTTCTTAACACAAATCAAAGTGACTTCTGTTTCCCTTATTCCTCCTTAGACTCATTTCGCTGGGCAGCAGACTCAGTTTAAGATTCTCAGCTTATATCCAGGACAGAAATACCTTGTCCAGGTTCGCTGCAAGCCAGACCATGGATTCTGGAGTGAGTGGAGCCCAGAGAGCTCCATCCAGATACCTAATGGTGAGTATCTTGGCTACCTTTTGCTTATATTCCTAAATATTTTTCAAATGGAATGAGTTTAGTAAAATTGTATGTAGTAACTACTTAACGAGATACTATCTTGAGCCTTTGCCAGAAGAATGAGTAGAGGTGGGTTTATCAACTCTCCACTCAGCACAAAGACATTTGGAAGTGTCGCGTTGCTCCCTGGGTCACTGTCGGCGAGGACCAGTTTCTAGGATAAGTCTGCAGACATGGGCTTGGAGTGTCTCACAGGGCTAGATGCTTAATCATTCTGTGCCCCCCACCATCTGCCCCATCCCTTTCATTTAGTCAAGGCCATCATCTAGTTCTCCCAGAGTTTGTAAGGTTTTCTCTCATCTAAAAGGCGTGAACTGATTTTCAGTCCCTAATGTTAGTATATGTTGGGGTCTCTTAGTCGAGGCACAGAATGTAAAAGGCACTCAATTCTTTAAGTGCCGTTACACATGGTGGCTTGTGTTCTCTACAAGAGAATGATTCATCTCGCGTTTCTAAAGTACTTTACAAAGTCTTTACTTTGCTTGGTCCTCTTCACCATCTCAGCTCTTCAGAGAGAATAGAATGGCCATTAGGAATTGAAAGTGAGGAAACTAAAGCTCAGTGGAGTTAGAAGTCTTGCCCAGAACTACATGGTGAAGCCTAGCTCGTGTGAAAACTTTCTGGCCAAAGTGTCAGGACTTGCGTTGGCATACTGGAAAGAGCCCTGAACTACGGCTCATAAGACTGTGCGTCTAGTCCAGCCCCGGCTCTTACTGAATAAAAGTACAGGGTCTCGAGGCAGAAGGCCTGGGTTCAAATCCCAGACTGCTGTTGTATAGTGACATGCCCCTAGGTAAACCACTCTATGAGCCTCAGTTCCTCATCTTTACATATGGGCCATATCTGTAAAGAGCTTAACACCATATGGCTTTTACTAAAAACTTAATAAATATTAGATTTTTTAATATGGTTAATGCAACAACCATGTACCCTTGAATTTCCTCTATTAAGTATCAAATAAAATAATATTTAAAAGGATTCTGAAAATTTTAGAGTATCATAAAATATATGCCACATATTGAAATTTAATAATATTGGAAAAGAACTAAACTCCTCATTAAGGCTACTCTGTTTGGATTGCTGTTCAACTCAGAAGAGGTGTAGGGAGGGCGAGAAAAACTTACATTCAAAAGATTTGTTTGTTTGTTTGTTTGTTTGTTTGTTTGTTTTTAATGATGCTGTGTGTGATCAGAGCTTTCTGGCTGTTTGCTTTTTAGACTTCTCAACAAAAGATACAACCGTGTGGATCTTTGTGGCCGTTCTTTCTGCTGTCGTCTGTTTGATTATGGTCTGGGCAGTGGCTTTGAAGGGCTATAGGTACTTCACTGTCTATCAACTCTCCTCCCAATCATGGTTGTCAGGCATAATGGCCAAAAAACACAA
This sequence comes from Camelus ferus, assembly GCF_009834535.1. NCBI lineage: Eukaryota > Metazoa > Chordata > Mammalia > Artiodactyla > Camelidae > Camelus > Camelus ferus. The sequence continues at coordinate 24,313,549 of NC_045698.1, read as the reverse complement.
TACAAAAATGATGGAAACCTACAGATAATTCAGGCACCTCATTTTAACCATTAGTCATAGTGTGTTCCATGAAGAACCTTTTATCGGTGCTATTGAGAGTAGAATAGACTCATTTGAAACTGAAGCTCTTTCCATCCAGTGGAGGCTCACAATTGTGAAACAGTAAAACTCTGGCAAGAGCAGCAAATAATCCACTAGCAATTTCAGAATCAGCCTCCTCCATGAGCCAGAGTTATTTTGATGTCGGCCTCTGTAATTAATAATTGTCTCCACCACGGCTTGTTGGTTTCACGTAGCCTCGGAACTCTAACTCCGTGGGGCAGCTATTAGAAAATAATGCTGATCTTTCAAACATTACAAAGTGGGAACGTGTGACATTTGTCTTCTCTCTCAAATTATTTTGTAGCATGGTGACCTGCATCCTTCCACCGGTTCCTGGGCCAAAAATAAAAGGCTTTGATACCCATCTGCTGGAGGTAAGTGCCAGAGATAAAGGAGGTATTGTGATTCACTGGTCTGCAATCATTGTCCTTCCATGTGTACACACAGTCCCTGTAAGTTCAGCCTGGCCAGCTCGGCCATCCCTGACCAGTTTCTCTTCAGCATGTATGTTTACAGAAAGATGTGGGTGGCTCAGGGGTGCTTCCTACCAGATACCAGATACTAGTGTCAGATGGCAGTGAAAAAAGCCAAGAGGCCAGGAAAACACATGGTCTGTTCATAAGCACAGTCATAAATATTTTGTACAAATAATCAATTTAGAAAGAGGGTGAATATTTTGATTAATACAAAAAAGGGAGCTCCCACCAGCCCCTCTATCATACTTTGGTGTAAGCTCCCAATGGAATGTTCTTTACATAAGGCCATAGTAACCGAATATGCTGTTGTGATTTTTGGTCAGTTTGAATGCTCAGTTGAGACTAGATCAGTACAGGACCCACTTAGACAGATTCGAGTGGGAATTAAACTTAAGTGTTTTGAATGAAAAGAGAGGTTAGAACAGTTTAAATTTTTCTGCAGGTTGACATACAGAGTTTCAGTTTGACCTTCAGCTTAACACTGATGTGTATAAAAAGCAGTTACCTGCACGTGTTGTCACTTGGCCCAGCCACTAGGAGGCCAAAAGCATGAGAATGTGAAACAGGAGTCCCAGGGGATTTGGCTGGACTGCCTTCACCTTGATTGCAGATAGCAGAGCAAGAACTGGAGCCCCAGAATTTGAGTTCCTGCTCCAGTGCTCTTACCACCACTGTCCAGTCTCTCGCGCTGACTTTTGTAGACTCAGCATGAACATCTCAACTGACAAAATTAATGATTGTCCAGCTGGCAGTTTGACCTTTTAGCCACAGAAACTTCATGAGAGAATAACTGCTTTTTGTGTTTAAAAAAAAAAAAGTTCTTGGATTTTTAATGACATTACCTCTGATCCACAAAAGAAATTTCCTAGATGGGGGCTAGTATTCCCATTTGACAAATGGAGACACTGAGGATCACAGAGCAGCTTGCCCAAAACCATAAACCCTTTAATAAGTGCTAGAGCCAAGATGTAGGCACCAGTCCCTGACCTAAGTCAGAGGATGGGATGAGGGAGAAGAGTTGAATGTAAGAAGAGGAGGCAGGAGAATGAGGGGGAAGGGGGAGGGAAGGACAGAGAGGAGGAGGAGGAGGGAGAGGAACAGAAGGAGAGGGGAGAATCTGGGTTGGTGGGAAGGGAGGGAAGGGGAGGGGAAATGGAGTAGGAAGAGAGAACAAGCAGGCCAGGAGGAGCAGGGAGGATGGGGGCAGCCAGAAGAGGAGAAGGAAAAGTCCAGGATCAACAAACCATTGCCAGGCTTTGGGGTGGGGGGACAGGGTTAGGAGGCTAACAGCCAGACCTCAGAGCCAGTGAGTCCCAGAGTGCCCAGTGCACACATGAGCACAGCGGTTTTAGAAGCTTCCCAAGCTTTTCTATTTAATAGTTAGATTTTTATTACATGGGTATATACTACTGGCCCATTAAACTCATGATCATAACTGCTTAGAGAAAGACTAAGTTAAAATCATGAATTGACTTTAAAAAATTAGATGACTTGTCGTCCAGGAGGTGATTATAGATGGCCTGGGACACAAAGGTTTGGGAAATTCTGCTAGGCCGTGACCACATCCCACCTGCCCACAGTCACGAACACAGGCTTGGCTGTGATGTTGCTGCGGAGTCTTACAAAGCTAAGCTAACAGCCTTTTCTGTCCATGTGTCTGTGTTTTCATAGAAGGGCAAGTCCGAAGAGCTTCTGAGCGCCCTGGGATGCCAGGGTTTTCCTCCCACTTCGGACTGCGAGGACTTGCTGGTGGAGTTCCTGGAAGTGGATGACAGCGAGGACCAGCAGCTGATGCCAGCGCACTCAAAAGAACACCCAGGTCCAGGCACCAAGCCCACACACCTGGATCTGGACAGTGACTCGGGCCGGGGCAGCTGCGATAGCCCTTCCCTTTTGTCTGAAAAGTGTGATGAACCTCGAGCCCCTCCCTCCAAGTTCCACCCTCCTGAGGGCATGGAGAAGCCAGAGAATCCGGGAACGAACGTGACCCGCACCCGAGACCCTCAGAGCACAAGCGTGGAAGGCAAAATCCCCTACTTTCATGCCGACGGATCCAAATCTTCAACGTGGCCTTTCTCGCAGCCCCCTGGCATGCACAACCCCAGATCTTCTTACCACAACCTTGCTGATGTATGTAAGCTGGCCCTGGGCACGGCGGGTGCCTCAGCCACTTTGTTGGACAAAACAGACAAATATGCTTTAAAACCCTCGAAAACCACTGAGGCTGGTGGGGAGAGAAAGGCCGCCGAGCAGAGGGAGTTGGAAAGCTTCCATTCCAAGACTGACCAAGATACGGTGTGGCTGCTGCCCCAGGACAAAACCCCCTTTATCTCTGCCAAGCCCTTGGAGTACGTGGAGATCCACAAGATCAGCAAAGATGGAGCGCTGTCCTTGCTCCCCAAACAGAACGAGAACAGCAACCAGGCGGACAAAGCTGGCGCTCCTGAAACCAGCAAGGAGTACTCGAAGGTGTCCCGGGTGATGGATGACAACATCCTGGTGTTAGTGCAGGATCCTCGAGCTCAAAACCTGGCTTTGTTTGAAGAGCCAGCCAAGGAGGTCCCGCACTCCCTGCCACAGAATGCAGCTGAGAAAGACCTGGTCCCCTTCCCCGCAGGGCCAAGCCACCGCAGACTCCAGCTGGGCGGCTTGGATTACCTGGATCCCGCGTGTTTTATGCACTCCTTTCAGTGATAGCTTGATTCACGAAAGGATGGGTTAGAATGTGATTTCTCTTCAGGTAACACTACAGAGTCCGTGAAATGCACTCTACCAGAGAATGCTCCAGCATGGGGTTAGAAGGACACTACCAAAACTCAGAATTCACTCCTTTTCACGCTCCATTTTCAACCGGTTGCCTTTCTCCAACAGCTGATTCCAGAACAAATCATTTTCGTTTCCTGTGATTTGTAGATTTACTTTTTGCTCTTAGTAACAAAATTATGTGTTCAATGAAACAAAAGCACATTGTCTAGTACTGTTTAGAGACAGTACCAATAGGTATAGCCTCTGAAAAAGGCTTTCATGGTTCAGTACGTTGCAGAAGGAAATGAAATCGTCAGAATTGTTTACCACAGGAAGATGGTAGATACAAGGAAAACGCCATGAAAACTGCTTTTGAAAACCAGTTGCTCAACCTTTGCACTCCTCCTTCATTTTATTACAGTTAACTAAATACGATCCATTTAAAGAAAGAGTGCATTCCAGAACACCTGACAAATTGTTTACATCAGTTCCTATTATCACGATGATGCATTGCCAATTTGTAAGTAAAAAGGATGCCTCCAATTTTTTCTTAAAATAGTTTGAATTTGTTGAGCATGGATTTTCCCCCTAAATTATATTCCATTCTAGAGCTTCTAGAGATTATAGTTTTAGAAAGTGAAATATTCTTACACAAGAGGCAAATGAGTTTCACGTGACAAATCTTTCTGAAATATTTTCTTGCTTCATTTTAGCATGATAGATAATTTATTATACCCCCTAGTCTTCTGTTAGTAAAAAAAAAATCTCAAAAGACTAACCTTAATTTAAAGAATCACAACAGGATGCTGATGGAAGTACTGCCTTACTGTATATACAAACTGCGCTTTAACATAAACCCGTAAGTTTAACAGTGTATTTTTGAAGACTATTTTTCTATCACTTAGGTAAAATAAAAGACTATTTTCTATCTTCCCAGTACAGCTGTTTACGTTTTCAGTGGGGGCAGGATTTTCTGCTACAAGGTGATAATGAGTATTTCCAGGACACAGTAGTATATGCAGTCCCTGTTTGTGGAATAAGATGCCATATCAACCCAAAGGCCACTGAGGAATAGGAAGTGGGTGACAATATTCAATTTCCCACACAGTGCAGTTAGTTTATCTGAGTCTTACTCTTCAGGATACTTTAAGCAACAGTCACCGGCCCAGAGTTTCAGGGCTCTCCACAGACCACAAATTACTTCTCCTGTGATTTGGGGCTTCTTGGGGCTTCTGCTCTTCTCTAGGTAGATACACATAAAGCTCCCATGAAAAGGGGGAGTGGTGACATCTAACATACTGTTTTAGAGAGAGGGATTTTGTTTTGTTTTTCTGAGCAATCTGGAGCAACAAAGACATTTTAAGTAAAGCCAGGAGTTTGTATCTCTTGGGAGCAGATCCATTTGCAAAATTTTGGCAGAAGCAGAGACAGCACTCATGTCAGAAGTGTCCAAATCCAAGTTCCAAGAAACCAGGCATTTGTGGAACAGTGAGAACAGCTGCAAAGACCAGGGTCTGGTAGTTAGAATCTCCAAGTCAGTTCCAAGGGCAGGCTCTCCAAGAGCAATCAAAAGCCTGGATCTCCATTTTAAAGAGAACATCCATGACTCATCCAGCTGTCCGCCTCTGTCTTTCATTTCACCTGATGTCAAATCCATTTCGATGTCCACTCACTAGCTGGGACATAGAGAATTTGAACTCTCTCTGTGAGTTAAATATTCAGCCCCAATAAGTCCATGATGATACAAGCTGGACTCAGAGGTAGCCTGATGTTTGAAAGTGAACACATTGCCAGGGCTTCCAGAGTTGCAAAAGTAGTAACTCTGAGCTCTATTCTCCCAGTATACAAACAACATGTTAAGAGTGACAGGAATATTTGGCAAAGTTGTCCAAGTTTATTCAATCCCCAAGACCCTTGCTACTCAAAATACAGTCCAAGGGCCAGCTTTGTCACATCACCTGGATGCTGCTTGGAAATGCAGAATCTTGGTCCCGTTGCCCCAAACCTACAGAATCAGAATCAGAATTTTCCTAAGATCCCCAGATGAGTCATGTGCACAATGAAGTTTGAGAAGCATTGCCTAAATGATCAATTCCACTACAGGTTATTTTAGTGTGTGGAGTGATCCTCTCCCAGAAAGTACAGGTCGAGTCTACATGATTTGCATTAAACAATACTGTGTGTTAGGAGAAGGCATCATTTTTTAAAAAATCTATTGGTGGTTTAGGATTCACATAATAGTAGTGAATGATCCACAAAAGTACACACAACTTCTAAGAGGATCAGGAAATATATTCCACCTTGAGAAGCATTGACCAAAGATTCTTCCCTTCAAAGCCAGGACAGCCTAAACCTTTCCCAGAATAGTCCAATCTCCTCCAAGATGTAAATCAATGACTCTGATAGTACAAACATTCAAAAATAATCTTCTCTTCACATATAATTTGGTATATATGGGGACAAAATGTTATGGCTAAAAATTCACCTTGAATTGAATCCTTAAAAAACGCCAATTAGCAAGTAAATTACTACCACTCATTCAGTAAAGCCAAGACCATAATTCTACGGTCAATTAGCACTCTTTATTAAATTATGATCTATTTTCAATTAAGGAGTCCTGTAGTCGGATGGAAGGATGCAGAGACCCAGGTTCTAGTCCTAACTGTGTTGCCTTAGAGCAACTCCTTTCTCTGAGCCTCAGTTTCCTCTGAAGGAAATGTTAGACCAAATAATCTCCAATGTCTTTTTAAACTCTGACTCTTTGATTCCACGACTCACTAAATAGTTTCCAACAGTGATTATTAACCGATGCTTTGTATCTTAATTCAGCTAACAAATTATCTCCCTTCATTAAAGAAATACAAGTCCTCTTCAATGATGTGCTCATTTTATTTCACTTTTAAATCATCAGCTCCAATTGTTCCTAACATACTGCATATGCATTTGATCAATATTTTAGGTACAGACTCAAAGTCCGTTAGTAAATCCAGGCTATGTTGAAGACTTGGTTGTGGAGGTCTCAAGTAGAAACTTAGAAAGACAAAAAAGATTGCTTGTGAGCTTATGATCTAACCAGAAGTTCTGTGTATAATAATGGTCTGGACTTATGGTCAGCACATATATCATATGCAGATCAAATAGGAGTTGTCTCCCTAGCCTTGAGTCTTTCAGGAAGGTGAATTTTGGTCTGAGACCATTATGGCATCTATTTCAATGAAAGGAAAAGACAGAACGATAGAAAATAAGATGTTTGCAGAGGTTTGAGCATCTCAAGAGTCCACAAAAGGCTGAGCGTAGCCTGTTAACCCCAAATCTGATTGGAAGTAGTGACTCTAATCTGCTCGGTGTTCTGAGTTTATGGCTAAGAGATGTCCATAACTCACAGTGCCGTGTGCCCACCACCATTTGTCCACATCGATTCCTTTGATATATGCTCTGATCTCATGTCAGGAAGCACTTTGATGTGTAAAGTGGAAGAGCATACACTGTTCATGTGGTTGTGGTCAGTGAAGAGAAAGACCTCTAGATAAGCAGAGTCTGTTAGTTAACTTTTTACCTGCTGCTGATTAAAAAGAAAAAATGACTCTATACACTTCAGTTACTGAAGTAGTACTATGAAAAATAACCTTTAATAGTGATGGTCAAATTATACTTCACTTCCAAATACAGTCTTGAGTTTTTCCACACAAATTTCACAAATCTTGAGTGGGGAAAATCTTGACGTTAGGTTATTTGAAATTGAAAAACTTAGGGCCAGGATGCTCCTGAAGAAGAATTTGTTTTATAAAAATTCCTGATAAAATGATTTTGAAGTTTGAAAAGTAACTACCTCCCCATCTCATCTTAATGTCCTTCCTTCAAAGCTGCTTACCGTTTAGAAATGAAAGACGTCGCGTCTCACACTTTGACTATTTTCTGTGACAGAGTTTTGGTGTATTTGCCATGTAACGTTCCTGATTTTAAAGTAACTGCTCTGGAATTTTACATTGTCTTGCTTTCTGTGGTTCAAAAACTATATGACACATTGAAATACCTAATCCTCGTGTTGTGTAACTCACCAAGTAATACAAAGGAAAATAATTGTTTAATGACTTAGAATCTATCCATACATATTTCATTGTGTCTGTGTCTGGAAAACAAAACTGACAAAAATATGTAATCATATATTTCTATTGAAATCGTGAATGTACTCATTTTTTTCACAATCTCTGTCTAGAGGTCAGTGTAATTTACCATCGCACAGCTGATCTGGGGTAAATGTTTTAAGTACAATCCAACAATTGTTTATATCCAGCAACCCCTCAGCTTTGCTTCATGTGACCTGTGATACTTCTTGGGTATTATTTGCACCATGAGGCTCGTTTAGGGGCTTCATCAGTCATTTCAGATAACTTCAGAATCTCACATGGAAACCAAAGCAGTCTAGAACCAACCTGTTAGGAGAGCTGTGTCTTCTGTAAAGCCATATGGAAGTGAAGGCCATGGAATAGCAAGTTTCCATATTTTCAAAGCTATCACTACCTCTGCTTTTTTTCTCTCCCTAGAAAATGCCAAGCAAAATTCTTTAACATTATATGAGAAATTAGAAGTGAGTGTTACAGTAATTTGCAGGGGTTTGGTTTGGTTTTGTATTTACATGAGAAGACATCTTCTAATTCACCAGTTTGTAAGTTTACACTAGATTTTCTCAGTAACCATTTTTACATTTTCTAAAAACTGGCTGACAAATAAGGGTCAGAAAATACATAGGAAGTCACCAGATGAAAAACCAGTAAAACCATAGATGCAGATTTTTTCCTAACAGTGAGTCACCGCAAGGTGGTCATCCAAAGCCATGAAAATGGTATTTCTCACAATTTGATTTCCCTAAAGGCCCTAGAAATCAATCTTTTCCTCATTTGATTTTAATCATCAAATATATTATGAGGTGGGAAAAGTCAGCCCTACATGAGAAATAACCTTGTTTTGATTTTAAAAACTCATTTCTACATGAACTTACTGTATTTTTTTTTTAGCCTTAAATAATCATAGACGACAGTGGTCATCTGATTTATCTTGCATCTTTAATTCTGTAAATCTTTGGTTATTGCACATTATGCTTTCTGGTTTTCATGGATTTATTCATTTGTCTCCTCCCATTTTGATGGGACAACGTGGACACTTAAATCCTTATCAACAGTATGGGAAATAATGCTAATTGCTATTACCACACATCTTCATTTTTACTGCATGCCAAAAACAATGCTTGCCAAACAAAATCATCCCAATATAATATGACCATTATATTTCTCTTCATGTTATTGAAAATAACCAAGCTCAGTGCCTGGCTCAATAAACATTTATTCCCCTCGCCTTCCCTTCCTCCATTTATTTTTATTTGATATGTAAATAAGCAGAATAACACGTATGTGTGGCCAGAAACAATTTTCTTGATGGCTTTTTGCTGCTAAAGGATCTATAAATCTAGAAATTGTTTGTATAAATTGGACCAAAACAGTTTTCCTCCTTTATCTTCACCCCTCCATATGATTGCAAAACAGAATTTCCCTCCTTCATCCCACCCCTCACACAAGAAGCTGCTAAAAATTAAGTGAGAGGGAACCAGGAACACAGGGATCAGATCAGAGAAGCTTATTTAAATATTGTGAAATAAAGGAAAAGCCAAGCCATTAAAAACACGGAATGCTTTTGAACAGTATGATTCATCCATATGACTAACAGCATTTTTTCAGACAAAATTCATCGGATTAAATGTAAAAGGATAACCCTTTACTTTTAATGGCTCTAGATCTAGAAATCTTTACCTACTGTTGATGCTTGTGTGACAGAATTATGAGGTGGTGTGGGGTTGGCTTTACAAATTCTTCTCTGCCTCCTAAATTCTCTACATGCCATGTCTTACAGGGGAATGAGAAATGTCTTATGTGAGCATAACGCCCTAAAACTTGGCTTCTGTCAAAGAAGCAGTAACTCCTCCATGATTATGTTGGTGCCATCTGCCTTTAATTATTGGACACACTCTTTTGCTTTTAAACTGGAAAAATTGGACTGTCATTCACCAGACACAGCATTCATGTAATTCATGATGAGCTGGAAAAGTCAGATGTAGCTAATTTTCCAAATGGCTGCATGTACTTTCCTAAAAGAAAACAGAAATTTTACATTGCCATATCTTGCCAGAACTGTATCTGAAAACTTCAGCCCACCCAACTTTCTACAACTTACTAACCAAGTTTTACACATTCTGAACTCCCCGATTTTAAGGGACTGGGAAATATAATATCCATTTAGTAGAAATCTTAAAACCTTGGGGATGGGGGTAGGGTGGGACTATAGGAAATGGGGTTATTGCGAAGCACCTAATAGGACCTTACCAGCCAGGGAAGCAGATTCTTGCCAGATTTTCCTGTGAAAATCCTTCCAAATGACGCAGGTGAGACTATATCCATTCTTAATATTGTGAAGCATATTCTGCTTTGGAGGTCTTGACACCTAGATTGGAATTCTTTTGTCTACAACCTCGCCTACTCACCCCACCCTGCAGCTTCTGCTGCCCATACAAGTGTTAAGTATTTTTCTCTTATTACGATCAGGTTCACAGTAAAACATATGCTTACAAATGAACTTGAAGCACAGATATTTTTATGAATGTGATAAAATATTTTTTTTAAGTAAAGACTAGAGGATGTCGGTCAAATAAAACACCTGGATGTCAGTTGGGGAACACTGGTATAAGAAAAAGGAGCTCAGGAATTTTTATTACTGTATTTATAAATGTGTTTGAAAGAATTTGTAAATGTCACAGGCACATTTTTAAGGTGACACACATTCGCTCCATAAATTATTAAAAATTACAAGATGAGCTTAAATGACATTTGCCAGTCGTTTTACTTCACATAATCAATATTGATATTGTTACTGAACTGTGTAAATTCATGATGTATTTTTCAATCCTTTTTCAGACCAACTGCTTTTGCAATGGTAGCAATGCTTAATTTAATTTGAATCAATAAATTACTTCCTAAGCAATGATTTTTGGAGGGTCTTTTTATATATATATACATGAAACACATATTTCACGAATAATGTAAGTTTGGGAAGTTTTTATTTGTTTCAGTGAAATTTATTAGGACATATTTTTTGAAAGAAGGGAAAAAACGGCATTCTAAGTTTCTCTGGAAATACAACACGCAGACACATGCTAAAATATTTGGCTTAGAACGCTCATCCCAGGCATTTTTTTTTTCCAGGAACCCATTTTTATGCTCCCCTTTCAATGTATTCTCTGATTTTATTTTCCTACTAATTCTAAATCAAAACTGACATCTTGCTTCCAACCCAGCTAAACTCTACATCTTCTCTTTCCACTGCCCTCAAGTTCCCCCAGGTTTTAGCCATTTACCAGATCCAAGCCTTAAAAATGCTAACGTGCTTGGAAGGCACACAGATGTTCCCTGAGCCTTCTGGGAATAACCAAGATCAATCACAATGAGAGTTTCCAAATCTGATACACAACCAGCTTTCCCAGATGAAGCTTAAGCCACAAATCTCAGCACCGAGGATGCACAATTTTTTTTTGTTTGTTTCTTCCTACCTAGAATTATCCTATGACTTCACCTAAAATTCCAGCTGTAATTTAATCTTCCATTTATGATCTTTTATTTATTACATAAAATATTTCGACACACTTGAAAATTATTATAGAGGATGGTAACAACAAAGATCCACTTACCAACACCAAAACTTCACAAATATTGACTTTTTACCATACCTGTTCTGTAATGAAACATGACAAACGCAGTAATTTGCATCCCTTAATAACCAATTCTCTAGCTCCCTCTCCAGTGGTAACCACAACCCTACAGCTGTTGAATAGCCTTCCTGGCCATTTAAAAAATGCATTTACTTCATATATATGTATCTATAAACAATATATAATTATTCTGGTATTTATGAATTTTACATAGATAATAGCATATATCATTAAGCATCTTAGATATTTTCTTCAACCAGCTTTGGGTTTTTTAGACCTGAACAGCTCCAGGTTATTGGTTTTATCTGCTGTATGCAATTGAGCACATATATGCAATCTATTTGTTAACCCCTGTGTTAATCAATCTCCATTTCCACTATTATAAATGACTCTGTAATGAACATTTTTAAGCAAGTCTCAGATTTTAAGTATTTGCAACACTTTCTCCAGGATACACAACTACAGGGGAAATTATTGGATCATATGGAACACATATCTCAACATCTTCTTGATATTGATAACTTGCTTTCCAAAGTGGTCGTACCAATGCATACCCCAGTCAGCAGTGTAAGAGTTTTCATTCCCTTCTTAATCACTGCCAAGTGTTGTCAGATATTTAATTTTTGACAATTTGATGGACATAAAAGACTTTATTGCTGCTATTTCCATTTTCATTGTCCTAATGAATCTGTTCTGTATCTGAACAACTCACCCTTGACTTGCGTATCTTTGATGCCATCTTTGTCATCTTCTGAGTTTCTACATAAGCCTTGAGACCACATCTGGGCTTCTGTTCCAGTCCAGTGGTCAGTTTGTCTGTCCCTGCTCTCATGTTTCTGTGTTTTATTACCCTAGTTTTATGCAGTCTTACTATCTAGTAAATTAATTCTTACACCCCCATAACTTCAAATTTATTCTGGCAATTCTGGGCCATTTATTCATCAGATGAATTTTGAGATAAGCCTATCAACTTTCCCAAAAACTTGTGCTGGTAATTAAATTGTTGTTAATAGAACTTATGTGTTAATTCTGGGACAAGTTACATTTTTATGAGTGTGTCTTCCTAATCTTGAACGTGGTATCACTTCATTTACTTTTGTCTTTAATAAAGCTTTATGCTATTCTTCATAAATGTTTACATGTGTTTTATTAGATTCATCCCTAGGCACCAAAAAAATCTCGTTGCTACTGTAAATGGTATCTTTTTAAAAATTATCTTATTCTACTAAGCGGTTGTCTCTTATATATAGAAATCACTGATTTTTTTTTAATATTGATCCCATATCCTGGAACCTTATTGAAATCTAATTATTAGTACTCATAATCTGTAGGTTTTCTCGGATTTTCCATTTTTACAACTGTATCATCAGAATGTAACAACTTTGTTTCTTCTTTTCTGGTCCTTAGACCTCATTTCTTTTTTCTGATCTATTTCTTGGGGTTGGATTTCCAGTACAAGGTTGAATAGAAGCAGAATAGTGGACATTCTTTTTGTTCCTGACTTTAAAGAAAATACTACTAAAATGTCACCATTAAGTAAGTCTCCTGTAGGTTTTTACAGATACCCTTGGCTGTGTTAAGAAAATTTCTTTCCATTCCTTGTCTGTTAATAATTTTTTTATCTTGAATTGGTGTTAAAGGCTCTCAAAATTTTTTTCTACATCTATTGATATGTTAATGTAGCTCTTCACCATTATTCAGTTAATATGCAAATTATTACAGAGAATTTATTGAGAGAAAATACTTCAATGTTAAGTTACCCTCACATTCTTAGGGTGAACTCTACTTGGTCATGATGTGTTTTTGCAAACATTGCTGCATTCAATTTGCTAACATTTTATTTAAGAATTTTACATTTATGAGATTCATCTTTTGTGCTGCTTAAGATATAGCTTTCTGAGGTGATTTGTAAACAAGGTAAAATCTTCTAAGATTATGGAAATTCCTCTTTCTCCTTGAAATTCTACCCATATTTGCTTTATATATTTTGTGACTATATTATTAGATATATATACATTTAAATATTCAGTCTTCCTAACAAACTACTCCTTTCATCATTGAATACAATCCCCTTTACCCTTAATGATTCTCTTTGTCTTAAAACATTTTTTTTTCCTGGTACCGATATTGCTACACTAGCTTTCCTTCAGGTGGTAGTTCTCTGATGAATCTCTTTCCGTTCTTTTGCTTCAGTTGTTTTAAGTTATTGTTTTAAGTGTTTCTTTTATAAACAGGGTATAGCTAGATTTTGTTTTCTCATACAAATGGAGAATTTTTTCTGTTAGGTGATAAATCCATTCCCTTTTCCTCATTGGGAGCACCTTTCCTTCATTCTTCTTTTGCAATCTGAATCTATTTGCAATTTAAATCAACCAACTCTGTGATAATCATTGTAGGAACAGGATATAATTAGAGGTCCTAGTCAGAGAATTCACTGTATCTGAGGGACCGAGGTTAGGGGCAGCTCTTCTCCCATCCCTGTTTCAACCCTGGCCATAGGGAGCCAGATTCTAATGACTCTCCTCCTGATGCAACTGGAAGAGACAGTGAGCTTAGGTTGTGACAGTGACAGTGAGCCCTATACACAAAACTATTTCTGCCATACATTCTACCAAAAAGAAATTAATTTGGATGTTCAAGGCCCTCCTTTTAACTCTTCCTCAATTAAGTGATCTGTCAGTCACTCAACCACACGCATTACTGAACAACACTTGACGAACACTGTGTTCCAGGCTCGGTGCTAGGATTCAGGAAGAATTAGGCACATGCTTTTTGTTCTCTTGGGGACTACAGTCTAGTGGGAAGGCTGAGGTAGCCATTGTGTCTGGTCTCACTAGACTGACTTTTTATTCAAAAACTATTGTCTAATAATTCCAGGTGAGACTTGACCAAAGAGTTCACCATAATACACAAAGAACTTTGACTCTACACCATTTTTCAAGAAAATCAGTACTGCCCCAAAGTCTAAGAGTGTCTGAGCCACATCTCCGTGCAGATCTTCTCCCCAACACACCTGCCATTTCTGCACCTCAGTCCGAGCAGCCGCACACGCTCCCCTTCCGAGTCCACTCACTGTGAAATGGAACACCTGTACGAGGCGGGCTCACGTATGCTGGGTTTTATCTGGAATCCTTACAAACTGTTTTCCTTTCCTTCAATCCATCACTCCTAAATGAGTTAGGAGAGGGAAAGAGTCACTTTGGAAAAGCTTTTATTTATCCTTAGTAACTCTTACAGACCCTGCTCTGTTATTGGCAGAAGGTTAGGGTCAACGAGTAAAGTTCACTCAGGATTTAACTGATAAATCATTAGTGAAACTGTGTGCAAATAAAACCTCCCTATAATTATTAACATGAGGACAGAATCTCCGTCTCTCCTCATTTGCCAATTATCTTTTTCAAGGAGAAATACCAATATTTTCCTGGCTAGTGAACTATATTCTGTATTTTCAAAGTCATTCATTATCTGGGAAATAGAGAAAGCAAGTCTCTTAACTAACATCCTGTCCCTCCTATTTACCAGTCATCGGGTAGTGCTAGATAAAATGAAGAACATTACATCTGGCCTACTTAAAGGAGAGAGAACAAAAAGAACCAGATGTTTCTTAATGTCCCTGTAACTCAGAGATAATTTCTGTTTAATAGTAATTTTACCTGTGACCCTAGAGGAAGATCTTGGATTGCTATTTCAAATGACTCCTAGACCTGGGGGATCTATGTTTCCTCTTCATCCCAGTTTTCAGATTCAATGGATATCACTGTAATTCTAAAAAGATCAAAAGACCCAACATCTTGAAAAAAAATTGTGTGCCATGTTAGTTGAATTATGAATTGATGCCATCTTATTAGAGTGCATTTAAAATACACATACTTCTTTATTGAAGTATAGCTGATTTATGTTGTGTTAGTTTTAGTATACAGCATAGTGATACAGTTATACGTATACATTTATTCTTTTTCATATTCTTTTTCATTATAGGTTATTAAAAACTATTGAATATAGTTCCTTATGTTAAACAGTAGATAAAATGTACATACATTTTGACTTAGAAATCCCTCTTCAAGGACTTGTCCAAGGAAAAGATCCAGTGCACAAAATTCTGTGTTCTAAGATGTTGGAGAAAATATTACTGTCCATCAATAAGGACTTACTAAATAAAATATATGGGCTTATTAAATAAAATATATGGTGACTTCCAGATTCTTCAATATGTAAAGAGCTTGGAAGATGTCACTCCCATTGAGGAAGATGGACAAACTGAAAACAATTGACTTTTCTTGAACCCAGCAAAGAAGTGAGGTTGCAGAGTGAAACATCACTCTGAAATCTAGAAATACAGGCAAATATTAAAATTCCCAGCCAAGATTTTCTTAACCTGGAGCCATAACTGGTAGAAATACTTAAATAGGAATTTTTGATAAACTGCTGGAGACTGAGTGTAGACTAGCATGAGAAAGAGAAGCTCCCTGGTTGCCAGAGTTTTAGGAGGTCCCTAAAATTTAATGGCATTACCTACAGGAACATCACCAGGTTTTCATGGTGATGATCCCTTTATTGCTCTGCCTGGGGAAGGGGGAGGGGAATCATCATGAAACAAACAGACTTCGCGTGAACAAAGTTCTGTTCTCCAGGGAGACGACTTTGCCAGAGCCCTGTATCAGCTGTGTTTCACTCACACACCAGCCACCTATATGATTCCCACCTCACCTAAGGGAGAAAAAAGAACATAATCAAAAGGCATAAGGGCTTCAAAGAAACAGACTGGCAAACTGAAGCCAGGGAAGGGAATAGAAGCAGAAATTTTTTCAGTTTGTACTCATAGAGAATCACAGCCCAGTCCAGAGACATAGGCCCAATTAGAGACTGAGATCTAATCATAAGATTTCAGGGCTCCACTCCTACACTGTGGGTGGAATGTAATTTGGAGCAGCCTCTATGGAAAACAATATGAAGATTCCTTTAAAAAATAAAAATAGAATACCATATGATCCAGTAATCCCACTCCTGGGTGTGTACCTGGAGAAACCCTAATTTGAAAAGATACATGCACCCCCATGTTCACAGCAGCATCTTTTACAATAGCCGAGACATGGAAGCACCCTAAATGTCCATCGACAGATGACTGGATAAATAAGATGTGGTATATATATATATATATATATATATATATATATATATATATATATATATAATGGAATACTACTCAGCCATAACAATGAATAAAATAATGCCATTTGCAGCAACACGAATGGACCTAGATATTATCATACTAAGTGAAGTAAGTCAAAGAAAGACAAACATCATATGATAACACTTATATATGGAATCTTTAAAAAATGATATAAATGAATTTATTTACAAAATAGAAACAGACTCATAGACACAGAAAACATAGTTACCAAAGGGGAAAGTGGAGGGGAGGGATAAGTTAGGAGTTTGGGGTTAGCAGATACACACTACTATGTATAAAATAGATAAACAACAAGGACCTAATGAATAGCACAGGAAACTATATTCAATATCTTGAAATAACCTATAATGGAAAAGAATATATGTATACATATAAAACGGAATCACTATGCTGTACACCAGAAACTAACACAACATTGTAAATCAAGTATACTTCAACTTTAAAAAAAAAAGATTTTAGGGCTCCAGTATAATAATAGTGGGTTGCAGCTCTAAGTGCTGCCCTGGCTCTATTTAAAGAGAATTTCTTAGGGAAGCCCTAAGATAATAGGAAACAAAAATAAGAACACTAGGGGAATTTGAATCCTCTGGCACCTACAACTACGGAAAACATTAAACACATCCCAGCTTCTAACCAGATTAACATAAGACCTCACACTGAAGGCTTATTTACCTCACGTCTTATTACCCAATATATCACGTGCAGCTTTCATCAAAAAGTTGCCAGAGATGCTAAAATGATAGGGAAAAAATCACAGTCTGAAGAGACAAAGTAAGCACCAGAATCAGACTCAAATATAGCACAAATATTGGAATTATCAGACAATTTAAAACAACTATGATCAATACATTAAGGGCCCTAATGGAAAAGGCAGGCATTATATAGTATCAAATGAGTCATGTAAAGAGAGAGATAAGAGACTCTCAGTAAGAATTGAAAGGAAATCAAAAACACATAATAACAACAAAAAATAAGAGAAATGAAAAATATCTTTGATGGGCTCATGAGTAGACCGAATAAGGCTGAGGAAATAATTGGTGAACTCCGAAGACAGGTAATAGAAATTTCCCAGATTAAAATGCAGTGAGAAAATTAAGTGGAGGGAAAAAAACATACAGAATCTCCAAGAACCGTGGGACAGTTTCAACAGGTGTAATAAATGTGTAATTGAAATACAAGAGGAGAAGAAAGAACGGGGAAGATATAATGGCCAAGAATTTTCTAAAATTAAACATATCATGGAATACTATGAAAGAATTAAGAATGATAACTCAGATCTCTATATTTTGAATGAAAAGCTATATTATTGACTATAAGTAGTTTAGGAAACAGCCTGTATATATGCAGGCATACACAAGTATAAAAATTTTTCTGAAAAAATCTTTACAAAAATATAGGTTAGATTTGCTCTGATTTTTATTTTCTTCCTTATGTTTTTCTAAGCTTGAGTTTGTTATATACACAAAAAGCATCTATTGTATTATGGTAATCAAAATAAACATTTTTCCTTTTAAATAAAGAAGGTACAACTTCTCGCTTTGAAGGTATTCAGATGCTGTGTTTGCTCCTGACCCTAGACAGCCTCTGATGCTGTGGGCTGCCTCTCACCATGACAATCTTTAAGCTTTCAGCCCAAGAAAAATTTCACATCAAAGGAGTTTATCACCTACAGTGTTCACAAAGGCAAAATGGAGCCCAGCCCAGTGGAGTTGAAGAAGGTATGCTAGACTCTAGGAACTCAACATTTTCTCACCCCAGTCCAACAGCGTGAATAATTGGCCACCCCCGGGAGGGGCCGTGTCACCACTGGCCTCATTGATGTCGGTCATTCCCACAGTGGTTGACCAGCTGTATCACAGCCCCCAAGACATAAGAGGCTGGGAGCTGGAAGCCCATGCCAAAGGGGACAATTTACATTGAATTTAAAATACTTTTTGCACTTACCTGATGCCCTCACTACTTGTGGGCAGTTGGGGTAGAAGGTGGTTTCCCAGATGTTGATGGAGGATGTGGCCAAGCCAACTGTCCTCCCTGAAGGGTGATATTAGATGTCCACTTTGTACAGTGCTCACCCAAGCCCACACTTGTTGGAGGAGATCATTGAAAGGATGTGACCCCTGGTTGACCCATGAGCTGCATCCAGACACTCAGAGGCTCCTCACCTCCTTTTCTGTCCTTGGAATATATGTTCTGCCCATCATTCCCACAATGGGAGCTGTTCCAAGGATTCAGCCTTGAGCAAGTAACATGGATATTACTGGATGGTGTAGATGACTGAACCCAGCTCATCGGGGTTCAGTGTACATGGCTGACCCAGTTAAGCCCTCTATATAAAATTTTAAGAGTCCAGTGGGCAGATGCAGACATCTACTTGCCCAATGCTCATATGTAAATTTCCATTTGTTAAATCTGCCCCCTACTCATCTGGAGTGGCCTGCCTCTTTCTTCTATCTCTCCTCGTCCTCCATGTATGGGAGCCAGCTCTCAAACCAACATCCCCCAGTCTCCTAGCTCCAACTGTCTTTGTCACTGTCCCCTCTTAGTCACTGCCACGCGAGGGCACATGGACGCCCACTCCGGAGCAGTGGGAAACCCAGCAGAGATATAATCACGGCAACCTGCATGGATTTTAAAAACATGGCTCTGAGTTGGGAAAAAAAAAAAAAAAGTACATATATTTACATAAATCAAGAACGCATTGGCCACAAACAATACACATACCAACAAAAAGTTATATATTCAACACACAAAATAGTTCCTGTGGAGATGAGGGATATCAGGGAGGCAGGAGTGACAAATGGTAATTTAAGAAATTAAAATGTAATAAAAATAAAGCACCCAAACTCCTCAGCTCTCAATGTCTGGCCCTGTTTGGACACCTAAGGGGATGCGTAGCTTCCAGAGCAATCCCTAGCTGTTTGGTGCCCCTTCTCCTTCCCCACGGACTACCTCCTTCGTCTGTCCCTCTTCTCTTCCTCCAGGACCCCCAATGTCAATACCAGTGCCTTTATCCGTTCACTCCATGAATATCCTCCTTCTCACTCTTACTCACACCTCTAGTTTCTCAGTCTCTGACTCCTTCAGTGGGATCTTGACCCCCCTACACACACACACACCCATCACCATCCTGATGAGATCCTGATAGGACAGAAAACTAACAATATAGCCCAAAGACTGCTTTGCCTGCTCGCCTGCCTTCTCTTTTTTTGTCTCCTCGCCTGCCTTGTTTTTTGTTTTTTTTTTTTTTTTTTTTGTCTACCACTCTCCTTCCCTCTCCCGGAAGTCCTTTCCTCTTTCTCTCCCTTTAAGGCACTGTTGCCAGCCCTGGAAGCTCTGGGGCCTGCCGGAAGTGGAGGCAGTAACCACTCCAGGACTGCCCCCCGGGAGCTCCTCCCCTTCCGTCCTAATCTCAAAGTCCAGCTGGTCAGTGAGCAGTGGAGCCCTTCCTCCAAACGGCTTCCACAGGGATTTGCCTCCTGCCTGGGAGACATGACTCTAGCCTGGAGACGTGTGCTCAGAGCTTTGCACCTGGAGACCTCATCGTCCAAGACCCCCAAGACATGCCCTTCTCTGAGCCGTGAGTGGAAACCAGGGGGACATGGGTCAGCAAAGAAACAGTGGGAGGGCACGGGCTGAGCTCTGGAGCCCAGAGCTCTGGAATGTTAGACCTGGATGGGGTCGTAGAGACAGGTCATCTAAGACCTGTGGGCTAGACCTCACCCTGTCAGACCCAGTGCCCCCTTCTCACGGTCCAGTGTTTTGTAATGCTTTCTTTTGTCCTAAAATGAAATTTATGGGTAATAAAACCCAACTATACACAATTTCAAAGCAAAAACAGTCACTGTAATATAAAAAAGAAATAAAAGGAAAGCAATTCAAAATAAAGAATTAGCTGCTAGTACGTGGATGCTTGAGGATAACTACTTTAAAAGCCATGAAGCATCCTCACAAATTTCCACCATGCCCTCAGGAGGTGGCACCACCCCCTCGATTACTGACAAGGAGATGGAGCCCCAGAGAAGTACGGTCATTTGCCCAAAGTCACCCAACGCAGGACTAGACCCTGAGCCCTCTTCTCCCACTCAGACTCTTCCTTTTTCTCCAGCTGGGAACAGAAAATATGAGGAGACCTCCGTAGCCAGTCATTGGTGACTTCATATATTATTCATATATATATATGTATACATACATCCTACACGCTCGAGATTTTCACATGTATCTGGTTTCACTAGCAGCCCCCGCCTCCTCACCAGCTATCCTGGTGCAGACACGAGCATCAGCATCTCCACGCTGATGTGCTCTCATGGGACCCTGTGCCCCACAGGCCCTAAACACACAGAGAGGACCCTTTTCCATTCCTTAGCGTGATCAATTTTATCTTGATTTTTCTCCTTATCTTTCCTTTTCCTCTCTCCTTCCTTCCTCTTCCTTTTTTTTTTTCCTTAACACTTGCAACTCTTTGGAACCAAATACATATCTGATGCTTTCTATGCATTATCTCCTTTCATCTTCGACCAAACTTCTCAGGGAGTACTATTGTCTCATTTCACAGACGAGGAGACAGAAGAATAAAGGATAATTAAGAAATCTGCAGACTCATAGACATAGAATACAAACTTGTGGTTGCCAGGGGGACAGGGGGTGGGAAGGGACTGGGATTTCAAAATGTAGAATAGATAAACAAGATTGTACTGTGTAGCACAGGGAAATATATACAGGATCTTGTGGTGGCTCACAGCAAAAGAGAATGTGACAATTAATGTATGTATGTTCGTCTATAGCTGAAAAATTGGAATTTGGAATTTGACACAACATTGTAAAATGACTATAACTCAATAAAAAAAAAATGTTTATATAATCTGGTCAAAGGCAGAAACAGAAAAGTGACAACTTGGAATTCAAAGCCAGTCTGTCTGACTCCAAAGTCAGCATGATTCCGCCAGGCCCTTTCTTACCTGCTATTCTTCCAGTTCTGTTTGGATTTCTTTTTTCCCCTCAGTCATGGGTCTTTTGCCAGAACATCATTTAATTCTAACATTTTCTGAGAAGGAGCTAGAATTATACCCAGAGTCTTATGCTCAGTAAGGAGGATGCTACACTGAAAGTACCAGCTGTTGACAAAGCAAGATGAATATCCTCTCTGCTGGCCCTTCCCACTTCCTACCCCAGCCCCAGGGGTTGTGGAGCTGGGCTGATGGTGGGAATAGGTGTCTTAGAAATCTTAGAAATGGCACATGAGGTGCTTAGAGATCTTGATCGACTCACTGGGGCCTCCTTCACATAGCTCCATCAAGGAAACTATGGAGGAGAAGTCATCTTGAAAACCCATGACGTGTAGACACGGAGGGCACGCTCTTTTCCTGGCCTTTCAAAACCCTTTGGGACTTGGCTTCTACTTCTTTCCTACTAGTCCTAAATATCTGCCTGCTTACGTTTGTTCATCCAAACACACACTCATTGAACACACCCTTCTTAAGAACCAGCTGGGTGCAAGTATACATTTTTCCAATAAGTATTTGAGCACCCACTGTGCACCTGTGCCACAGACCAAGCCCCAGTGAGCAAGGCAAAACCTCCGCCCTGATCTATCCCAGTGGGAGACACCGAGCATAAACAGATAAACAAAGAAATAAGAAAAAACATCCAATGGAGATGTATGCTGTGAATAAAACCAAATCACACTGAGAAGATAGAAAAATTAAATGGGGGAAGGGGGATCCAGGGTTAGATAAGATCACCAGGTGTTACGTGCTGTCAGATAGGCAGAAATAAAAATGTGTCGCAATCCTTGGCAAACACCTGTGAATATATTGTGGGTTGTATGTGTGCCTACAATATTCAGCCTTGCCTCTGATAGGCCCAGTCACTTTAGGCTATGTTCACAAAGTTATAGAGGCAATTTGTTTTCAGTATAAAAAAGTAGAGAAAGTATCTCAGTGGTGCCTTGTTTCTTACTAACTAAATGTGTAACGTGCCCAGGCAGTTGCGGTGTGTGCATAAACGCACCGCTTTGCTCTCATTTGCCTTCTCCCCTACAAGGGCTGCAAAGGCAGGCAGACTGATAGCAAATCCTGCCCATTTCCAGCTGAGAAACTTTCCAAGCCTCCTGCAAAGGCTCTTCCAAGAAAAACATTCAAATTAGCCCTAAAGGCAGGTGTTCCTTCTGTACTGCCAGGCCATCCTTGCTGATCTAAGCCCAGGGGGCCAGGAGGGGCTCAGGGAAGGCCTGCTCCCAAAAGTGCCAAAAGGAAGGATGGAGCCACCAGCCTTGGAATGAGGCAGAGCTCTTGCTTGTGAACAACGGCAACTGGCCCTGGGTTACTTAAGCAAAAGGACAGTCCTTGGAAGGAGATGTAGGGAGGGAGAGAGGGGGCTGTGAGAATCAGCAGGAAGGGGAAGGGGTGGGCAGGACTGGACATGGAAATACACCCGGGAAGACCCTGCAGGAGTAGCGGGAACTCCAGGCAGGAACAGCCTCAGAAGGTCCTCATGGCTCTGATCAGAGCCTCCAGCTAGTCCCCTGATCCGGGACCTCTGCTCAAGACTACAGATCCAAAGAGAGGACATCTGATTCACCCTTCAGAGGTCTCATGTCCATCTCTTGGCTTCCCTGGCGGGAGACAGGCACCTAGTATTACTATCCTATTGATGCAGGAAAAATGGATGTGGGGTGTGAGGAGGGCCATGTCCCAGGATTCAGTTGAGCCCCTGGGACGTGCCCTGCCAAGTGTGGGTCCCTGGCTTCATGCAGGAAAGAATTCAAGAGCGAGCCACAGTTGAATAAAGGTAGATTTATTTAGAAAGATACATCGAAAGGCAAGAGAAAGGCCACGAAATGTGGGGGTTGGGTGCTCAGATTAGAGTAAAAGTAAGCTTACACTCCATAGACAGAGTGTGGGCTG
Source organism: Camelus ferus (assembly GCF_009834535.1). NCBI lineage: Eukaryota > Metazoa > Chordata > Mammalia > Artiodactyla > Camelidae > Camelus > Camelus ferus. The sequence goes on along the minus strand of NC_045698.1, from coordinate 24,290,380 downwards.
TTTCTGAAGGGGTAAGAGAGAGAAAGAGAGCTCGGCAGCCAGGAGGCGCCAGTTTTTATGCTCAGTGGCTTCATATGCTAATAAGTGGAACGGCCAGTCTAACTAGCCTGGGGAAGGGGCTGAGATTCAGGAAGTCAGCCACTTCCCACTCTTTGACCTTTTCTGGCTAGCCTTGGGACTGTGGTGGTGCCTGTGGCTATGTTATTCACCGTGCTAATAGGTTACAGTGAGCATATAATGGAGCTCAAGGAAGTCAAATCTCCCACCATCTTGAGCCTCAAGGCCTACTGAGGGTTGAATCTTTTGCCATTCTGGTGTTAATTGTTGTGTTGTTCCTTGAATGGCTGTGCCCTGCCCTCTTCCTGTCTCACTATCACTCAGAGCACAGAGTTCAATCAAGAACTAGCTTCCTCTGTAACTCCCTGCAGACTGTGGGACAGTTGATGAAGGGACAAAGGAGGTGGCTCTCAACCCTATGGTGGGGGGGGCGTTGGGGGGTGCTTGAAACTGCGAACTCCTCCCATTTAACCACAGCCTCGGCTCTAAGGTGAATGATAAAATTGTCATAAAAGGAAACCTTTCTTTCCTAATTCACTGGCTATCCTAGGTATCAAATGAGATACACAAAGTGACAGGTTTTTTTTAAGTTACCTAATATGCTGTGCAGAAATAGGGCATAATTAGCATTTTAATAAATCACCTTAATGTTCTACCGAGTATGTCCATTGTGTATTTTCAAATATTTTATAACTTTTTTTTAATTTGAAAGAGTAAGCAAGCTCCTGATAAATACCCAGTCTCTGTTGAAAGCTGGTTGTGGATATTAGAAAAATCTTTATCGTTACAGAGACAATTTCCCCTAAAATTTTCAAATGCCCACAAAAGTGGATTTCTTTCACTTACTGTGCCCAACAGGTTTTCACTTTTCGATACTATGGTTTTGAGGGAAAGAAAACAAAGTTAAGGTTGTTGCCGGTGGATACAACTGGTGTTCCAGGTTCTTGTCCCGTCCCAGAAAGAATTCAGAGACAAGATGTAGTGGTTTAAAAAAGTAGAGTGAGGATTTATTAAAGGATGGATAGTACACTCTCAGGGGAGATTGGTCAGGCTCAGGTGAGCAGCTGCCCTGTGTATCTTTGTCAAGTTAGTTACATAGGGTATAAAAATGAATGGGCAGAATATTCACTGGGGAGGTAAGGACTTGGGGTCGTGTTCCCTGATTATCATTCCAACTCCACCTTCCCAAAGTGGGGAGGGATTTTTGTCCTTACTTAGTCTGGATCGGAAGTGTCATGGCATCAGTGCATGATAGGTACTTCTGATCTGCAAGGCTAATTTTATTGAAATGAGGGCAAAATGAGCAAAAGATTACATTTGGACAGTAGAAACTCCTGCCTTTTCTCACCTTTCTTTATTGGTCTCCAGGCCACTCATCACCCCAAAAGGTGTGACCCCTTATCAGCCCAAAGGTTCCTGCTTTTATCTGCCCAGGGACCCCTGCTGCTTACATGATGTGTGGTTTTCCTGCATTTGATTTGTGCCCCTCCTTTCTGCCCAATTCCTGCCATTTGGTCTGTGTCCCCTTTTCTCTGCTCCTATCTACGTATGTGCCTGCTCTAACAAGGTGACTTGTCTGTTGGTGAGCATTAGGCAGCTGTTAAATCTAGTTACCCACTTGGCAAGAGTGGTGGTGGTCTCCAAATTGAATGCCATCTTTTTTTTTTTTTGAAGAAGAAGAATAGTAGGCTTACAATATTGTCTTAGCTTCAAATGTACAGCAAAGAGATTCAGTTATACATATTTTTTCAGTTTCTTTTCCATTACAGTTTATTGCAAGATATTGAATATATTTCCTGTGCTATGTATAGGTCTTTGTTGTGTATCTATTTCATATCTAGTTGTGTATCTGTTAATCCCATATTCCTAATTTATCCCTCCCTCTATGCCTTCTTTAAATGTCTTGAGTTGTTTACATGAATTGAGTGGAAATTGTTAAATTTAATGAATTTAATGAAAATTATTAGCTGTCATCCATGTTTAACATCAGGCTTAAAAAGGAACATCAGACCATCTAAAATGATAAAAGAAGAAATTTAAAAATGCCTATACAGGGGGAAGGGTATAGCTCAAGTGGTAGAGTGCATGCTTAGCATACACAAGGTCCTGGGTTCAATCCCCAGTACCTCCTCTAAGAATAAATAAATAAATTAACCTAATTGCCTTCTCCCCACAAAAAAAAAAAAAAAAAAAAAAAAAACCCTAAATAAATAAATGTCACTGTTCAAAAAATTTTTAAATAAATAATAAATGTTTTTTAAATGCCTATACAGAAATAGACCTGGGATTCAGTTTTATTAATCCAGATCTCAGTTTTCCCTTCCCCAACCCCTCTTGGATACATCTTCCTCCATACACACACACAGTCCCCATGCACACACACACAAATAGGCTTGTGCATGCGTGCACACACACAATTTCCAGGAGCCCAAGAGAAGCTTTATGGACCCTCAACTTCTATGTCATCCTCAAAATGCAGACTATTTTGAATAAAGATTGCAAGCAACTATGTACATCTTTAGATTTTGATTTTTTTTTTTCCTAAGCAAATCATGGAAACCAAAGCATTTTTGTTTCTTTTTATCCATCACTTATTGTTTTTACTGTTATTTTTGAGTTTGGGTTGTTTAGTGAGAGGATTTTCTAGATGTTTTGAGATGTAATCTGGACTTTTGTTTCTTTTTTTCTTATAGTTGATTTACAATACTATATTAGTTTCAGGTGAACAACATAGTGATTCAGTATTTTTATAGATTATACTCCATTTAAAGTTATTATAAAATAATGCTATATGCCCTGTGCTGTACAATATATCCCTGTGTCTTATTTATTGTATACATAGCAGTTTGTACCTCCTAATCCCCTACCATATCTTCTTGCCCCTCCCCCATTCCTCTCCCCACTGATAACCATGAGATTGTTCTGTGAGTCTGTTTCTGTTTTGTTATTTTGATTCATTTGTTTTATTTTCTAGATTCTGTATATAAGGGTGAGATGTTATCTAGATTTATTTCACTTATTAAATAATTATTTTTCCTAGTTACTCACTAATCTTCCTTCCTTCCTTCCAGCAGAATTTTATGTATTTCATTTTGAGCCCTCATTTCACTATCATATTCCTATCAGTTTGGTGAATAAACGAATGAACAAATGAATATACCTAACTTAACTATTTAAAATCCAGACTTTTCCTTCATCGAATCTTTCCAACTTTCTTTCTTACCCCTCCACTTACTTTCATAATTCCTGTAACTTTGGAGTCAAGAGGCTTTTCAGCCTCTTCAATGGGTAAGTCTACTTTTGCAGATAGGAAAGTGAGACTGAATGAGTAAAGAGAATTTGAATTCTCAGAAAAACTAGATGTTTTCCCCCGTCTCAGAAGAGTAACTAATGTAAAGAGACACAATGAAAAGCTTTTCAAAGGGTGAAATTCTCAGAAAACTTAAGCTATCATTTTTTTGTCATTTCCATGCATGGATAGCCAAAAGCCACTTACTTTTAAAGTAAGAGCAAATTAATGACATTCGTGATTATTTAGAGCAGAAAAGTAAATGAGATCTCTCTGAAAGAAAATATACTCAGAGCTGTCACTTTCCAGCTTCATTTAAAAACACAATCGTTCATTGTGTTTCTCAGGACAGTGACTTCATAGTCACACAAAACACCGACATTAAGTCCATGGATTCAAACCTTCATGCTGATCAAGAGACATCATTTCCTCAGCTCTCTCCACCTGTAAAAATTGTTTCAACACTGACCTTGAATCTTCAAAATTAGCAGCATTCTTTTCCAAGAGTACTTGTATAAGGTTTTTAGACACTCTTCCAGCTCTGTTGTTCTCTGTTTCCATTAGTCATCCCAGTGCTACAGAGGAGTCAAAATCTGTGCTGGAAAGGGGGTTGGGTGGAGGTGGCCAGTGAAGGAGCAAAAGAGTACCAGGCTGGGAATCAGAAATTCAGAGTTTCGAGGAAGACGGAGAAGATGGCGGAGTAGAAGGATGCTCGCAGGTCACCCTCTCCCACAAATACACCAAGACCCACATCTACAGACCCACTCAGCCAACCAGAGCACTTGTGGAACTCCGACAGAACATCGCCCTCTTCAAAAGATAAAGACGCCAAAAATCTGGTAGGAGAAAAGGAAAAAAGAAAGAACAAAAGGCAAAGCAGCGCGGGACAGGTCCCGCGGGGAGGGAGCGGCAAAGGAGGACTGGCGCTCACTCGCTGGGTCTCCCCTCTCCAACTGAGAGGCCAGCAGGACGGAGGGGGAGCCTCCGAGGCTCGGATCTATACAGAGCAGCCCTTGACTAACAGAACTAAGTTAAACGGGCACAGAGCGTCCCCCCGACACCCAGCCTGAGACGCGGGCCGGCAGCGGCGGGCAGGGCCAGGCTGCACAAGCGGGGCGGAGGACGGAAGTGGCTGCACCGAGGCAGCCCCGGGGGAACGCAAGGGGCTGCGCGCCGTGGCTGTGGGTGCACAGGGCAGAACAACCTGGGCCCTCCATAAAACAGCAAGGTTGATGTGCTCTCGGGGGAAGGGTGCACACCCCCATCTCTGAAAACCCGCGGAAAGTTTTCGGGGGAAGAGAGGCGGGGCTCAGGCACAGCCGCCATATCCTCCGCACTGAGCACTCAGGCGGGGGCGGGGGCGAAACCTGCATCCGCACCGAAGGGCTTGGCAGCCTCAGAGGCCAGACTGAGACTGGCCTGCAGCCCGGGGCAGATAGGATCCTTCCACCCTGGTCCCTCGGAGAACTTGCTCCACAAAGACAAACAAGGAGCTGGGTTTTGGCTCGGAGCAGGGACAGGGCTGTCCCTCGGTCTTCCCCGAGCCCACCCGCGGAGCGCCGACCAGGGCGGAGCGCCGACCAGGGCGGAGCGCCGACCAGGGCGGAGCGCCGACCAGGGCGGAGCGCCGACCAGGGCGGAGCGCCGACCAGAGCAGCGGAGCTACCGGCCGCGGCGCAGGTAGAGCGAGAGCGGCCCCCCGCCTTTCGGGCAGGAACACAGCCCCTGACCGAGGTGCTGGGAGGGGGCACGACCCGCCCTCCTACCCGGCCAGTCTGCAACATCTGACTGCGGCATCCGGAGGGGCAGCGACCCGCCCGCCCACAGCAGAGAGCTGCACCTGACCCAGTGTTAGGAGGAGGCGCAATCTGCTTTCCGACAGGTGCTCAGAGCAGCACAAAAGAGGGCGCCAACGGAGGGCCTCTGAAAACAGCAAGCTGAGCTTCCAAAACAGGACGAAGACACAAAGACTTCACATTAAAAGCACACAGACTCCAGGAGAACACCGACAAACCCCCCCCCCTTTTTTTCTTTTTAAATCTGTTTTTACCTGTTCTATTTTCTATTACTCTCTTAATCTTTACTTCTTAATTCATTTCTATTTCTCTTGGGTTTTGATGTCCTGCTATTGATTAGACACAAGTTTCAAATACATCTATTCATCTCCCCCCCCCCTTTTTTTGTAAAGGTTTCAAAAGGACGTCTCAACCTGATTAATACTCTGCTTCAACTCACTCTTCTATTATTCATTATACACTGTTTTCAAACCCTCTTTCTCCCTTTTAAAATTCTTTCTCTCTCTCTCTTATTTTTTTTTTCTTTTTTTCCTAAGTTCTATTCCTAAATAGGCATCAGATAGATTAAAATCCTTAAGGACCAAAATAAACAACTGATACTCCATAAACCACAGTGCCAAAGAGGTATGAGCAAGATGAAGAAGCAGAAAAACCTTTCCCAATTAAAAGAACAAGAGAAATCCCCTGAAAGAAAGATCAACAAAATAGACATTGATAGCCTACTAGATCAAGATTTCAAAAAAGGAGTGATCAAATTGCTGAAGGAATTAAAATAGATAGTGTTTAGAGATATAAAATATGTCAAAAATGAAATTGAAGCTATAAAGAAGAGCCAAGTAGAATGGGTAAACTCATTGACAGAGATGAGGAATGATCTAATAGCTGTGCAAAGCCGACTAGATAATGCAGAGGAACGAATTAGTGATCTAGAAGACAGGGCAATAGAAAGCACCCATTCAGAAGAACTACAAGAGAAGCAAATAAAAAATAATGAAAATAGCATAAGGGACCTATGGGATAATATAAAGCATCCCAATCTTCACATAATAGGGGTCCCAGAAGGAGAAGAAAGATCAAAGGGGATTGAAAAGATTTTTGAAGAAATCATGACTGAAAACTTCCCAAACTTAAAGAAGGAATCAGATATCCAAGTACTGGAAGCTCAGAGGGTCCCAAACAGGAAGAACCCAAATAGACCCACACCAAGACATATCATAATCAAGATGGCCAGAGTCAAGGATAAAGAAATGATTCTAAAGGCAGCAAGAGAAAAGCAAAGAGTAAGTTACAAGGGAACCCCCATAAGGCTCTCAGCTGATTTCTCTACACAAACACTACAGGCCAGAAGGGAGTGGCAAGATATATTCAAAGCCCTGAATGAAAAAAAGATGCAGCCTAGGATCCTTTATCCAGCAAGGCTATCCTTGAGGATAGAAGGAGAAATAAAGAGTTTCACAGACAAAAAAAAAGCTGCAGGAGTTTAGCAACACTAAACCCATGCTAAAATAAATATTGAAAGGGCTATTCTAAATAGAAAAGCAGCAGGATGCTACAGAAATGAGAAACACACAACTGGAAAGGTGATAACTCATGAATTACAAATAAAGTAAACATGAAATTATAAAAGAAGACATACAAATCACTGAGAGTGGGAGAGGGAGGCAGGGAAATATAGAATTTTTTTTCTTTCTTTTTTAATTTTTGTTAACAGTAGGATGGGTTTGAGATCATGTTACTATCAGTTTAATAAAAACAGTTATAGTAATGGGTTGACAGATTTACAAAAACGGGTAACCACAAGCCAAAAATTTACAAAGGAGTCACAAAAATTAAATAAAATCCATGATAATACAAAGGAAAATTACCAAACCACAAAAGGAAGAAGAAAGGAACAAAGAGGATATACCAATTCAACTGCAAAGATAAGTTCAAAATGGCAATAAACACACATCTATCATTAATTACTGTAAATGTTAATGGACTAAATGCTCCAGTCAAAAGACACAGAGTGGCAGACTGGATAATAAAGCAAGAACCTTCAATATGCTGCATACAAGAGACCCACTTTAGGGAGAAGGACACATATAGATTGAGAGTGAAAGGATGGAAAAGGATATTCCATGCAAATGGAAAAGCCAAAAAAGCAGGTGTTGCAGTACTGATTTCAGACAAAATAGACTTTAAAACAAAGGCCATAAAGAAAGATAAAGAAGGACATTTTATAATGATTAAAGGAGTGATACAAGATGAGGATATTACACTCATTAATATATGTGCACCCAATATAGGAGCACCTAAGTACATACAAGAAGTACTAACAGAGATAAAGGGGGATATTGATGGGAATACAATCATAGTTGGAGATTTTAACACTGCATTAACATCACAAGACAGATCTTCCAGACAGAAAATAAACAAGGCAACAGAGAAATTAAATACTACAATAGAAAAACTAGATTTGGTGGATATTTTCAGAGCATTACACCCCCAAAAAATAGGATATACATTCTTTTCAAGTGCACATGGAACATTTTCCAGGATCGATCATGTACTTGGGCACAAAAGAAACCTCAACAATTTTAAGAAGATAGAAATTATCTCAAGCATCTTTACTGACCACAATGCCATGAAACTGGAAATCAACAACAGAGAAACAAAGGAGAAAAAAAGGAAAGCATGGAGATTAAACAATATGTTATTGAAAAAACAATGGATCAATGAGGAAATCAAAGCTGAAATTAAAAAATACCTTGAGACAAATGATAATGAAAGCACAACCACTCAAAACCTATGGGACACAGCAAAGGCAGTGCTAAGAGGGAAGTTTATAGCGATATAGGCCTTCCTCAAAAAAGAAGAACAATCTCAAATAAACAATTTAACCCACCACCTGAATGAATTAGAAAAAGAAGAACAAAAAGCCCCAAAAAGCAGCAGAAGGAAGGAAATAATAAAGATCAGAGAGGAATTAAATACAATAGAGATTAACAAGACCATAGAAAAAATCAACCAAACCAAAAGCTGGTTTTTTGAAAAAGTAAATAAAATCGACAAACCTCTGGCCAAACTCACAAAGAAGAAAAAAGAGAGAGCACAAATTAGCAAAATAAGAAAGGAAAATGGAGAAATTACAACAAACAAAATAGAAATACAGAATATCATATGAGAATATTATGAAAAACTATATGGAACCAAACTGGATAACCTAGAGGAGAAGGACAAGTTTCTGGAAACATACTGTCCACCAAGACTGAATCAAGAAGAATCTGAACACTTGAACAATCCGATCACTAGAAAGGAAATAGAAATAGCAATTAAAAACCTCCCTACAAATAAAAGTCCAGGACCGGACTGCTTCACCGGGGAATTCTACCAAATATACAAAGAAGAACTCATACCAGTCCTTCTCAAACTCTTCCAGACGATTGAAAAGGAGGGAGTACTCCCAAACTCATTCTATGAAGCCACCATCACCCTGATACCAAAACCAGTCAAAGACACTACAAAAAAAGAGAATTATAGGCCAATATCACTGATGAACATAGACACCAAAATCCTCACCAAAATTTTAGCAAATAGAATCCAACAACACATAAAAAAGATTATACATCATGACCAAGTGGGGTTCATCCCAGGGACACAAGGCTGGTTCAACATACACAAATCAATCAGTGTAATACATCACATCAACAAGAGAAAGGACAAAAACCACATGATCATCTCAATCGATGCAGAAAAAGCATTTGATAAAATTCAACACCCATTTATGATAAAAACTCTCGCCAAAGTGGGTATAGAGGGAACATATCTCAACATAATAAAAGCTATATATGACAAACCTACTGCCAGCATAGTACTCAACAGTGAAAAACTCAAAAGCTTCCCACTAAAATCTGGGACAAGACAAGGATGCCCACTATCACCACTCCTATTCAACATAGTCCTGGAAGTCCTAGCCACAGCAGTCAGGCAAGAGAAAGAAATAAAAGGGATCCAAATTGGAAAAGAAGAGGTAAAAGTGTCATTATATGCTGATGACGTGTTACTATATATAGAAAACCCTAAAAGGTCCACACAAAAGCTACTAGAGCTGATTGAAGAATTCAGCAAGGTAGCAGGTTACAAAATTAACGTTCAAAAATCAGTTGCATTTCTTTACACTAATGATAAATCAACAGAAGAAGAAAGTAAAGAAACAATCCCCTTTAAAATAGCACCCAAAGTAATAAAATATCTGGGAATAAATCTAACCAAGGAGGTGAAAGAATTATACACAGAAAACTATAAACCACTGATGAAGGAAATTAAAGAAGACTTTAAAAAATGGAAAGATATTCCATGCTCTTGGATTGGAAGAATCAATATTGTTAAAATGGTCACACTGCCCAAGGCAATCTACAGATTTAATGCAATCCCTATCCAATTACCCAGGACATATTTCACAGAACTAGAAAAAAATCATAATAAAATTCATATGGAACCATCAAAGACCTAGAATTGCCAAAGCATTACTGAAGAGAAAGAAAGAGGCTGGAGGAATAACTCTCCCAGACTTCAGACAATACTATAGAGCTACAGTCATCAAGACAGCATGGTATTGGTACCAAAACAGACATATAGACCAATGGAACAGAATAGAGAGCCCAGAAATGAACCCACAAACTTTTGGTCAACTCATCTTTGACAAAGGAGGCAAGAACATACATTGGAATAAAGACAGTCTCTTCAGCAAATGGTGTTGGGAAAACTGGACAGCAGCATGTAAAACAATGAAGCTAGAACACTCCCTTACACCATATACAAAAATCAACTCAAAATGGATTAAAGACTTAAACATAAGACAAGATACAATAAACCTCCTAGAGAAAAACATAGGCAAAACATTATCTGACATACATTTAAAAAATTTTCTCCTAGAAGAAATAAAAGCAAGAATAAACAAATGGGACCTAATGAAACTTACAAGCTTCTGCACAGCAAAGGAAACCAGAAATAAAACAAGAAGAAAACCTACGGAATGGGAGAAAATTTTTGCAAGTGAAACCGACAAAGGCTTGATCTCCAGAATATATAAGCAGCTCATACGACTCAATAAGAAAAAAATAAACAACCCAATCCAAAAATGGGAAGAAGACCTAAACAAGCAATTCTCCAAGGAAGACATACAAATGATCAAAAAGCACATGAAAAAATGCTCAATATCACTAATTATCAGAGAAATGCAAGTCAAAACTACAATGAGGTATCACCTCACACCAGTCAGAATGGCCGTCATTCAAAAATCCACAAATGACAAATGCTGGAGAGGCTGTGGAGAAAGGGGAACCCTCCTACACTGCTGGTGGGAGTGCAGTTTGGTGCAGCCACTATGGAAAACAGTGTGGAGATTCCTCAAAAGACTAGGAATAGACTTACCATATGACCCAGGAATCCCACTCCTGGGCTTGTATCCAGAAGGAAATCTACTTCAGGATGACACCTGCACCCCAATGTTCATAGCAGCACTATTTACAATAGCCAAAACATGGAAACAGCCTAAATGTCCATCAACAGGTGACTGGATAAAGAAGATGTGGTATATTTATACAATGGAATACTACTCAGCCATAAAAACCGACAACATAATGCCATTTGCAGCAACATGGATGCTCCTGGAGAATGTCATTCTAAGTGAAGTAAGCCAGAAAGAGAAAGAAAAATACCATATGAGATCGCTCATATGTGGAATCTAAAAAACAAAAACAAAAACAAACCAACAAACAAAAACAAAGCATAAATAAAGGACAGAAATAGACTCACAGACAGAGAATACAGACTTGTGGTTACCAGGGGGGTGGAGGGTGGGAAGGGATAGACTGGGATTTCAAAATTGTAGAATAGACTACACTGTATAGCACAGGGAAATATACACAAAATGTTATGATAACTCACAGAGAAAAAAATGTGACAATGAGTGTGTATATGTCCATGAATAACTGAAAAATTGTGCTGAACACTGGAATTTGACACAACATTGTAAAATGATTATAAATCAATAAAAAATGTTAAAAAAAAAAAAAAAGAAAGAAATTCAGAGTTTCCTTCTTGTTCTGCAGCTAACTAGCTTGGTGACCCCAAACAAATTAATTTACTGCTTTAGGCTGGTTTCCTCATCTATAAAATGAGCATTTTGACCAAAAAAAAAAATCTGTTTCCTTCTAGTTCCAAATTTTTTTTCCTAAACTTTTCTTTATGGGGTACTGGGGATTGAACCCAGGACCTTGTGCAAGCTAAGCTAAGCTAAAGGCTCTACCACTGAGTTATACCCACCCCACATCTCCAAATATTTAATGATTCCTCTGGCTCAGCTTTTCTTGGCTTTGTTGTGGTCTTGTGCTGTCCTGGAGTTTGCATTGTGTTCTGCAGGAAGCTGTGTCTTCCAGATCTGTTTGTGTATATTGATTATTACCTTGCATTATCTAGCACCCATCTCTCCTCGTTCCCTATGAAAATAGTCAACAGCCATTCATTCCTTGTTCATTGGCGCCAACCCAGTACCAGAACCGGGATAGGTGCTGGGATTCAGGCACTATTCAGCTCACAGCTTAGAGATCATCTCTATTAACACAGAGGATATACACCAGCAACACCCTACACTAGCAGAGTCTGGTCAACTGAACAGAGAATTGTAGCTGACACATGGTGGAGAGGGATGGGAGTAGGGGTTGGGGGGCGTGTTGAAGGAGGAGCTTCCCAAGATTGTGAGGGACCAAAAAGGGAGAATCCATGACTTCTCCTAACGTCCTCCACACCTTTCCTGACTAGATTCAAGATTCTCTCTTTCCTCCAGAAAATTCATTATTGCGGTATCTCAGTTTTTAAATCCAAGCTAAAGGCTGGTTTAAATGAATTTCTCAAAACTAAGAAATAAAGAAGATTGCCTAAGGACCTTGATTCAGGTTAACTGTAAGTTATTTTTACCAATGGGCCTGTGTGATGTTTAGTTGAGGATCCTAACCCACTTCACTCTCAGCAGGTGCTTTCTGGACGTCTGTAACCAAGCTCGGTCTTCATACAAAACCCAGCATGCCTCCGTGTGACTTCACACCTGAAAGATACCAGGTAAGAGTCAAAGGTTTAGGAAAAACCCAGGGAAGTGGTTCTTCCTGAGAAGGCTAAAGTAATTGTTTCCCCAAGAAAGACCCACAACAAATGGTCCTGCCTTCCACAGAGCCATCCACCTCAGATACCTTTCCTTTAAATCACTGGGAGCATCTGAACTCTCTGACTCCATTCAGTGCTGTTGTGAGAGATGGTGTGAGAGAGAGATGGAGACAGAGGCAGAGATGGAGAGACACAACAGAGGGAGACAGAGAGTTCAAGGAATAGACTCCATGAAAATACATATATCACAGGGACATAGGTATAGCCACACACACGCAAATACACATATCACAAATATGACGGCACACGTTTGCTTTAAAATATTTTTATTCTACCTCATATAGCAATGCATGAGCTGACCTTCCTGAGTCCTCAACCAGAAAATATAAAGTTATCATTTTGTTCACAGGCTAATAAATACTGAAATTGTTCCCCCCGCCAACTCTGTCTCTCTCTCCAACCCCTTTATTCTATGAGATACTCATAATTTAGAAATTGTAGAATCAATAGAGTCAAGAGGGATCCACGACGAAGATAGCTATAGGGCAGAGCTTAATAATTAAAGACAAAAACACCACCAGTACGTTGGTTTTTTTTTTTTTTTTTTTTAATTCTTAGAAAAAGCTACAGAGGGGGAAAAAATTACTTCAGGTATTGACTTTCAAAGTCTTTTTTTTTTTTACAGCTAAAATCAGCTCAAAGCCAAGACTTTCCATGGAGAGGTGGAAAATTCCAGCCCCCTTCTTCATGTTTGATCTAGAAAGGGACTGAAGGGCCACATTAATAATTCCCCCACTTGACAGGAAGGCCTCGGTGTCTGTCCAGCTGGGAGGTCACCGGGCGAATAGCCACCCCAGTGAGCGAGGGCAGCAGCCCTGGGCTGGGTCGGTGGAAAGGCCAGGCCCTGCCTCGTAGACCTGCTGTTGATTTTGTATGAAATGGTAGGATAAGGAAAAGGAAGATTTTAAACCCTTCAACCTTGCCTACCAACAGTCCCTTGCCTACAGCCGAGTCCTGGAGATCCACGAGCAACATCTTTCTCCTGTGCCGACAGCATATTTCCCAACACCTCTGTTGCTCTCCCAAGGTCACATGGAGTGGCTCTTTGACTATGAGGGAAACAGATACCTGGATTTCTTTTCTGGGATCGTCACTGTCAGTGTTGGCCACTGCCACCCGTGAGTATCCTTAAAATTCTGAGATTTTGCACTCCAGAAGAATCTATGGAAAACAGGCTAATGACCACGTTAGTGATTCTAAATTTCTATTAAAAACTTTCTCTCCTTAGGCACATCCCAGTTGATGGTTGACATGCTCCCTGTTATTTTCCTGGGTGACAAAAAAACAAAAAACCTTGACATTATCCTTTTCCTTCTCTTGACAATACAAGATTTCATCATTCTCATTGAACATGCAGTGGGGTGTGTACCATGTGACGGGAGTGTTGGCTCTGTGTGTTCTTCTCAGTAGTAACAGCTTCCAAAGAGGAAACGCACTGAGGGAAAGGCAGAGAGGAAGGAAAAGGCCAGCGGTTCTCAGAGAGCACAGGGCGGGTGTGTGGGGTGGGGGGCAATGAGAGATGAGAAATCACTTTTTGACTGAGGGTCTTCTTCATCAACTCAGTGATGGAGAGGATAGAAAGGATGATAGCAGATGTAACTCTGGCTGGAAATTTACATCGGAAACGGATGACTCCATTAGTCTTGAGATTTCCTGCAACCTTGATCATCAATCCACAGATGCCCTGGGCAGATGCTTCTGGGGTCCTTACTGTTTTGGTGCACCCACCTCATTTTAACGTCTGTTCTCACTTGCCTTCAGTAATCTAGCCAGGAAAGCTCACATTAAGTGGGGCAAAAATAAAGCAACAAGTCTAAATAAATGGAGTAGGTTCGGGCTCTTCTGTCAAAGCAGGTGCAAAGGGTCTTCTCCGCAAGCAGTTGTCAGGTGGTGAGGAGGGAGTTGTACCCGGGTCCAGCCCTCGCCTATTCCTCCCATAGCCTTCTCCTTCCCATTTCCATCTTCAGGAGACACTAGTCCCATATGAAGTCGTGAGGGGCATGCAAAATAAATTTTAGATGCAATTTAAAACATACGATAAACATGCAAGAAAGAAGTAAGAAAAATGAAGGAGAGAAATTTTTTTAAATATTCGCAATGAATCCTCCCAATAACATACCACTCTCATGACTTTGGTGCTTCTCCTGATCTCCCTTTGACCTTCCAGTCTGTCCCTCTGACCCTCTAACTCTGGGAGCCTCAGGCTCTTTCCTGAGCCCCCTGCTTTTCTCTCTATACTACCTTCATCTCTTATGGTCCCACCGCATCTCCCCACCTCTGCTCAGTTAACTGCTGCATTTTTGGCAGCCTTACCCAGCAGCCTTGGCCTCTCACCAAGCTGTGATAGTAGCTCTAAGACACCCGGGGTGGACACTAAAATGCCCCATATCTCTCACAGCCTCCAGGACACACCCTGCCCCATGATATTCCACTATCAGGAGAAATTCAGCATTACAAAGATCAAATCCACCATGCTCTCACAGTACTATTTCTATTCACATATTCAAAGAGCACGTATGAGCCACCTACTCAGTGAAAGTCCTTGCTAGGAGCTGAGGAGTTAAGACAACTGGCTGTCCTTCTCAACCAACCCTGAGAGTTCTCTAGTATTACAGTCAAGAATATTAAAGTCATCTGTGACTCTTTTCTGCCTTTCGTTCCATATAACCAACCTGATACTAAGGTCTACTTCTCCCTCCATTGAAATGCCTCTCCTACCACTCCCCTCCCACTAATTCTCACTAACCCCAGTCTCCTAGTGTTTCAAGGAAAAGGGAAATAAGAATGACCTCAGTGCTTAGTTACCCGAAAAAAAAGAATTTTTAACGAGAGACAGAAAGCGTGACATAAGCAAGATTTTTATTAGTAAAGTAAAAAGATAATACAAGATAGTCCACTCCTGAGAACTGGAAACAGGCCAATCCGAGAGAAGAAAAATGGCACTGCTCCTTTGTTTTTCCTGTTTTTATATCCTGGCTTAGGGGCATTTTTGCGATTGATTGATTGATTGATTGATTGACTGATTGATGGCTCAGGTTCTTTGAGTGATCAGGCTGATTGACAGCTCAGGTTCCTAGTGCTCAGGTTGACTGACAACTCAGATTCCTTGTGCCCTGGCACGCCCATCCCCTTTCAGGCAGGTTAATGGGTCAAGTTACGCCGGATCCTTCTCTTAGGCGCAGCTGCAGCATTTTGATTTTAGCTGGCTTCTTTTGCTGGCCCTCATTTAGGGAAAGTAATAGTTTCTGGAGTCCCTTATCCTGAATGTAGACCTACTGTTATTTTCTTGGTTGGTTCCTCTCCCCCTGCCCAGTGCTCATTTCTTTCTAACTGCCTAACACTAGGAGCTCTTCTCTTCCCACACCTGGAAGCAACCATGCCCTCCTAGCTGGCCTCACTGTTACCAGTATCCCCGCTTCCATTCTACCCTCATGTGGCTCTCAGATTTATTTTGCTAAACAATGCTCTTATCAAGTGTCTCATCCACTTAAGACCTTATTGATACTCCACAGTTCTAAAGTGAGTTCCATGGGACACCAAGCACAGGAGAGGTTAATTGTTAAGGGTCTCATTAGAAAATAAGATTGGGAAACACTTGAAAGTATCCTTCCTGGGGAAACACAGTATACATTAACCTATTAAAGGTACTGACAAGTCCTGCAGTAAAGAAATCTGTTTGATCTGGTATTCCTCAAAATTGTTTAACCACTGAACTGATTTGGGGGGAGGAGGTGACAGCTATCAATAAATTAAATTAAATTAAATTAAATTAAATTAAATTAAATTAAATTAATTAAACAGAATTGGTGTGTAACAGACTTTAGCAATTGCTGTCCTTTAGATCAAGTTCAAACACCATGGCCTGTCTTTTCAAGGCATGCCAAGTCAGATCCCACATTCTTACCTACACTTACCTCTTTTCCTCCCTCAACATGAACCTTTGGCTCTTTCACAGAATGTGGTTTACAGAATGTTCATCAACACTGACCACTAATTATACTGGACCCAAATATTGGAATCTTCTTGAAAGGAAAAACTGTTTGTCGTGTATGCATGTACTTGATGGATCTGTAATTCTTTAGAATAAAATGGGAAGACACCCAAGCTTATGTTTAGTCGTCTCTATTTCCCTAACTGTTCAAAAGGTAGTTAGTAAGAAACCCTAGTTAGAAGAGATTGTAAATTCGAACCTCCTCCTACACTAAGCATGTCTTTTCTGAAGTCTCCAGCAGACAATCATTTAGTCTCCTAATGAACACTTCCTTTGGTAAGGAATTCATGACCTTTTGAGGCAACTCATCCCATTGCCAGATACTTCTGGAAGTTAGAGAAACTTTTTCTTGTGTACGGATGAAATCAGCTTCTTGAATCTCTTGGAGAAACGGCCTGTAGGTTTGAGCTCGATGGCCAGTGATGTGTTGGGAGGGACATGCCCACTGCATGTGTGGTTAACTCAGCTCTTCCGTTCACCCAGGAAGGTAAACGCAGCGGCACAAAAGCAGATTGGCCGTCTGTGGCACACAAGTACCGTCTTCTTCCATCCTCCAATCCACGAATATGCAGAGAAGCTTTCAGCACTTCTTCCTGAGCCTCTGAAGGTATGATGCTCCCAGCTCACAGGGACAGGAGGCTCATGGTCCCCGGAAGCTGGCCTAGGAAGCGGGAGTATGGGCGGGGAATCTGGTCTGTGCATTGAACAACTGAAATGAGTGAGCTAGTAGCCGTACTGAAAGCAACCAAGGAGAAGAAATAAACTGAGGAACTGCTGGTGAAACCAGCCAGTGTGTACCGCATCAGCTCTAAGCGGCTGTCCCTCCTTGGTCACTCTCCTCGCCATCACGTCTTTGCAGAAATCACTCAGCGGGAGTCCCAGGCCTCCTGACCCTCCCCTCTCTGTTCCTCAGGAAGTTTCTGTCTCTTTGCTCCACAGCTCCTCTGCAAAGTCATCAGCATTTCTTCTTTAACAAAGATTGGAGCCATTTTTTAATAAAATTAATATACCATTCAGTTTATTTGGTCTGAGATGCAGTTAGATATTTTTGCCAAATGAGATGTTTTTCTGCATCTGAAATGACTGAATTTTTTTAACTGAATTGAGATGCAAAATTGTTGGCCAAGGTTTGCGTTTTGGGATTCAGTGAGTTCATACGCATATAGAGCAGTGTGCCGTACCCGGATCAGCTCTTACCATTATTTCACCATATCACTAGATGCATTATTTACTACATTATCTACAAGGGATGAAGGAAGTTGAAAGAGCTGCAACCCAAGTTCAGGGCAGGCAGGTTCATGGAAGAGCTGATGCAGGGAAGGCAGCCGGGGCACAAGGCAGCCGGGGCACAGCACCTGCCCCCGGTCCCCGAGCCTGGTACCCTTTTCTTTCAGCCAGGATAAGCTGCATTTTTGGTTTGCTTGCTTGTTTTTTCAGCATTCACACATGCTGAAGAGGCAGGCTGGGGTACACTCTGGGGCTCCAGGATTAGGGAGCCTGCTTGGTACAAGCTTTCACGATCAGGTGGGGTGGTTCAGGGGCAGGAGACAAGAGACCCATTCCTCAGAGCCACTCAACCACTCACCGCCGGACATCTCAGCAAGTCTCCCATCTTAGCATTCTGCAGGGCATCAAGCAAAGCCAATGAACATCCAGAACGTTTCACAACTGGGACAATCCCTTAGCCGTATTTGTATCTCTAGTGCTTAGCATCTGCTCAATAAAGAGCTGTAGAATTAATAGTAATTAAAAGATGGGACTGCCGGTCAGAAGGGAACTTCTTAATAATCAGAGGCTGGGACACACTGTCTTCAGCCATTTTGAATTAATTGGATAATAATGCATCTCATGGCCATGTCTTCTTTTTTTCTCCAGGTCATTTTCTTGGTGAACAGTGGCTCAGAAGCCAATGATCTAGCCATGCTGATGGCCAGAGCACACTCAAATAACACAGACATCATTTCTTTCAGGTAATCAATCGCATCTTGGAATGTTTAACTTTAGTAACATGGATTCATCCTGACATTAAAGGTTTATCTTTAAAATACAGCCTAGAGCAGGTGAGGGGCTTCCCCAGGGTTTTTTTTGTTTGGGTTTGGTCTTGGTTTTGGGTTTTTTTTTTTTTTTCTAATTTTAGGTTTTAGGGTAAGATCAGCCAAATGAATTTTATGGCTGAATAACGCAATCCAAATTGGCCTGATCCAACATAGGGGTCCCTGACTAAGGTAACCAAGAGTTTGGAGTCCTAGTTATGTCATAGATCCTTTTATGGAATTGAAGAGAAGGTCATAAGATAGTTTTTTAACTTTTTTTTAATTGAAGTATAGTCAGTTACAATGTGTCGATTTCTGGTGTAGAGAACGTCTCAGTCATGCATACATATGTATTTGTTTTCATATTCTTTTTCATTAAAGGTTATTACAAGATGCTGAATAGAGTTCCCTGTGCTATACAGAAGAAATTTTGGGTTTTTTTAAATCTATTTTTATATATAGTAGCTAACATTTGCAAATCTCAAACTCCCAAATTCACCCCTTCCCACCCCCTTTCTCCCAGTAACCGTAAGATTATTTACTATGGCTGTGAGTCTGTTTCTGTTTTGTAGACTGAGAGCTTTTTAACGTTGAAGACGTGGTATTGACTCCAACATACACCAGGTGGTGAAGTCTAGGCCCCCAGAAGCTCATCACTTTGCCATGTGACACTGGACCCACTTTAATCTCTCTTTATGATGAGGAACCATGTACTTATCTCATGGTGCTGGCTGCACCAATTTTCACCTTTTTTTTTTTTAAGTTCAGAGGATGCATATCTAACCCTGTATATTTCTACTCCTTTGGGTGACTGTTGAGAATCAAATACATACACTTGATTTGGAAAGTTGCCAAAACTTATCTAAAACCAAGACTGGAGATTAGGATGATTTATGCTAAATATGACTGTTTCAGGTTCAAAAGAAAACAAAACCTGTGTTTATTAGATTCAAGTAGGGTGGCTTATGAGACATGAAGAGAAGTCCGCAAAGATGGTAAGCAACAGCTGCATCACAGGAACAAATACTTGGCTTCTTAAAGGCAAACTGCTTTGCAGATTAAGACTCACTGAATATGTGATTTCTAGCATGTTGCTATGAGTCGCACTGCTTTGGAGTAACAGAGTAGAGCAAACCTAAGGTCAGAGTCCTTGGCCAGATGGTCTCCAAAATGTCTTTCACAATTTCAGACCGATGACACCAGTAGGGAAGATAAATAAGTAAACTCATTTGACACAGGCTTAGAAGATTTCTTAGCGATCGTTGGAGTCGCATATCAATAATGTTCTCTTTCACCTCTGTAGCCTTTGTGGATTTTCTTTTTCATCCTACCCAGTGTTCCACAGACCAGGGATCGAAGGAAAATAAACGTAACTCAGTCCTCCCACTATTTTCTCCCTGCAGAGGCGCCTACCACGGGTGCAGTCCTTACACACTTGGCTTGACAAACGTGGGGCTCTTCAAGATGGAACTCTCCAGTGGGATGGGCTGCCAATCAGTAGGTCTTGAGATTTTGTCTTATTTCTCTAAGGTCTGCTGGGTGTGTGGAATCACTGATCAGATTTTCCAGGCATTAGGATTAGAAACTAATATAGAGCCTATAATTAATCAGGGGGTCAATTTGATATAATTGAATTAAAGACCATTTAAAAGAAATGTTTCTTAGAAAGACCTTCAGAGCCTGAGTAATGGTTAATGATAGAGATTTTTGTTGTTTTATTTCTAAGTAAAATCAGGTAAATTGCAAATAAATGTGTTGAAATAAGTTCTCGGAGCCTTGAATGCATAAAATTTCCATAGGGTCATCCTTGTTCTCACCTTCTGTTCTCACTCACTGTGGTCACCTTTCAGCATTAAAATCAGATACCTAATTATTCTTATTCTTTCAGATGCCCTTACTCACCAAACTCTTGAGCAAATTATTTCCAGGCTGATACTGAAATCAGTTTCCTTTGTAGAGTGCCCACATAATTGATTTCCAAGAAAAGAATTCTCTCTTCAAAGCAGAATATTAGGTTTTTGTTCTAAGTCGAGGAAGAGTAGAGGAGGAATCTCAGTATCAAATTAAGAAGCCCTCTTGCCTTGATTGGTACCATATGCTGCCCCAAATTGACTGTCTTGTGTTCACATCTTGCCAAACTCCCTCTTCTGTCATTTGCAGACAATGTGCCCAGATGTTTTCCGTGGGCCCTGGGGAGGAAGCCACTGCCGAGATTCTCCAGTGCAAACCATTCGGAAATGCAGCTGTGCACCAGGTCCAACTGGGCAGGGAGGGAGGCACAGGGCCGAAGGTCAGGAGGGGTAAGGAATGTGGAGAAAGACAGAACTTTTCCTGATTGAACAAATTTGAAAAAGTGGGAAAGGGAGAAGCCGAGAGAAACACAACTAGGAAGTCACCCCTCATTGAACCAACATCTCTTATGCCTTCAGCCACCATATTGTCAGAGCGTCCATCTCCTAGTAGGAAATGCACCCCGTGCTATCAGGGCTAAGCCAAAACCAGACTATCACCTGGTCCTTCATTAAAAGGGCTCTCTTACCTCTCTCAGCAATAACTCTGCTACCAATTTTAAAAGAAAACAAGTTTGGCGGGGATTATTTATCAAGTCCCAATGGAAGAAGGGGAAAGGGGAAAGAATGCTTTTAGCAATCTCAAAGCTCCAGTTGAGAAGATCCCCTAGGGACTCAGAATACCAGCCAAGATGAGAGCACTTGTCAAAACATAAGTCCTTTCTTGAAGGCTGCTGACATCCCTTCAAAAGTTGTGAAGACATTCTCACAAGGAAAGCATCTCTTTATCAGCCGCATTGTCATTTGCAATCTTGACCACTTCTTACCATGAGGGAGAGGAGGCATGGAGACAGCATCTGTTCTTTGCTAATCAGCAAGTCCCACCTCGTGCTTGTCATCACAGTGCAGGGCCCTTTGAAGGAAAGGACTAAATGCTCCAGCCAAAAAACTTTAATGGAACAGGGTGAGTCACGGAGCTGAATGCAAATGGAAACCTGAAAAATCAGCTCTGAAGGGAAAGACATTCACAGCCATCTGAAAATTCAGATGGGATAATGGCAAAACAGAGGTAGCAGGATGAAAGAATGAGCTTTAGAACAAGATGTCAGTCTCACAAAACCTAAAACCGTCAGGAAGTTTAGAGCTGTCTTTCAAACTCTCCATTTTAAAGATGAAGAAACAGAGGTCCACACCTAGGAGGCTGAGAGCTAGGACTTGACGCCAAGTCTTCTGACCCCAAAGCCCATGCCCCCTACCCAGGACCACCATTGCTCACACTGGGGTGCCAGCCGGATGAACCCCAGCTTAAAAACAATTCCTGATCTGCTGGCCGGGATTGAGGAGACACACGAAGTCAGGAGACCTGGGTTGGACTCTCAGCCCTACCGTGGCTCAGCTGCATCTTTTGCTTCTGTTTCTCTTCTGTGAAATGGAGACAGCAGTACCTACCCTCCCCACACCCCACAGCTCCTTACTCCAGGCACTCATGAGACCAAGCAAGAGAGCTCTTTGTAGGGAGGGGCAGGCAGGAAACAGCAACACCAAGGACAGCCATGCCTGCATCTCATTCCCACGCAGCATCAAGAACCAAACTCAGGTGGATGCACCTCATAGACATCGACCGGACTGCAAAACCACGAGTGCAGAGCCTCGGAGGCAGGAACCTCAAGCCCTGGTCATTTCCTTCCCTCCTGGCTCTTGTCCCTCTCTCCCTCCATCCTCCCTGCCTCCTCCCTCTTTGAGGCCTTCTCCCCAACATCAGGCCGACATGAAAGTACCAGAACCCCAGTGTCATCTCTCTAGTGGCATCTGGAGACTAAATGATCATGACAGACATCTCTGCTTCTTGGAACCATGGTCTTTGGCACAACTGAATTCAGCTGTTTTCTTAACTCATATCGTCAAGAGACAAGACAGATAGCCTATCTTTATACAAAAAGGGACTCCAGCCTCCTCTAGCACTGTTAGGGCCTGAGAAGAGTTTGGCCTTTGTTGTAAAAAGGTACATTCATATCTGTTTACAAATGCATCCCCATGTGTAAGTTACTTTGAGTGTAGAAGTCTCCGGTTCTCAGTTCCTCTTAGAGGTCATTCAGTGGACACAAACAAGTGCCATTTTTGGTAAGGGGCTCTTTTTTCACCTCAGAAGTATGTCATCACCCCCTCAGAGAGTCCATTTTTGAGCAAGGATCCATTTTTGAGCCTAATATAGATGTTTATGTGGTAGATTTCATTCTCTTCCTCCGCCCCCTTCGTGGAATTTTTTTCTTTCCAAGTGTTCACTGCAGTGCCTGAATTTCAGATGTAACCTGTGATGAAATGCACTTCTCAACACCCACTGCCCCCACAATGTCCCAAACCTGGTGCTGATCATGTCATTTCTTTTCTTCCTTTTGCAAGACAAGTTGCCTTTTCCTTAAAAAATTTTTTCTTCTTGGTTCCTCAGTCTGCTTAACTCTTGCTATATCACCAGCTGGAGTAGAAGTGCTTCCATCTCTACTCTGTTGTTTGGAGAGCATCCAGGAAAGCATCTTTGCCCCCATGAAGCTGTCATGGTAACACCACTGCACCAAGTCTCTCCCCAGAGGTGGCCTGACCTAGAGTTACAGCAACGAGCCAATGAAGGAAATGAAGGAAAAAGCCGATGACAGTTGATGACCTCTCTCGCCGCTGAACTTGTGGGAAGTAGGGGGGAAATCCTGAAAGGTCTAGCACAGGTCCAAGCAAAACCTTCTTCATGGTTCAGTTTTGTCCAAATGTAAGTCATCAGGGTTGATTTGGCTCCACCTTTGATTTCTCTAGTTACAAATGAGTTTGCTAAATTCCCAAATTATGTTTTTTGAACATATGTCTCATCTATCCCTTAGGGTCATCTTAGGTTTTTTTCTCATCCCTTCTTAATAAAAATAGGACATTTCAGTCTCTAGGGGCATAGGTTTATTTGCCTACCAGATCCTGCCCATCAAACAACGTGAGTGATGCTAAAAAACAAAATGCGCCTTCTGGGCTTGATAGTCAATTCATTACTTCCTTCTTCAAATCCCCAATCCTCAGTTTCAGCTAAGATCAGGTACCGCTGTCAGTCAAGCTTTCCCAAACATCACATGTAGCTTAAAAGTATGTTCAGGGCTAGGTAATGTTTCCTCCACTTTTTAATGAAGATCCAAAGTATAAAATATATTTACACTTCCTTTTTTATGGTGATGACTGAAAGATTCCATTCCTTATGTCCAGCCTTCAGGCAACAGGGCTACATCCTTACCTCTAAGGTAAGTCATCATGATGGTAGACGCTTTCACCGTCACTGGGGCCAGGGACCCCTGTCACATCTCCCTCAGCGTCCCTTCTGTTGTCCATGGATATGGGTGTGGTGCTGTTTAGAACCCAGTTACAGGTGTGGAGACCATTTCTGAAGCTTCAGTCATATGCGGATGCAGTAGATCTGGGACCTTGGGTGTTCCGGAGGAGAAAGCTTCCTCTCCCTGGCTACAATGGGTGAAAGTTATCTGACTGTAATCCATTTTAGACTGAATTCCAATTTTTCTATAAACATATTTACTAATTATAAAGACTGAGCTACTTTGTAGCTTTAAAATTGTACATCAGATTAAGTGGCAATGAAAGGTAAATAGAGTTGTCTCCGAATAGATTAAATCCACACAGCAATTACATTTGAATTAAATCTACCCAGTGGAGAGGATCCGTATCCTTAAGTGAAACAGCTGTCTGTACACCAGCCTCAGTGGTACTTTGGGGCATGGCTTCTGCAGATGGAAACGACTGAAGTGGTTTGTTTATGCCTTTATGGCTACACAAGTCTTGCTGCTCGAACCAAAGTACAGGTCCTCCTGACAGAACGTTCCTCCTTCAGAAACGTACATCCTCATGTCCTGGTTTACTGTATCCTGAGGGACTGGTCAATTTATTATCATGTTTTCTCTTTTTTTTCCATGTTTTCCCTCGTTCTTCCAGATGCCATTCTCAAATCCTCAAATGCTGTGTTCTGTTTGTTTGTTTTGTTGTTTGTTGCAGGCTGCTGCCAAGCTAAAGACCAGTACATTGAACAATTCAAAGATACTCTGAGCACTTCTGTGGCCAAATCAATTGCTGGATTTTTTGCGGAGCCGATTCAGGTGAGTGTATTAACTTCAAACACTGAGCTCAGTTTAAAGTGATCAGAGAGTTTTAACCCATACGTGCTAGAGAATTCCAAACTATCTGAGTGACCTTGCTATGTCCCTCATCAAACTCAATTCATTCTCTTGGTCTCCTTGAAAAAAGAGAGCCTCTGATTTTTAATTGAAAATTGAATGGCTTTAAAAAACCATCCCCTACTTTCCCAGATCAAACAGAGAGACAGAGGGACCTACTGAATTCCTAAAATTCTATAAGAAAAGAAAACCCCAGTGGTATTTAGTTGTCTAGCATACACACTGTCACAGGGAGCCTTTCTATAATCACACTAAATCCCCTTAACCTGCTTTTTTTCTAATCTCAGGAAAGAATACATTTGCAACCATCCAGAAGATGTAAGAGTAATGGCCTCTTTTTTCACCCGTAGCTGAAACAGTTCTAGCGACTGTTTTCAAAATTGCTAGGTGTTACTAATGATGAGCATGAGCTAGCTTCCATTTTTTTTTTAATACTTTCAAGGGTTGTGCTGTTATCATAGGGCTTCTTGGTTTGGTCTTTTGCAGGGGGTGAATGGAGTTGTTCAGTACCCCAAGGGATTTCTAAAGGAAGCCTTCGAGCTGGTGCGAGAGCGGGGAGGCGTGTGCATTGCGGATGAAGTGAGTGGTCATGGAATAGGTGCTGTGTAGTGAGGCCAGGACAGGAAAAGTACAGGGAGAAACTGCTTTAAACCCTCCTCTGTGGTCCAGGCAGAAATTTCCATCCACCGTGGAAATTCCAAGATGTGGGTGTAAGTTAATGAAGCTTTTCCTAGTTGACTGGTTAGTTCGTTAGTGGATTAGTTGGTCCATTTAAACAAGGACAACAGAACTTAAACATCCACACTGAAGTCCATCAGATAAGTGGCAAACAGGCATCGGTAAATGCTGCCATTACTCCACATGGAAAATTCCTACTTGGGGAGTGCATCAGGGGCAACTTAAATGTTATCGAATCTCATAACCAATATTCATCTTAATTTTTGCCAGAATAATATTAACCAACCTGGTGGCATTCATTTTACCTTAATAACAAAACTTGTTTGGAAATGACAGTAAAAAGGAAGGAAAAAAAATCCAACCTCTATGTTAGAAGAGGGTCACCATCATAGATATTCAAAAACTAGTTCCAAAAAAAAAAAAATTCTAAATAGCTTGAGTTAAGGTAACATTTTTGGATATAGCACCTCTAAGGGGACACTGAAGGGAATAAAATCCCTGGCTCCGTCAACTCCAGCCTGTGTCTTTCCTAAAGGGATTAATTTCCATTATAATCACACCTCATACTGGAGTGCATCAAAAAAGCAGTCGTTTGCCTCCTGAGAATAGCAATGGAGATGGAAAGATGGGAGGCTGGCCACCAGGGCCTCCGAAGTGGTCCTGGCTCATTTCTGGGTGACCCACCATGAGTCTACTAACTGGTGGTTAGACCCCCAAGAACAGGTAGAGACCTTGTATGATTTATAGCCATTTCAGTCCTGCCAGCTTTGCCTGGACAGTTTTTCTCAACTAAAACTTTCCTTAGAGAGGACATTGGGCTGTCCCCTCAGCAGAATTCTTTCGCAGTTTCTTTCACATGCAGCCAGGTGTCTGTGATCCCCACTGGTGGCTGGACGGCCCCCGGTGCCCTGCACGTGGAAGCGTGTGTGGTCCAGCTCCTCCTGCCCCACCCATCCTCCCTTCCCCCACCTGCCTGTACCAGTTTAGGGAACGTGAACCAATCGAAGTCCTGACAAAAGTTAACCTGCTGTTAAAACAAGAAAAATAGTATATTCAGCCAGTCAGTTTACAATCAGCCCCATTGGTGAAGAGAATAAACTCTAGCCTTTGGAAGCAGCACAGAATGAAGCTGCCACCGTTGGATTAATTAGGGGGAAGGTGGACTGAATTCAAAGAAAATAATGGATCTCAGAATTTCCTATGATATGTGTTTTTACCATTTTCAAGAACCTAATTGGAAACTAACAAAGGGTGACCTTCAGAAGGACTGTCCTAATGACTAGGTAAAGAACAGCTAGAACCTTCTGGTGTTAGGCACTGTTTATAACGCTTAGTCTGTGTTAACTCAGTCAATGCTCATAGCAGTTCTATAAGGTTTGTCCTGTTGTCACCATGCCCATTTAACAAATGAGTGAATTTAAGTCCCAGATGGTTAATTCACCTGTCAAGATCATGCAGTGCCTAGGGGCAGAGCCAGAACTCAAACCCAGACTCCAAGACCACACTAACCACTGGGAAAACCTGCCTCTCAAGAATGAGGGAACAGTGGTGCAGAAAGACAAAGGATGGCAGAAAAGGCTGGAGCAGATGAAGAACTTGAGTGCGGGGCCAGTGCTGCCACCCAGTGATCATATACTTCATCTTAGTGAGCTAGCCTCGGCTTCCTCTTCCTTATTTTTAATTTTTTTTTTAACTGAAACACAGTCAATTACAATGTGTCAGTCTCTGGCGTACAGCACAATGTCCCAGTCATGCATATACTATACATATATTCGTTTTCATATTTTTTTCCATTAAACGTTATTACCAGATATTGAGCATAGTTCCCTGTGCTATACAAAAGGAACTTTTTTTAAATCTATTTTTATATATAGTGGCTAACATTTATAAATCTCAAACTTCCAAATTTATCCCTTCCCACCCCCTTTCCCCGGTAACCATAAGATTGTTTACTACATCTGAGAATCTGTTACTGTTTTGTAGATGAGTTCATGGTATTCTGGCTCAGCTGGGCCCTCCTCATGACTAATTCTCAGGAAGAAAGGGACATCAAAAGGAAGAGAGTAATCAGCCTATCTGGCCCGGGTGGCAGGTGCCCCAGCGCCAATCTGCTTGCTGTAACCCTGGATTCATCCAGCCTGAGGCAAACGTAGCTTCCCCACCCTTCGCCCCTATACACAGGAAATCCTTATTAAGGATTATTAATCATCATGATCTTTTTCACATGCATTGTTTATATGGCCCTCGCAGCAGCCCTGGGACATACTGCTTTTAGTGTTTCCATTCAACAGAGTTAACATAGGTCCAGAGAACTTAAGAAACATGTCTATAGTCACACAATGCTAGTAAATGGCTCCTGGTGCCTAAAAGCTCAGGCACAGATTAAGTGCTTTGTTTGGAACAGTACAAGGATTAAGTGATGAAGATGGCTGGTGATAATGATATTAAGGAGGAGGAGGAGATGGAAGAAGAGGAAAGAGAAGAGACCAAGGAACCAGGAAAACCAACACTTCTTGAAACGTTTCCAGTGACTTTGGATTTGTTCCCATCAGGTGCAGACAGGATTTGGAAGGTTGGGCTCTCACTTCTGGGGCTTCCAAACCCATGACGTCCTGCCGGATATTGTCACCATGGCCAAAGGGATCGGGAATGGCTTTCCCATGGCAGCAGTTGTGACAACTCCAGGTGGGTACTACGGGCAGCTTGTGCCTGCTTCTGGGTCTCCTACATCAGCAATGGTAGAAAGCATGTGTATTGGGACTTGTGTGTGTTGGAGACAGTGATGGGAACTACACATGCACTTCCTAAGCAGTGAAAAGGGGAAACAGTCTGTCTGCCAGAGTGTGGAAGACGTGGAAGAAAAGTAGCCCTTTTTGCTCTTGCTGCAGGGAAGACTAATTCTCCCACCCCCATAATGAAACACAGGGTTCTTCCACACCGACAGGGTCTAGGAAAACGTGCCACAAAGACAAAACCAACAGGAGAGATCTTCGTTAACCAACCCGAAGCCAGCCCTGAAGTTTCCGAGGGAGTCATATTCTTGAAGGAGACTCTGACTTGATCTTGCCACACTGATAAGCTATAAACACAAGGTCCGGAGTGACAGTTTTCACTGTTGATCATCCATAAAACAGCTAAATACAGTACAATCTCACTTAACCAGAACAGTCTATAAAATGAACATTAGAATTAGCTGTATTTCCCATTTTAGGGAGGTTTTACAGAAAACAATTTTATGAAATGTTTATTGTTGAAAACCTTAAAATTACTTCGTTTGTTTTTCCCCACCATAGTAGGCACACTTCAGAGGCTCTAAAGGGTAATTAAGTGCCTGGTACTATCTCAGTGTTTTAATTGAATGAATAAAGGTGCTAAAATGTGTATGTAGAAGGTGAAGTATAGTGAATATAACATAATGAAGAATATATTCATATACTCACCCTGAAACAGTCCAGAAATTATGTTACTAAACCCTTGAGATGATATTTTTCACAAATATTTCCTTCTTAGTCTCAAGAGTGGAATACAGGAAAAAGGTTTAGCTAATGAAGGTTCCATGTAAATTCCCATGAATCAAGTTTTAAGGTACTTTTCAATTCACACAACACATTAAAGATTTTGTTATCAAACGTCTCACTGAGTAAATAGGCAATTTTTCCTTATTCACTGTATTAGTCAGATCGGGCTACCATAACAAGCTATCACAGGCTGGATGGCTTACTTAAACAACAGACATTTATTTTCTCAGCGTTCTGGAGGCTGGAAGTCCAAGACCAATGTGCCAGTAGGGCTGGGTTCTGGTGAGACCTCTCTTGTAGATGACCACCTTCTTCCTGTGTCCCCACAAGTCTTTTTCCACAGAGGAAGGCTCTGGTGTCTCTTCTTCTTATGAGGACACCAATCCTATTAGATTAGGGCCCCACCCTTATGACCTTATTGATTAATTTCCTCCCTAAAGGTGCTATCTCCAATTACACTCACATCTCCAATTACACTCACATAACATCCACTATCTGGAGAGTGAAGAATGAATTGGATGTGATGCCATGAAACATATTATACATACATACGCAACATGAAAGTAAATATAGTCCAGATGACATGATGGGAGATTATAGATAGGGATGTGTCACTCTTTATCCATCTTTTATTTTCTCCCCTAGAGATTGCCAAGTCTTTGGCTAGACGCCTGCATCATTTCAACACCTTTGGCGGGAACCCCATGGCCTGTGCCATTGGATCAGCAGTGATTGAGGTAATTCCGTCACTCATTCCACAAAAAGACTGCTCCAAAGCTACACACCCATTGGCAGAACTCTATCACATCGAATTATTAAAGTGAAGACTTAATCACTAGTCCATGAATTTAAGTTAGATTTCCAGTTATTATTCTGCCCTTTCCCCCTCTTTTTAAGATCTACTGTGAGAGCTTAACTGTCTTGGATATGAAGTAATATATAATAAACCTCACAGACACAGGAAATAGAAGAATTCCCCTGGCTAGCTTAGTAGCACTGAAATTTCTTTGTGAGTTGAGTGGTATTTTATGGATGGTTACCAACGGCTGTCCTTGATTTCAGCTGAATTTTGGCCCTGACTTGTCTAGTCTTCCTTACTTTTGCTGTACTGTCATAAATTAAAGGACTAGAGAGCAAGCGAGTTCCATGCAATTACCCGCAGGTGATTCAGCTGTTTTTCAGCCCCAGGCCACTGATTTTTGCCTGGGATCTCAGCTGTTGAAAAAGATTTAAATGCCCTTGCTAACATGCATAATAGCATTTGCTTAAATGAGCACTACGTATTTCTGGAAGAATGTTCAAGCAATTCATCACAGTGGTTGTTTGTGAAGAGGGAAACTTGGTGGCTAGGGGACAGGGGTCAGCAAGGCTCTTTCTTCTCTACACTTCCGTACTTTCTGATGTTTGAACTAGGTACACGATTCATTTATTCAAAAAATTAAATTTAAAAGTATTTAAAAGTAAGGAAAGGCTGCCCTTGCTAGTTAAAAAGTATTTTCAAATATGATAAAATCTTGAAATGAGAAAACGTGTGTAGGGATGTGTCATTTATTTCATTTTCTAGACATTGCCAACTTATTTTTTTTTTAAGTGCTGTGTCACCTCAACCAATTTAGAAGATAGAGAGGATTTAGGTAAACAAATAAGTCTTAAAAACATGAAGTTCTGCCTGGAGTCATGCAACCATTATCAGCTAGATATAAGTGTAGGACACTGCGCGAATCTGTCAGGAGTCACAAGGCTCTGCTGTGGGTGGAAGTAGGTGAAAATCCTTTTGTATCTTCAGGTGCCCTGACTCTGGGCCCACACAGAGCTCAACACTGAGAAACTGTCTTCTGTTCTTTCCTCGGTTTTTACCCAACCCTCAGGATAAGGGAGATACAGAGGATGCATCCCCTCTACCAAGCCTTAGGACCACACTAGACTTTGAGTTCTATTGGTCTGGTACCGATTTTGTAAAGAGGGTCACATGCATTTATTTCTCCCTGTTTCTGTCAATTTTAAAACTTTTTTTAATGCAAGGTCATTTGGGGCTTCCTCTGAACAGGTGATTAAAGAAGAAAACCTGCAAGAAAACAGCCAAGAAGTGGGCACCTATATGCTACTGAAGTTTGCTAAGCTGCGGGATGAATTTGAAATTATTGGAGATGTCCGAGGCAAAGGGCTCATGGTAGGCATAGAAATGGTGAAGGACAAGGTAGGTTCTGAACTGCTGCTCTCTCTTTTGCTTCTTGGGGGCAGCAAGAGTTAAAGCAGGACCCCTCGGCTGAAGCTCACGTCATTCTTTCTCAGCGTGAGAGCACACAAGGACTGCAAGGCTCAGCCAGGAGGAGTTAGGGATGAGCAGAGATGGGTGGGTATGAAGCAAAGACTAGCATGCCATCAAGAGTTCTAGAGGAGTGAGGAAGAGCAGTGAGAAGAGGGAGCTGATGCCATGCCTGCCAGACTAGGCAAAGGGCATTGGTGATGATTGAATATTTTGAGTTAGAAACATTAGGAAGGGAGGAAGTTGTTTGAGGGGGAGCAGGTCCAGAGATCCAGAGAGCTCATGAAAGTAAGAGAGAAGGGCCAGGAGAAGGTTGTGGTGATGGTTTGGGGTGAGGATGATAAAAATCTATAGGGTTTTCTATCTGTTTGTTTGTGAATGGACTTCAGTCTCCCAAGTAGCCAGGGAGGAACGCGACCTCCTGATGACGTCACCACTGTGATGTCAGACTGAAATGACCACAGGTGAATTTAGCATTTTCCCTCAAGCCAGTTATTCTTCCCAAGTTCACTATTTGTGTTACACCCTCCACTCTCCTCCCAATTCCTCAGCCTCAAAAGCACAAAATAATCTGTGGCTCCTTCTCTCCCCTTATTTCTAATGTCAAGTCCTGTTGAGTCTTTCCTTGCCATGTTTCTCAGATCTTTTCCACTGCTTCTACTGCTGCCCCTGAGGTCCACGGCAGTAGGAAATTGTCCCAGTCCTCTGTCAAAACAAAGCCAAGATCCTCTGGGGAGAGTGACAGAGGGGGATCTCAGCACAGGGAGAGGTAGTCAGACCACCCGCTTTACCCTAACTCCTGTGCGTGGAGACCCCGCTCTCCCTTTGGTGACTGCTTGCTGTTTGATCTCACCACATCACCCTAGTTTAGAAGGACTGACGCTCAATTCTTCCAATACTCAGACCAGACCGTGGATGTAAGACTCTCCTATTAACACCACACAGCAGAGCCAGTACAAAGCTGGGATGCTTTAAACAGGACTTAAAAAATCAGGGATAGAGTGCATGCCTAGTATGCCTGAGGTCCTGGGTTCAATCCCCAGCACCCCCATTAAAAAAATGAATAACCTAATTACCTCCCCTACAAAAAGATGAAAAAAATAAATAAATAAAAAGATAAAGTTTTTTTTAAATAAAAAATTAAAAAATCAGGGAAAACAGTAGGAAAATAAGAGTGATATGAGACTAGACCCTCTGGCTAGTAACAGCCGTAACATACTTATCCTCAGCTTGAGGCCCCGTCAAGGGCTGTTTTAAGGCTCAGAAGAGTCCATCCTAGCCCCCCAACCCAGGAGCTCCCTCAAGGACATCTAGACTCCTCAAAGTCCAGACTCCGCCAAGGAAAGCCCACGAGAGAAGAGAGGGTCCTCCTTTCCCACTAATCCAGACCCAACTTCGGTGTGCTCGAAGACATATGAACAGAGATGTCCATCGAACTTGATTTGTCATGGTGAAACATCAGAATCCTCCTGTATGGCCATGGATGTAGAACAAGCTAGACTGTGACACATTCATACTACATGGCGTAGAAATACATGTGACACGGAAAGATGTGCAAAGTGTATGGTGGGAAAAATGAAACACGCTATGAACTGATACGTGTAAAATGAGCTGTTTCCTCTTCCCGCTGCCCTCTGGCGGCTGCAGGCATGGTCTCTGAAGGAGCGTCCCTGTCCCTTACTTCTATGCATTGTCCCTCAAAGCTGTTCACTTTCCCACTTCCAACTATTGCTCAGACTTTTCTCCAAGCAGGGGACACAGCCTCTCCTTTCTGTGTCTACCTACCTACAGGAATCCTCTCCTTTTTCAGGATCCAACTCTTCATCACACCTCCTGTCTAAAGCTGGCCTTTCCTTCTCCCCTGGGGCTCCAGCCTTCAAAGAGTCCCTCCAGCACTCACTGTCTAAAGAGCTCCTTTGAAAGGATCATTCAAATAAGTCATGTATTTGCTGACTCAGTTTTCACATATAAACACCTTCTTCTCCTAAATAAATCGTACACTTTTGAGGCCAGGAAATATGCAGGTGGTGAGTGCTTTATAAGTGTTTGTTGATTGACTCCAGGCCCCTGCAGCACTTCAGACCACGTTCATATAATTATAACAGCTCAGAACTTGGGTCTAATGCTGCCCAGCATAGCCCAAAATCAACACTCCATGTGCTGTTGGTGAGGATGTGAATTGGTACAGCTCTTTGGAAAGAAATTTGTATCTATCAAAAAAAATTTTTTTCCTTTTTTGGGAGCAAATGTGTACATTGAATTTGCATAAATTAAATGCACTTAGAGATGTAACTTCAGTGTCAACAGCAGCTTTTTCCACCATCACAAGGGAACCAAATTCTCCCCATCTAGAAATGTCACAGAGGGTTTCTGAGGAGTGTCCTGTAAGTAGTGAATGTCCCATGGCCACCCTTCCCACAGGAGTAGGACATGTAGACATTTTGACCTAACAATTCTATTTCTATAGATGTGTCCTAAGGAAATGCTCACAGAAGTGTGTAAAGATAGATGTGAGCAGGGATGTTTGCACCATTATTTATAATTATAAACAAAAACATGAAAACAACATAAATGCCCAACAATAAAAGATTAAACAAATCTCTACCAACAAACAACAAAATACTGAGTAATCTTTAAGAAGACACTGACATGGAAAGATGTTTGAGATACACTGTAAATTTTTCAAAGCAAATTGCAAAAGATTATAAAGTACCACTTATTTTTTAAATATGCTTATAAGTGTATTTGCATACATAGAAAAGGTGTCTAGTGCACACCAAATTACCAACAGGCAGTGTCCCTAGAAGTGGGATCCAAGGAGGGGAAATTTTCCATCTTTACTTCGTGTATTTCCATATTGCTTTAAGAGGTTTTCCCCAGTATCTGTAGATTATTTTTATAATTGTTTAAATGCAGACTTACCCCTTCAAAAAAAGCCAAGAAACAAAATACATAAACACAAAAGTACATTATACCCACAAGAAGAGGTCAATTACACACAGGACCAGGGTAGGCTGTCCTGTGGTTTTGCCTTGTTTGATTTCCCATGAGATGCATACAAGATGCTCAGTTAGTCAGAGCAGTTGAGGCCAGGGAGTGATCAGATAGCCAAAGGGGCAGGGAGGATGATGGCCCAGGCCAGGGTAGGGCCAAACACCGCCTACCTCTCCAGACCCTTGATATCCACCAAGACCCCACCAATCCCACCACCCCTCGAGCACCTTTTCCGGACGGTGCCGGGACCCCTCTGACCCTCTGACCTCTCGTCCCCCAAACCATATCTGCCTTCTTCCCAGATCTCACAGCTTAGCCCTGGGTTATTTTGCTGTATTTTCATCTTCTCTCTCTAACAGATGAGAAGCCCAGGGGCAGGCAGGAGTGCGTGATGACATTTTATCCTCAATGAGAAGACTGTAGTCTTTCGTGCCATCCCAGTTCCTCCCTTTGCTAGTAGTCTGAAAGTTTGAATAGTATTTTCCTTATCTTAAAGCTTCTCAGCAGGCAAAGAATGCAAACATCTCTGGGCAGTCCAGTTTGATTCTGTGCCGGGACACTGACACCTAACCAGGAATGAAGGATTGGGGGCTGGTGGGGGAGGGGCGTGGGTACCACAGACCAGAGAGAGGGCAGGCAGGAAGCCCTGAGCAGAAAAATGAAGCTGGGAGCACCAGAGGGAGCCCTCCTCCACCTCACAAGGATCGGAGGGACTGGCTGTGAGCCAGGATCAGGCCTCCTGCATTTGAAACCAGAGAGCCAGGCCCGGTGCTGCTGCTCACAGCCATGCTGCAGAGAGACCAGCTGCCGCGACAGCATCCAGCGCTCACCGCTCACCGGTGCTCAGCCCACTCACCTGAAGAGCACTTTACAAACCCAGATGCCCAAGCCCTGCCCCAAATATCGTAATGCCATTGGCCTGGCGCAAGGCCTAAATATCTGTAGTTGAAAAAGGCTTCCAGGCAACACAGACACTAAGTCAGACTTGCAACGCTAGGAGGAGTGTTTGTCACAGACTCAGAAGTCCCCGGGGCCAGTGTCATCAGAGCAGTCTTAAGTAGAGAACAGCTCCTGATGCCTAGTGACCCGAAACAGCCTCTGGGCTCCCGAAACGCCTACCTTTCCTGATCCTGGGGGACTAAGTCTTGGGTGAGAAAGAGCAAATTCCACAAGCGGAGAAGGTGAGAACAAACAGTCCCACGCCTGGGACATGCCGTAGCCCAGGGAAAGCTTGGACTGTTCGTGCCTTTGTGCAACTTCTGAGCCATTTCCTGGACTTCAAAATGAGCTCTTTACACGGACAAAACAAAGTGAAGAGTTGAGGACACTTTCCATATAAATAAAGCAGACTCCAAAGATGGACATTCAAGAACCAAGTTCCCCAGGTAACCATTGGCAGGGCCAAGATTCACTGGCGATCTGCATTCAAATTCATCTTGTCTTTGGGAATTTGGGATGAACTGGAATAAAAACAAATATTTTTAAAAACACCCTCCCCCAACAAAGAAATCTGATCCAGCAATTAGCAGCTTTATTCAATTACGGGGGAGAGAGTGATTGAGAGAGAAGAGCATTGATTGTTTGAGTTGCTTTTTATTTCTCTTGGAAATAATGTCTTTAATCATTCAAATGCAAAATATAAAAAAAAATTTTAAATGTATTTACAGGCTAGCCACCAGCCTCTTCCCTGTGAAGAAGTAAATCAAATCCACCAGGACTGCAAATGCATGGGGCTTCTCATTGGCAGAGGCGGCATTTTTTCTCAAGTAAGTAAAGGGCTGATCTTTACCTATCGCTTTAAGTAGGTGCCTCCCTGATGTCCTAATGCTGGTCCTTTTACTTCACGACTATGCTAGGGGACCCAGTTCCACCTCGTGTCGGTTTTAGTGCGCAGGTATTAAAAAAAAGAAAAAGAAAAAAATAGTGATGCCACTAGGCCACGAGGGGGCGCTGTGTCTAAATAGTTTGGTTACTGCGGTTCTGTGCGGAATAAACACAGATTAACAGTCTAACACGGCATAAACGGGCCGTACAGACAAGCCAGAGGGCTTACAGGGTAGGTCATAATAGTATCATAACGATCATGCCTAAGAAGTTTGTCTCATGTGTGGATTAGCTTTAACCTCTGTAAGAGCGAGCCTGGTCGTTTTTAATTCAGCCCTGGGCTCTGACCTCATGAACCCCAAGCCTGCTAAGCCTTAGTGGCCCCCATGGCCAGGAGCAACGTAATAGCGCTGGCAGGCCCGGAGGACTGCAGGACAGGTGGGGGCTGAGTCCCACATGCAGAACTCAAAGTCAGCCACTCCCAGTGCCCTGCATCCTCGGGAGGGGAGAGGCGGAGATCAATCTCTCCCTGCCCCACTCCTGGGAAAACCAAGTCCAGCTCCCCCGTCGGGGCCCAGCGTGGCCCTATCCCTGGGCACGGGCTGCTACTGCTTCTATAAAAGGATCTGCTCCTCAGCCCCTTACACCAGCAGGACCCTCTCCAGGGATTAGCCCCGGGGCAGAGATTTAAGATTTAGGGTGACATCTGCTCCTCCCCTGATTTGTTTTTTGGCCTTTGTCATCTTTTTTTCTCATTTTAAACATGAGTCATTCTCCCCAGTTCCTCAGTTCCACCCCTGCCTCTCCCTCTATGTCAGTGAACAGTCTTGCCTCGTTCTTCTCAGAGAAAGTGGAAGCTATTAGCTAAGGTCTCTCATGAGCTTGTCTGTCCCCAGGGCCACTTCTTACCTCCTTTCCTAAAGGTTCAGAGAGTTAGGCATCTCTCCTGTTCACCCACGCTCCTGACCCTCGACCCCCCCTCCCTTTAAGCAAACAGACCTGTGTCCTCTCGTATCTGCAGCTTTTCCTCAGCTTCCCCTCAGCCTGTAAACAGGTAGACTTAAAGTTCTCCCAGCCCAAACCAAACCACAGTAAACAAAACCAGAATGGCACTTTTGCTGGGACATACTTGATGAGTCTTTTCTAGTCCTGGTCACAGATACTTTTCTGCACAGATCAGACAGAGTAATTTAATGATGAAAAATCCTGAGACAGGCAACTTATAAAGACAGAAAACAATGAATTGTTTACTTGCTTAGTTATTCCTTAGTTATCTGGCGGCACACACTCAAGTACTAAGCAGCAGTTGCTAAGCTGGGTCCTAGATAAATAAGATCTGTCCCTCTCTTCCTGGAGCTGGCAGAAGAGAGAGACATAAACAGAAAATCATAATACAAAATATGAAGCTTATCTATAGCTATAAAAAGGGATATTAGAGGAGGAAAGAACAGGGACTCCTAAGCCAGTCTTTCTGGCTAAGCTAAGCCTTAAAGAATGAGGTAAATACTCAAAGCACATGCAGAAATGCAGCAGCGTGCAAAGGGCTACACGCACACTAATTGGCTGGACCAAGAGCCTGGCTGCACTGAGTGGTAATGGTAAGAAGCCTTACTACTTGTCAGACTCTGTTCTAAACACTTTGCATGTATTGACTAATTTAATGCTCTCAACAAGCCTATGAAATAAGTACTATTATTATCCTTGTTTTACACATGGGAAAAAAGGCACAGAGAGGTTAAGTGAATTGCCCAAGCCACACAGCTAGTAAGTGGCAAAGCCAGGATCAAACTCAGGCAGTCTAATTTCTGAATCTGTCCTCTGATGAGGATAAGCCTGAAGGCACAAGACTGGAGGCTGGGGGTCCCGGTGGGGGCTGCTGATGCTCTTTGAACTCGAACAGCAGCAGTAGGGAGAGAGGAGACTCTGGAAGTGAAATGCACGGGACTTGGGTGCGAAGGAAGAAGGAGCATCACGGATGAACCCCTCATGCCTAATTTGGCTTAGGGAACTCGAGGGTGAGTTCAGCTTTGAAATTGCTCCGTTTGAGGTGTTTCTGGACATTTCTTTCTCTAGATAAGTCTGTAGCTCAGAGGAAAGGATTGAGGATCACAATTTGGGAGTCATCAGCTTAGAAGGGGTGAGAGGAGATCTCCCAGGAAGGGAGTCTAGATGTGAAACTCAGTGAGATGAGGCTAGACACCTGGGTCATGTCCACATTCAAAGGGCAGGTGAAATAAGAAGTGTCTGGATGGAGACAAAAAACAGGTGGAGACGTGTGAGGAGAGCGAGAAGAGGGTGGAGTCATGGAAGCAAGAGAATGGAGAGGCTCAGGAGGAGGGAGGGACCAGAGAGGCAAATGCAGCAGAGAAGGCCAGGCAACATAAGGGCTGGGACAAGCCCATTGGATTCCCCACTTAGCAGGTGACCAGCAGCTTTAGGCAGAGTGGGGTCAGTAGGTTGATGGGACAGAAGCCAGCCTGCACTGGGTTGAAATGTGAAGAGAGGGAGGGCAGAGTGAAAAATAATGGCCAATGAGCATCAACCAGTCTTTTTAGTTTTAGTAAGTTTGATGAAAGGCAGGATAGCATTTGTATGGTGGCTAGAAGGGACCAGGAAGGTCGACACAGTTTTATTTGTTGCGGTTTGGATTTGGGTCACAAGAGCTTTAAGCCTGCTTGTTTACTAAGTTGAGGGGAGGTGGAAGAGAAAGTGAAGATGCAAGAGAACACAGGATGTCTCCTGGAGGGAAGGTGATGGGATCTTCAAGGGCCAAGGGCACAGGAGGAAAATCTGGAGGTGACTAGTAGAGACACCTCATTCTCGGAGCCTTCAGGCAGGAAATTAAGAATGGCTGTGGGAGCAAGCAAAGTCTTACCTGACAGCTTTTGAGAAACATGAGGCAAGATTGTCTATGAAGTAATGTGAGGGGTGTAGGAGTTGAGTGAGGAATTTGAGAAGAAGAGAAATTAGAACAGGAAAGGAAGCTGACAGAGGACAAGATTTAGGGCACCAGCAGTTAGGACCCTGCGTTTCTGGCAGTGTCAGTCTGCCCAGCAGTGTGATTCTTTACCACTTCTCAGTTCTGTGGGTTGGAGCACAGCGGTTCAATTATAGTTTCAATCGGAACTAGGACTTCGCTGTATGGGTGCAGCAGCAGAAGGGTAGAATTGCAAGCAAAGTGAGGAGGCAGGTGAGAGAGTAGTTCAATCACCCATGTGCTCCAAGCTGGGAAGGAAAGGGAGGAAGAGATCTGAGTGGGGTGACAGACTAGAAGATAATGGAGAAACTAGGAGACTGAAGTTTTGGTGAAAAGGCAGATATAATGGGACTCAGAAATCAAAACATTCCTAGTGAAGAAGAGGCTCATGGCACTGGCCTCGGGTGTGCACAGATGCGGAGGAGCACAGATGAAGGTTCTGGGGGTCGTGGCCATCAAGAAACTGAGACATGAGTTTGTCACCCTGGGTGATGGTGGAAGTGGACTGTAGATAGAAGCCTAAGAGCTCAGTGGAGGTGGTGGAAGGACCAGGAGGTCAGCAGATGACAAAGAGGAAAAGGGAAAGAGCAGATGGTGCCAGAATTTTTACAGGACTGGAGGATGAATGGCCTGGACACAGCACTGGGGAGGGAGGAGACCAACCCAAGAGGGAAATGTAAGGAATGTCATGAAAACTAGATTTTGGATTCTTAGTCTAGCGCATTTCCTTGAAGTCACAATTGATTCCCTAACGATCCGTTGCTCTGTTCTCCTTTGTCTCCTCAGACATTCCGCATTGCACCCTCAATGTGCATCACTAAACCAGAAGTTGATTTTGCAGTGGAAGTATTCCGTTCTGCCTTAATCCAACACATGGAGAGAAGAGCTAAATAAATATATTTTTTAATTAAAAAAAAACCCAGAGTCTTAAGAACTTCCCACTCATGTTTAAGCATTAGTCTGGGAAATTCCAGAGCCCCTGGTATACATTATAAAAGACATGGTTGACTGCCTACCAGCCATGTTTGTAAATGGAACCCCTATTATCTTGAAAAACCCATCTTTGAGGAAAAGATCTCCATCCCTAGCTCAGAGAATAAATCCTAATTAGTCTAGGTTAGTTATGGTCATTTGATTCCCCTTTGCGGTGATTACATATGATATGTGACATGATTCCTGAAGGAAGCCCCTTTGGTGGAGATGTTTCAGGGAAAATTTCTTCATCTTTCCCTCTTCATCTCCTAAAGAGATGTCTTCTTCTTGCACTGAAACATCCTGTGTCATGATAGAACGGCTCCAACCATGCCAGCCACTTTGCAGCCAAGAAGACAAAGCTTATTTGCTGAAGCTTGAAGGTGGAAGGAAGCCAAGTCCTTAGTGATGTCAATGTGCCACTGACTTAATCAATCCTGGAGCTACCATACCTTGGGGCTTCTTGTTAAATGAGATAATAAATTCAATGTATTGCACAAGCCTTTTCGATTTCAGTTTTCTATTACTACAGCCACAAGCATCCTGAGGAACGGTGCAGAAAATATCCCAGGTAGATAACTGTCCTCTTCTTTAACTCCCTTTAGATGTCTATCAGAGCCTTCTCTGTGTTCACTGCCATCAACCCAGCCTGGACTAAACCCTCCTTACTCCTATTGCAATAGTTTCCAAGAACAGAATTTCCCAAACTTTAGTCATTAGAATGCACATTTATAGTGTTTTTCCCCATTAGTGTACACCACCTGTCTTAAAATTGACTTAATATTTTCCCTCAATTTGACTTTTTTTACTTTGATGTATTTGATAGTAACATTACTATAATTATAATAAATGAGAAATAAGTGCCACTTGTCACAACTGGAAAGTGATCAAAAAATAGAGCTAACACAAAGCGATGTAATTCAGTTCTAGCAAGATACAGTTGCTGGCAGATATTCTGAACCTGAGGCTTATTCTTTGTTCAAAAGGGAGCTTAGAGAGTATTTGAAGAGTGGTAAAAGATACTGGCCCAGCCACTGTGGAAAACAGCATGGAGATTCCTCAAAAGACTAGGAATAGTCTTACCATATGACCCAGGAATTCCACTCCTGGGCATATATACAGAAGGAACCCTACTTCAAAAAGCCACCTGTACCCCAATGTTCATAGCAGCACTATTTACAGTAGCCAAGAAATGGAAACAGCCTAAATGTCCATCAACAGATGACTGGATAAAGAAGATGTGGTATATTTATACAATGGAATACTATTCAGCCATAAAAAATGACAACATAACACCATTTGCAGCAACATGGATGTCCCTGGAGAATGTCATTCTAAGTGAAGTAAGCCAGAAAAAGAAAGAAAAATACCATATGAGATCAGTCATATGTGGAATCTTAAAAAAAAAGAACATAAGTACAAAACAGAAACAGACTCATAGACATAGAATATAAACTTGTGGTTGCCAAGGGGGCAGCGGGGTGGGAAGGGACAGACTGGGAATACAAAATTTGTAGATACTGACAGTCATATATAGAATAAATAAACAAGATTATACTGTATAGCACAGGGAAATATATACAAGATCTTGTGGTAGCTCACAGTGAAAAAAATGTGACAATGAATATATGTATGTTCATGTATAACTGAAAAATTGTGCTCTACTCTGGAATTTGACACAACATTGTAAAATGACTATAACTCAATAAAGTATGTTTAAAAAAAATATATACTGGCCAACCGAGATGAGAACTGGTTGGGAAGGAACTTTCTCAGCATATAATTTGATGTTTATTTAAGCTGTGTCCTTGTTTGAAGCCATGTCCTAACCACCTACCCCTGAGGTGTGTCTGTTCTGCTAAGACATACTACACCTTCCTGACATGGAGTTGACTTAAACATGGCAGTCCCTTGTGCAAAAGCTTCCAGTGGCTCCTCAGTGTCCCCTGGATAAGATCAAAATCCTTTTAACAGGGAGCTCAATGCCCTTCAG
Organism: Camelus ferus; assembly: GCF_009834535.1. NCBI lineage: Eukaryota > Metazoa > Chordata > Mammalia > Artiodactyla > Camelidae > Camelus > Camelus ferus. Next base: position 24,248,569 of record NC_045698.1, on the reverse strand, counting down.
GAGCAAACACTTTAGAAATGCTCTGTTTTGGCACAATAGAGAAATGATTGGATTAAAAGCCAAATAACCTGAGTTCTAAACTCAGTTCTTCCATTTATTTGCTATAGAGGACCTTGGGCAAGACTTTTAACCTCGTTTTGTCCCCAGGTACATCAATACTTGCCCTTTCTACCTCCTGAGTTGTCTTGGGAATCAAGTAAGCTAGCAGATGTAAAAGTGCTTGCAAACTGATTAACTATACAAATAGACATTTCTAACCTTCAAGCTACATTTCCCTTCTTTCTTTCACTACAAAATCTTCCAAGAGCAGCTTTTGTGCTCCAGTGTCCTTACTGGCCTCCCACCCATGGCTCAACAGCCAGAGTTTTGTTCTGGCCTCTCACTCCTTGGCAGCTGTCTTCTCAAAAGGCCACCAGTGATTTCCTTATGGCCCAAACTTAATGTTTCCTTAAGTTGTTCTTTCCAAACAATGGCTCCTTCTTGAAAATGATTTCCTTGGCTTCTGCAATATGCTCTTTCTTTCTCAGATGGTACCTTTCTGGCCTCCCCTGGCAACTCCTCCACTACAAGTTTCTGTCCTGAGCCATCTCTTCCTCCATGCTATACTCTCTCCCTGTTGTCAACCTCATCTACTTTGGAAATTTCCCCTATCTTGACTATAATGATGATTTCCAAATATTTATCTTCCATCGCAAACTTTTTGCTGAGCTCCAACCCCAAGATGCTAGCTACCTGGACACCTTCATTTGGATGTCACAGGACACCTCCACATTTCTAACACAAGACACACTAAAGCTGTCTCCTACAATGAATTCCTTCTTGATTAATACCCATCTTGTTCAGGCTCATAATTTAGGGCATTATTTTTCCCCAAGTTATCTTTTTTCCTTTCATATGGCGAAGTCTATAAATACTTTCTCCAACATAAATTTTCAGATATGGCTCATTTATACCAAAATTATTTTAATGTGGGCCCTCATCTTCTCTCTTAAATTATTTAAAGTGCCCTCGTACCTGGTATTCTGGACTTTTCCCCAATCCATTCTCAACATTGATTCCAAAGTCACTTAATTCAAGGATAAGTGTGATCACATCTCTCATCTCTTGAAGCCTTTGAGGGCTCCCTGTTGCCCATGGAACAAAGCCCAAACTCCAACTATCGTGGCATTCAAGAGCCTTCATGATTCGTCCCCAGACCAAGTTTTCAAGCTTTACTCCCATTGTTCTCTCCATGTCGTGCATGTTGGTTCTTTGCTCCTGTAGTTCACTCTACCTGGAACGCTTGTCCTCTCTTCTTTGTCAGTGGAAATTATGGAATCAAGGAGATTGGACAGGAAAACCAACACTTACTTCTTTGTCATTCTTCAAAGCCTTCCCATTTTCAATAGTTCTTTTCTTTCAAGATAAAGTAAAAGGGGAAAACATTGAAAATTACATTTATGATAATCATTTAGAAATTTAGTAAAATGTGAAGAGAAAACAGTAAAACACAAATTTGTTTTGCATTGTATTGCATTTTTTATTTTTTCAAAGCCCTTTACAACCATTATGCTGATTTATTCCTACAATTGCCGATGAGAGGAATGAAGAGTCCTTGGGCAGTTCCTTAGGATGGAGACAATGATAGGGATAAGGTGCCAACATAGGAGAGTCTTACAGGAACAGATCCAGATAAATGTGTATGTCAAGCTTAAACATGTGGATCTAAAAATGCTTCTGGCATTTAGCAGAGATTGCCCAGTAACTAGCTGTCTGTGCTAAACTCTATTAAAACAAAATTTGAAACAAAACAGAGACAAAAACAAAAGTTTTCATGTTCAGGCCAAGGTTCCTGC